>NC_070582.1:11640207-11948668 GCF_027409825.1 Scomber japonicus
TAAATGAAATGAACTCCAAATTGTTCACAAACTTGAGTGTTACATTCCCCTTGGACATTTTAAAGTTTTATCTTGTGATTCTAGACGATTCTTGTAACTTGTTTTTAATTCTCTTGTTTATTGTGTAGCTGTGTATTGACAATATTGAGTTATGAATGGTTGTTGTCAAGCTTCTCTTGGAAAACAGATCTTAATTTCAGTGTGACTGATTCAATAAAGATTAAATTAAATAGTAAAAAATAAAAATAGCATGTGACTATCCGAGCTTCCCACAAGCACCTGAACGCACCAACAAGGATAATTGTAGAAAAATGCTAAAAAATACACACAAAAACATGACAAAAGCATATCACAAATAAACAAAAGTCAATTTTAAAACGTATTACAGTATTATAAACACTATTAAACCTGCAGCAAATCATAAATATAAAACACATTTTCTGTGAGTTAGCATATTCGGCTTAGCAAGCTACCAGCTAAAACTCAGTAAGGTTGATCTTATTTCTCTTGAGCTCCAACTTAAAAAAGACAAACTCACATGTTTGGACGAGAGCTCAGTGATTCCTCTGATGAGGGTTCCCAGTTTGGAGGTGGAGGATAGTTTAGCAGCTCCAGGTTGTGAGTCTAAAGACAGCAGGCTCGGCAGGGCTGTCAGGGTCTTCTCCACAACATCACTCATTTTAGTTTAGTTTAGTTTGGCTGATTCCTACAAAATACTCTGATTAAATCATTTATCCATCCCAGCTAAACCCCCGCACACAGATACGGTGACTGTTGTCTGTTAAACACTTAAAAACATGATAAAAGTTGAAGTGCTAGTGAGCCAGTCGGCCATTGTTTTGATTCAGCAGACTGAGCCAGGGCTGATGATGTCACTTCCGGTGCTGGATGAGAAACTTTATTGAAAACCTTCAGAATAGAATAGATCTATATTATCATTGTGCAACGAAATTGAGATGCAACCCTTATTAGTGCACATTATGAAAGTGCAAAGATAGAAACATTAATACTAGGATAAAATAAATAAATAAACATAAATACCAAGCACACACAGATGACTAGTTACCCTACTTAAAATGTAATAAGTAATGTAGCTATTCCAATTACTTAATCAAAGTAATGTAACGTATATACAATACTAATAATTTCAATTGTGTGCAATATTCATTTTACATATATTTATTTCACTTTAATCTGTGCAATGAGAATATCACCTCTGGTATATTACCACTCAATGCCAATGTTATTCTTGTAAACAATATCACGATTATTTTTATTACATATTCTTATTATTGTCCTTATGTTTTTGTACTTATTTATTGTTCTTTATTCTTTTATTTTTGCTGCTCTTATATTCTAAGAGCAGGTGTTTTTCATGTATACTGACCCGAAGGGAGATCATTGCTGGATGAGAAACTTTATTGAAAACCTTCAGAATAGAATAGATCTATATTATCATTGTGCAACGAAATTGAGATGCGGGCTAATGGTTTGAGCCCGTCTAGATGTGATGAGACCAACTACACCACCTGAGGAATAAACCCCAGGAAATATTGGTAAATGAAGAGTCAGCATTACCAATAACTTAAACTCAAAACTAAACAAGGTATGCAGATTTGTTAACCGAGGGACAGAGACGTGATTCCAAATTTAAAAGTTTTATTGATAAATTATTCAAGACTGGAAAAATAAGCTGAAAGACAAAAATAAATGATTAAGACACAATATTGAGTTAAAATGTAAGTATTATAAAATCAGTTTAAAATGCAATGAAAGTCATTTAATACTATGTACTACAAATAATTCAAAGAACAAAACAACCTATGCGGAGGCTAAGGCTAGCAGGTGGGGTAACAGGCTACACAAAGGTGTGTCTAGGGGTGCTACCATGTACTCATCAGTGCAGCAACCTAAGCACACTCACACAGCAAACAGGTGAAACACCCATGCATGGACCCCAGTCAGGTTGACTAGCCTCCCCCTGCAGACGGATCCACAGCTCCACTAAATTAAAGAAACAAAAACTACAAAAAGGATTAAACAAATCCAAACCAGTTGGTCCAATATTTATAAGGCTGTACTAAAAAGGCCAGGCAGAAATCACCAGCAGGTGGCAAAAAGAGACAGTTTGTCACCTGCATACACAATGGACGAAGACTGACAGGGCTCCACTTACCACCGAAGTAGGGAAAGGAGTCTATAACCAAAGTTAGCCTTCAGAAACCATAACTTCCGGCAGTTAAATGTCAACCTATCGACCTCCATCCAGAGCCCATGACAGGAGAAAGAGAAGAAGAACAATGGGAGACAGGTGTCTTCAATAATTAGCCCTGATTAAGGCATGGTTAGAGGAGGGGCCAAGCCTGGCGCTGCATTCAAGACCTGGTGAGCTGAGGGAGCATCACACACAGAGGGAGGCTTGTGGATGTTGCCCCCCATCACTTACACTGTAAATGCATTATGAAGGAATATGATCATAGCCAGCATGAACAGGAGGAATGATTGTGGCTTTCACAGGAATGAATTATTAACCAGTAAGATAAGAAGAACAATAATTAGAAACAAAGGAATGATATTCAAAACTCAGTTTATTATGTTGATAATATTCTGATAAACAGTCCCCTTGTATAACTGTACACTAAACTACAATAAAATAATTACAATAAATATGAAATTACATTGGACAACTGCATGAAAAGGAGTACATTTTACTGATTTAAACGTGTTTTTATATAGTAGCATTTGGGTATCTGGTGACTGAATGTGCACATCAAGCAGTAAGTGTTTTCCATAGCTGGAAACAAACAGAGATGACAGGTAAACCTTATCTTCAGACCATGGGGATGATGATTTACCTTTAAATGTGCTTTCTTTACATTGTAATAATACTGGCAGGTCATTGCTTTCAAGAATGGGGATGGCTAGTTGGGGGGGGCAGGGTGTAAAAAGAATTGCTCTCTATCTCCAGTTTGTACTTTAATCCATATTATTTAATGTCAAAATCCATTTCCAAGATAGTGTTGTATCTCATTTTCTTCCATAGCCTGCATACTTTTATAATTTTTTGTGCAAAAAAACAAATAAATAAACAAGTAATGTCCTTTATGTGGGCACATACAACACATCACTTTACTGTGTCACGTCTATCCTAGACTGATGCTATTCACTACCAGTGTTATTTTCTGTAATATACATTTTACATCTTAAATTGTCACTATATGTAGTTCTGTGCAATTTTTCTTTCAATCATACCGTAATACACGCGTGCCATTTGGTTTAATTACTCTCTGAAATATGTCAGTCTACCCAGGCCATGAGACTGGAGTATATACAATGCTATTGATATGCCCTATGTACAACCAGAAACTAAGTCTCTATTTCTGTGATTGTACTCTAGCAAACAGAAATATCTGTGTGTCTTCAGTAGGTCTGTCTACCATTTCCTCTTCTGCATCTTCATCCTTAAGCCCAGATCTGAAATAAAGAACAGCAATCATTAGCAGACATCTGGAGAGAGGAGAGTTGTCAGATCAGACAATAATTACGGACATCTCGTACCCGGAGAGTGTGGTCCCATGAGCCTGAGCAGAAGGCCGTCCCATCTGGGGAAACACGCAGCGTGCTGACACGGTTCTCGTGTCCAAACAGAATAGACACCCGCGTTCCTTTGAGAACGTCCCAAACATTTATGGTGTAGTCATTGTAGCCGCCAAACAGTAGCCGACCTTGGAAAAACACACACACACACACACAGAGAGCTATTTACAGCATAGCTTTTTAATATAAAAGTAGTCATTTTTAACTCTGGAGAAACTGATTGGCTACTAACTGCTGCATGATTGATTAACCAGAATAATAGAAATAAAATAATAATAAATCTTACCACTGAGAGAGAAATCAACACTGGAGACGCCAAATATGATGCTCTCTTTGGAATAAATAGCCACTTCTCTGTCTGCCCTCAAGTCATACAGGCGGCACTGTAAAAAAATAAAAATAAATAAATAAAATAAAAGAATAAAAGGTCATTGTTTGAATTTTCAACAGAATATGATGACTATGTATCCAGTAGCACTTTGTGTATAGCTGCAGGCTCTGCGGTGCCACTGACAGTTAAAATCAGTAAACAGCTGATTACTTACTGTAGCGTCATCTGAGCCAGATGCAAATGCGTCTCCACTGGGATAGTATCTAAAAAAAAGGAAAAAAACAGACAGCCAATGTTAGGAACAATAACGAATGGGGTTCTTAAAGCTTCTGTGTGATCAGAATATTTATGACTTCAAGTGGCAGCATTAAACAAACACCAAGGCTGAGAGTGAATCCATCAAAAACAAAACAGACTGTGCTGATTGTCACTGCAATAGAAACACTTCTGTCATCATAATCATGTGAAAAGTCTTATATAATCACATATAAAATCTACACATAGGGTTTTAACATATAGGAACAGTTCCTCATTAAATCATAACTGAATCTGCTTATCTATACACTTATATTCTGAGTCACTTACCGAACACTATTTATGTCTGATTCATGAGTTTCAAAGGACTGAATACACTGTCCCGACCGCATGTCCCACACATTGGCTTTTTTGTCACAGCCCTGTAATAAAAAAAACAATCATATAGAAAAATCATAAAATAATTGAAATAATTCTGTGAAGCTGAAATGGTGATACGCAGTAGTAGGAGCAGCTCTCACCCCTGAAACAAACGTGTTTCCAGTCTCGGAGGGAGCCAGATCCAGACAGAGCACGTCTGCCGCGTGACCATGGAAACTCTGCAACAGCTGCCCACTCTCAACATCCCATAATGCACATGTTCCATCCCCGCTGGATGTCAGGATCTTTAACACGAGTAGATGACGAGGAGGAAGAAGAAGAATGGTTGCTCTGAATTTCAGGCAGAGTCGACACGGACTAACACACTGCTATAAATGGATTGCCTTAGCTGTGTGAAACGTCATGTGACCAGGACATTAAACCAGGAGCAACTGGCTGCTGTGAATTATTAACAAAGCTCTTCTCACAGGGACATTGAGGCAGTGATTTCTGATTAATAATGAGACTGAAATAGCAGATGAAAAGAGAAGCAAGACTTAAAGGGATGGAAAAACTGAAGGAGAGTATGCAACTGTTAATCTATTAACACTTCACTCCATTGCTGTTGGGGTTTTGTTAACATTTCCTTTGTGTGTGTGTGTGTGTGTGTGTGTGTGTGTGTCTGTGTATGTGTGTATGGTGACTATTCTCACCTGCATATCCGAGTTAGTGAAGCTACAAGCAGACAAGTAGTTTGTGTGCATGGCAACTGATTTCTTCTTTGCAGCCAAATTCTCATTCTTGTCCAGGGACAGAGGATACACGGAGCATTTGTTGTCCAGGCCCCTTTGGACAGAATACAAAACCATGGTTACTAAAAGAAAAATTCATCACCAAAACAGATGACACACCTCACTCGGATCATCACTCACCCGCAAGCTACAGCGCAGCCAGAGGGGGCGTAGGCGCAGGCCATCACCCAGGTGCAAGGCATTGTCACGGCGTGCTCCTAATGAAACATCAAAAGACAAAGCTGCATGAAGCGCTGCGGGACAGTGAGATGAATCAAATTAATTTGGCATAATTAGAGCAGAACAGTGAGCTGCAGACTGTTAGGCATTGGACACTGGATGATACAGTTTGTCCAAAACTTAAAAAAACAAAACAAACTGGAATGACTTTTTAAAGGTCAGTCTTCAGCTCTTTACATAAACAATTTCCCTTGACTCATAAAATGGAGACTTGGTAATAGACGCTGTAGAATTGCTTCCTCATTTCCTTCATGGTTCATAGATTTGATTTGCGTCATTATTCCAGAGAAAGTGAAATTATCAATTTGAGCCTCCACAGAACTCTTACATACATTCCAGTTTAAATACTCTTTTAATAAACCTCATTTTATAAGCCACACACATATTCTTGTCTATCAATATATCAATAGATCTATATCTAATTTCATATTTTTGATTAAGGCACATAACATTATTGTTGTTATTTGCATCTTAGTTAATATAACTTTGATTTAGGCCAGTGATTCCCCCAAACAACCCATTTCTGTTACAAAAATGTTTATTTATTTTTCAGGTTTCTTCATTTTTGCATTTAGAAAATGACGGATGTTCACAATGTTGACGAGTGCACGGAGCATAGATGAAAAACTACTTGGTGACAAGTTTGTGGAGCATTGACAATGGATTTTAATGTTCAAGTATCTGAATATTTTCATTCTCTAATAACAAATCTGCATATAGAAAAAGAGGAGTTACCTTGTTGGTAGTGAAAGCATCCCACACAATGACTTTTCCATCCTGCATGAAGAGATTAGAACAAGTATAATATTAAAAAAAAAAACAAGTAGGCTACTTATGTCCAATTACAAACGAGTTAAAAGGAGAAAAACACAGAATCAGGAGCACGGAGTGTGTTACCTGAGAGGAGCTGACGATCCTCCTCTTGTCCTTACACCAATCCATACACAGAACTTTGTTTCCGTGTCCCTTCAGAGTTCTTCGGGTTTTCATGACAAACTGGCCGAGACCCTCCACCTTCTCTGCCACCTGATGAACTGCACACACACACACACACACACACACACACACACACACACACACACACACACACACACACAGCAGACCATGGTCAATTTTGGGGACATTACAACAGACTTACCTTAACCCATCACCACTGACTCAAACATCTGGTTTTTTCCTAACTGGGGACACAGCTTTTCTCTCCAATTGGATAAACTGTCCCAAATTAACTGTTCCTAAATCTGAAATTTGTCCCCGAAAGTAGCTTATGACACAACACACAAACACACAAGCACACACAATGTACATTACATTAAACCTCCTACTGTTTACACCCTTGCTTAATATTCCCAGCAGCTGGAAGGATTAAACTACAGTAAGGCTGCTGTAAATGGAGGAATATATTGACTCATCTTAATCTGTCATTCTTTAAACAGATGTTTAAAAAAACATGATGCATTACAAATATCCCGTTTCTATTTTTTTCTTCCTCCCCATGTTTCTATTTATAATACTGCCACATTGCTGAAACATGATTGGACATTACTAGCACATAGTAGAAATTGGGATGGGAGCACCGAGCTGTAAAATGGGGAAGCAAACAAACAGCCTGCTCAAGTCGCCTGTAAAATCTGAGGTAACATCAGGACAAACAGGTCAATAATCTGCTCCGACTAATTCGCATCTCTATAAAAGTGACAATCTACGACCTCTCACGGAAATACATAAATCCATAAAAAAAACATTTGATGCCATTTGTCCCGTCAGTCTGAAGACGCAGGGGTGAATCGAGGCCTCTCTATTTTCAGCACTCACGCTCGACATCGTGCAGCTTCGCTCTTTCCTCCTCCAGCTTCGACTTCAGCGTCTCCGATTCCGTTTTGAGATGGGCCAGGGTCTCATTCAGCTGTACCTCCTGTGTCGCCATTTCAGGGATTAGAGGGGATCTCATATATTTGCTTTGTGCAGGCAGCGATCGGCAGCGAAAAGGCTTAAAGCGGAGCTAACAGCTGATGCTGATGTCATGACGTCAGAGAGGGGAGAAGATGCTCCTCCAGTTTCCAGGGAGGAGGATCCTGCATCCTGGTGATCCTGCATCCTGGTGATGCTGCATCCTCAGCAACACCCGGCCTCAACACACCACGGCTTCATGATGTATTTTCATTACATGCAAAAAAACACATCACTGTTTGACTGCTCTGATCAAACAGAGCAGATTAATGTGGCGCACTGCAGCATTTTTTCCACATATAAAAAACATTTATTTTTTAAAGGCAATTATTTATCAAGCAAACATGTTTAGACATTAATATACATGTTAAACATATTAAAGTGACCATACATTGCCTCTAAATACTGTTGAATATAACACATATATTGAAGCTACTTTCACATTTTAACAGCAGTGTAGGAACTTGGTGGTGGATTTAATTGACAGTATTTGAGTATTAAATTGTGAGATATGCCAGATTTTCATGTGATGTATATATATAAATCTGACTACTTTGAAGACGTCATAAAAAACAAAATAAAAAGAGATATAGAATTCCTAGAAGTGTACCTAGAACTAACTGGTATTATCATTATCAGTTATCATCCTGATTATTTTCTTGGATAGTCATTTAATTATTTGGTCCACATACTAAAAGGAAGAGGCACCACGCTTTTAATATTTATTTGTATATATTAAATGATCTTTATTGAGCAAGTCCACAAAATGTCACAAAATACTGAAAATATTTGTTTATATATACATATACATATACATACATACATGTATATATGTCTATCCTACTTTCCCAGAGTTTGAGCTGAAGTCCCTAGATGTCTTGTTTTGTCTGACCAATCGTCCCAAAACTCAGATATTCAGTTTATGATGAAGATGAAACCAGAGGACAGTTGACATTTTTATTTAAGGTTAATTTAACCAGGAGAGTCTCACTGAGGTTAAGAATCTCTTTTTCAAGGGAGACCCGGCCAAGAAAGGCAGCAGCACAAATAAAAACACAAAGTTACTGACAGAAAACCTGACATTTTAAAAAGACAATAAAAACAAACAAAAAAGTTTTTGATTGGAAAATGGTTGCACATAAATGTTTTGTCAGTTGAATAATCAGTGATTTTCCTGCTCTGTTAAGATTTACAAAAATACTTGAATAAATAAAATATGAAAATTCAAGTAATTGAATAAGATTTCCCTTTCGGGGCCTGGTTATAATTTCCTCACAGAGCAGTCAGGAAACATGACCTCGGTATCTTCCCTGAATACGGCCCGGCATTTATTTTAAATACATTGTTTATTAAAAGTTATATAAAAACATAACATGAAGCCATAAAAACTACGGACCATGAGTCAGGAATAAGGAGCGTAAGGTCAAAGGCCAACTGTGTCAGACTCTGGTGAGGAAGCCCAGATGAAGGCTGCTCGGGAGCTGCAGCAGCTCCAGAGCCTGTGAGGACGAGCAGAAAGGAAACATGACCTGAAAACGATAATCTGTGTCCAGCATCAGCTGTGTGGACCCGTCACGATCTTGTAGAAGTGACTGAAACAAGGAGCAGATTGAGGCTTATTTAGTGAAGTATAAATATAGCACTTATTTTGCAACATTACATAGTATTTAAATTGCAAACTGTCCCGTTACATTCATCTATAGAGCTTACCTGAACTTTGCGGACAAATGATGACGCCACCCGTTTCTCGAAGTCATCGATGGGTGTGTACGAATTCAAAATCTTGACAATCTATAAATTGAAATGTGAGTTGTTTTACTTTAATGTAAAGCTGGAGTTTCTAATATTAAAAAGTGCACAGTGTATCAATATTATATCGATATCATGATTTGAGACTAGACATCATCTTAGATTTTGGATATCATAATATCCTAAAATGGCATAAGTGTTGTCTTTTCCTGGTTTTAAAGGCTGCATTACAGTAAAGTGAAGTCATTTTCTGAATTTACCAGACTATTATTTACCTTAGTAAACCCACTTGGTCAGTGTATCAACATTGCTGATGAATATTTATCAAGAATCTCATTGTGTAAATATTTTGTGAAAGCACAAATAATTATCCCTACAATATTGTTGCAATATTGATATCGAGGTATTTGGTAAAAAATATCATGATATTTGATTTTGTCCATATTGCTCAGCTCTAATATGGTGCTTAATAAAGTACCTGAACGGGGTTGAGTTCAGTGCATTTCTCTGTGATCTCCTTGGCGTCCTCATCAGTGGACTTGTTGACTTGCAGGAGCCAAGCAGCCTGAGACAAGGGCTTCAGAGTATCTATGGCGTTAGAGCTTTGGAGGTCCTTCTCCTTCAGCCACTCCTCCAGGTAACTGATGTTACATCTAAAAAGGACAAAAAAGCTGTGAGACTAACCTTTTTTTTGTGTAATTCATTCAAATATCACACACACACACACACACACACACACACACACACACACACACACACACACACACACACACACCTGATCTGCATCCCTTTCCTGCAGGAGCACATGTCTTTGCGGAGCATGATGTTGTTGAGGGTGACCGCACCGATGAGGAAGAACAGCTGCTTGATAACCTGTTTGATGAGACCTTGCTCCATGCCGTGCTGGCTCATGGTGGAGTGAAAGTGACTGAGCTGCTGAACGATGAAGGAGATGGTGTAGGCCTCTGAGTCCTCGTAGATGCTGTTGGAACGCTTCCTGAATCCTGTTGGCTTCATGCTGGAAATCCCTTGTAGACTCTCGTGCTCCAGCATGCCGGGTACTGTTGATCAAGATAATTAAAGGGACATTTTAAGGAACATTTAAATCAAAATCATTTGTCATGTCACAGTAATGAGCTCTGTCTTATACCGATGGCAGGAGTGAGGGTTTTTTCCATGATAGTGATAAACTGGTGATAGATATGGATGGCAAGGTCGCTGAGAATCTGCCGGTGTTCGGACAAATCAAAATTCTGCAAGCAGTTCTTCTTCTGACGAGGAGTACTTTGTTTCATGAACTCCTATTGCAAACAACAGCAAAACAACAGGATGTCAAAATATGCCTGATCATTTATATTATCAAATCTGAGAAGCACCACGGTGGGTAAATGAAGTAAATCCACACCTCTTCCCCGCTGTACTGCTTCAGACAGTTGAGCATCTGGTACGTGTTGGACAGCCAGAACGACAACAACTCAAAGTCTTTGTGGTAAGTCTGCAACAAGAGCATGTGTTTGCATAATGAAATTTTGTTTAAATTGAGATTTGAGAGGTGACATTTTATCGGCTGCATTAATCGTGCAAGTTTACTTTACTACAGGCCTTTAATCTTTTTTTAAATCACCAATATCTTCAACTTCAAATTTAATATCTAAAGTAAACTAAACTCCTGCCAACATACAGGCTACAGTCCACACTCTTAGACATTGTCATGAGTAATTGCTTTTTTATTATATTGATTCGTCATTTAGCAGCTCTACAGCAGCGATAAAGGCAAATAAACTTAGAATTAACCTCACCATGATGACCTTTTTGATAGTACTAATAATTGCATTCATAAGAGATTTGAGTTTGGCGTCATCGTTCAGGTAGTCGGCATGGCGGACACACATGAAGAGGATGTAAGCTGGCAGACCCGGGATCATGTTGACCACCACACCTTTAGGCTTCAGATCTGTGGGGCAGATTGTGAGGCAACATTTATTCAGTTACCTCAGCTATTACAAGACAGAAATGAATGGACTCAATGTGATTATAATAAATAAAGGAAAAATACCCAGTATGACATTCTGAATTAGCTTGGATTCATCCACTCTCTTGTACTCAAACATGCCGAGGTAATCTTTGGGATTAGCAGGTGTAGGCGTGTGTTTGGCTGTGTAAGAGACAATAAAGTGATGAACATGGATGAACAAGTTTTTTTTGTTTTTGTTTTTTGCAATTAACATGTAAAAGCCACAACTCTACCTTTGTGAGATGTTTCAAGACTCTTTATTTGACTCTGGAGTTTCTTTATTAATCTGTCCTTGTGGTCGAGCTGCTCTTCAAAATCCTGAAAGAAAAAAAAAAGAATCTTTATCACAGACACATGTACAGACACACTGGTGCTGTAACCCTTCTCGCCTTTAAATCCACACATACCATATTCTCAGCAGTTAACTGTGAAGCCTCTTGTCTCAGTCTGCTCTTAGCCTCGCTTTCCATCATGTTCTGTCTTCTCAAGTGATCATTCTCCTCTTGCAGCTCCTCTACTTTGCATTGAAGGTCCCTCTTCAGCTCCTCTAGCACTTCAGCTTTCTCCTCAAAGTGCCTGAAAATCAAAACAAATCAGGCCGACTGAGAGCAAAATCTGAAGAAATCAGGAAAACTTCAGAAAAGACCAGAAAAGACCATTGCATACATAATCAAGACAGAGAGTTCAATTTGAGTATTTTACCTGCGCTGTGAATTCTCTTCTTTAAGCTTCTTCTGAAGGACATTGGTGATCTCTTCTGTTTTTTCTTTCAAATGAAAGATTATTTTTAAAAACATGCAAATGAAGAAGAAAAATACCTACAAAGGTGATTTTTATAGCAAATAAATGATGAAAAAAAAAGTACCCAGAGGTGAACTTACCCACTAACTCTCTGTTCTGCTCCTCTACATGGACCTCAAGCTCTTGCTTTTGTCTTTGCAGCTCTGAAACCTGCAGTTTCAGCTCAGGTAGAACCTGCAGATCACATTAAACAAGGGAAAACATTCAGCATCCATCCCAGCTAGGAATAAAAATATACAACAAGAAGAATGCAACACAGTACCGAGTTCTCGCTCCTGAGCCTGGACACCTCTTGGAGTATTTTCTCATTGACATTACTTTTCTCCTGGAACAGGTTTTGCAGCTTGCTGTTCTCATTTTGAATATGGTCCACTTTTAATTTTAAGCCCTCCACTTGGGTCTCATAGCTTTCCTTTTGCTCCCTCTGGTGGTTTTCCAGTATTCTGCCGAAAAAAGATGGAACAGTGTCAAACAGATCAAGTAGGTTTGTCACGCTGGTAAAACAAAACTGATATGAAGTGAAAGGCTTGTTATGATCCTCAGGAATAAAAAGACCTGGTAGCTTTCTGCACGCCATCAAATACTGTCAGGAAATCATCAACTTCACACATCTTCTCAGAGTCGTCTTGAGTTAACCTTTAGAAAAACAATGTGAGATAATGAATGCTTCGGTGAGATGAATAGCAATTAACAGAGAAAAAAGGAAAACCTGAAATATGTGGATTACCCCAAAAGAACTTCCTGTTCAACAACACCGCCGAGAAGGTGTCTCGTTATCTCCTTCATTTTACCTTTAGAAAAAAGAAAAAATGGGGGCGTTCATCAGCTACTATCTTCATTTATGTCCTAACTTAAAAAACTGAAGTTACATCAGGAAACATCTGTACCTCTTGCTTGTTCTGACTGTTCCTTCATCTTACGGTCCATGTTATTATTCTGATTTTGCAGATTATTCAGATCTCTGCGTAGCTCTGGAATAACTTTGACATGCTTGCTGAGCTGGATGACCTGTTCCTGTAGGTCAGAGTTCACCTGGCCCTCCTCCTCCATCTTTCTCCGCAGACTCACTCTCTCTTCTTTCAATTTCTTTATCTCATCTTTCAGAGTCTCCACCTCTTTCTCGTGGTCCTGCTTCTGGATCTCAATGTTGTTCTCCGCGATTCTGCAAAGAATGATCTCATCAGAAACCTGAATTCAACGAAGCAAGCTGAGCAACAATGAATATAAAAATATTTGCTTCACGCTGTGGAAGAAGTCGCATTCTTGTTACTTACTTTCTAAGTCTTGCTTCATTTTCTTTCTCTTCTAGAAGATTTGTCTTTATTTGATCGAAGCTCTCTGAAAGAGTGCATGGCCAATCACAATTTTGGTACAAATTACAAAAAATGGTTGCATAAATAATAATATAGATTCCGATTACCTTTTGCTTCTTTGGTGGAAGCTTCAAACTTTTTCTCCAAGTTCTGCTTTTCAAGGGTTAGTGCATCTATCCCACTTTGAAGCTGGGCGATTGCCTAGAGTGAGAATAAAATACATTTTGCACTCATGAATGGTAAATGGACTGCATTAATATAGAACCTTCATTGTCTTCAGACCACTCAGAGCGCTTTATAATACTGTAATTAATGACTTGTTTGCTTGTGTATCGTGTTAGTTTAGTTATGCAGTTGAGTAGTAAGATCCGCCAATTAGCACGCTTGTTATTAGTTCATCTGCAAACACTTTAATGTGCCAGCTGTTACCACACACATACCCGTACATCCTGTTATGAGAAATAAACACTAATGGAGATAACATCCCAGCATCCCTGCACATACACATACACACACACACACACACACACACACACACACACACACACACACACACACACACACACACACACACACACACACACACACACACACACACACACACACACACACACACACACACACACACACACACACACACGGTACCAACCTGCTTATCAGGATCTAATCTAGTGTACATTCACACACCACTGGCAAAGAAATTTGGGCTTCAGTATTTTGCCCAAGACACTTTGACATGCAGATCATTCCATTAGTGGATATCCCATTGTACATCCTGGACCACACAACTGTGAAAGTCTACTTTTTCAACAAACAACAAGCTGCAAAGACACACACACAACTGTTAACTACAAGCATTAACTACAACACTAACCACACTAGCATCTTCTTTCCCTTTCTTCTCTCTTGCTTCCAAAGATGCCTTCTGGTTGGATGATTTTTCCAGCTGTGCCTCCAGACCCTGAAGTTTGTCCACGGTTTGAGAATGGGAGTTGGCCAAGCTTGTCAGTCTTTCCATCAACCCACGGTTCTCTTTATTCTGTAAGGAAACATGGGATTTATTTACAGGTAGTATGTTTTCTACCAGCCACAGTTGAAGTAACTTTGGAAGCATCTTTACCTGCTCGTCAATCTTCTTTCTGAGCTGCTGAACCCTAAAGGAAAGCTGAACGTTAATCACCAGGCGACGCATGGTTTGAAATCGCCGCCTTGCCAGCCACGCTCTGGCATACTTCTGTATAACCAAAGCTTTCTGCTCCTCCATCATCTGAAAGGTAACAAAGAGATATCAGGACATTGATTACATGAAGTTATATGTTGAATTACACGAGCGATTTAACAATACAGACCTTCTTGTAGCATTTACGGGCCATCCAACCTCGTGTGAAAGCCTGGATGGTGATGGAGGCCACGAGGACTACCTTATAGATCTGTCTCATACGGTAACCTCTCCAATATCTCTGGATCACAAGTGTAGCCCAGCCCTGCTTCAGTGTTGCAGCACTCACTGTTTTACTACAGTTTCACAAACAAAACAGGTGTAAATGACAAATTCTAACAGATGCAACTAAGGACGCATGACAACCAAATTGTTAGCAAATGCCTCTAACCGTATTGTCCTCTTCCCTCGGATGTACTGTTGGATGATGATGGCTGCCTGTCTTATGCGCATGTACTTCCTCCTCTGGCTCCACCCTCGGACGTGTTTCTGGATGGTAACGCAGGCTCCTCTGAGTCGGTCCAGACGTAGCTTCTCTAGATAAGCTACCTGACCAGCTCGGAAGAAGATCTTTGTACGACCAAACTTGTACTGGTTGGAGTCCTGGAGGTCGGAAAAGGGGGCAAAAGTAACACAAAGAGATAAAGTGCATAATAATTCATCACAAAGTTGTAGTAAGAGGCTGACAAAGATGCTGCTTACATGAATCAACCTCTGCAGCACATCCTTGCAGGTTTGCTTCTTGTCATTGATGCCTGCCTCCTGATGAGTCATTAGGATACTGTATCGGCTGTAAAACTCATTGTATGTCCACCTGCAGACACAAAACATGTTAGTCAGTGCGACGTGAGCATAGGCAGGTAGAAATATTGCAGTTTGTTGTCATGTTAAATCTAGTAATAGAGGGTGACCTGGACGGGTAGCTCTGAGCACTGATACGAATAGTTTCAAGGACTCCACAGGCTCGTAGCTGCTGCACCACCCTCCTGGAGTCATATCTCAAAACACGCAAACAAACACTCACTTAGACCAAAAACACAAAGCTGTGAATATCATTCAGGTAAATATAGTATGGCTCATGTTAATCTGTCAATAACAAGTTTCATTAGTACTCACTCAAACGGGAGCTTTTCATCGTTAGGCTTAATGCAGCGAACGTAGTGAGGGGTTGTAGCATTCAGTGTTTCCATCAGTAAGGAGAGGGAGTTGCAGAACTGCATTTAAGCAAAAGATTTATGAGTACTAACATAGCAACAAAGTTCTATCTCGAGTAGAAAGAGAGAGTAAACATGTTCACCTTATCTCCAACAGAGCTTCTCAGCTGTTTATTGGTTGGTTTCACTCCTGGCCTGGCAGCCCTCACCTTGACACCTTTAAAGCTCAGAGGGTTTTGCTCCTCCTCTTGGAAAAAGTTGGCCAGAAAAGGAAACTGATTGCAAGCAGGAGAAATATGTTAAAAACAATGCTACATGGAGCATCTTTTATAACATTGACATCTTTATCGTTTTTTTGTGACCATTGTGATTATCTCTATTCGTCGGGTATCTTATTGTATTTCTTATTTCTTCATTTTGTTGCTCTAACACCTGTACCAAGACAAAATTCTTTGTGCCAATGCATTTGGTGAATAAAACTCTGCTAGTCTAAAAGATTCAATACATTATGGCGTTTATTACCTTACTGGCTCTCATAATGTCAATCAGTTCTTCATAGAGAGCATCTCGGTTCTTCTCCAGAAAACCTTTGCATTGATACTCCACCTGTTGAGCAAAGAGATTGACACAATTAGAAAAAAAGACCAGAAATTAAAAACATTAATAGCTACAGGAGTAATTCTGATGTAGGTGACTGGAATTTTAAGGGTTTTGTGCTATATATAGCATTAAGTTAGATTAGAAAGATTATCTGACTCCACCTTGTCTGCAAAGTGTTGTATCACAAACGCCTCATTTGATAACCTGGGTTTCTCAAACAGAGGATTGGCGTCTAGGTAGTTGTACAGCTTTTGCAGCCAGCTTTGATCAGTGCCTTGAGGAAACTGTGACATAAGAGGACATATGTACAATACAGGAGTGACAGCGATCATAAAAACGTCATCAAGAGCAGACAAAGTCCAACTCATGTTCCATTCAGACTCACCAAACATTCTTCATCAAGCAAGTCCAGGATCCCCATCTTTGCTTCGATCAAGTCAATGACGGGTTGATTGTCATAGAAATCTATCAGCGTCCATGGGATGTCTTCTTTCATGTACTCCTCTTGTTCCAGCTTGAACACATGCTGAGTGACATTAAGAAACAACAGAATAACCCTGTTAGTTGATGAAGAGGTGCACGCAGTGTTTTTCAATGATTTGGGACACTGGAGATGCATACCAGGTTAAACTGCTGTTGAAGCTTTTCATTTGCATAGTTGATACAAAACTGTTCAAAGCTGTTGATGTCAAAGGTTTCAAAGCTGAGGAAAAAAAAACACAGAAATGAGTTCAGGTAAAAAAAATGGCAGCGAAAGAGACCAAATATATCAATTAGCATTAGAGAAAAATTTGCATTACCCATAAATGTCCAGAACACCTATGAAGGCATATTGCTTTCCTGGGACCTGCAGCGCTGTGTTTATCCTGTTGATAATACAGTCGAACAGGTTAGCGTAGATCTGCTTGGCGAGGGCATCTCTGGCGTTAACCGCCCGGTGTTCGGAAACTGGCTTCACCACCGTCTCAGCCACCAGAATAATCCTCCGATGGCACAACCAACGCACCAACCCCGCTGCACTCACACCCAACAACTCACAGAAGACTGCCAGGTGTGGATCACTGGACTGAAAGATTTGCAAATCAAGTTTTGTAGTCAACCAGGTTAATGTTTTATGGTTTAAACAAACACTAAAGGAATTCATTAAATTCTTTGAGAATTAATACTCACAGGAACTGATGATTTGTCATCTCCAGAGTTCTTGATCTCCACATTACCCAAATGTAGAATGGCTGCCAAAACTTTAAAGACATCAGACTGGAAGTCTTCCTTCAGCCCTGGAGAATCAAACAGAAGACGTCAAAATGAACAAAAGAAGTCACCCTAAAAGCAGGTTATAGTGTAACAGCTGAAACACCCTTTACCCAGCAGTGAGAAGGTCCGTTGAGTCTCTTCCATCTCTTTCTTGTCATCTATTCCTTCGATAGCGATATCACCACCCAAGCAGGTGTACCGAAACTCATCTGCACTCACTGCAGACAAAAGGAACAACTTCCAATAAGATATCCACATAGTAAATTAGATGAAACACAGCAGCAGTGGAACAGTGGTGGCTCTGTGTCAAACCTGCAGGATAGATCTTCAGTACTAAAACTCACACAGTCTTAGGTTCTCGAACTCTGGCAGCTGTGCACAGGAGCACAACTGATAGAAGATGTGATAATTCCTCTCGTTGTCTGCCTGAAAACAACAGAATCTCATGAGAAAAGATCACGTTAGGAAAATAAAACTCAAAATCATCCTCATCTTATACACCACCTGAAAAACGACTCTGGATTTCTCTAACAAGTAAGTCCTCATATTAGCGCCGATAATCCGGTGCCTCCTGTCAAAGCTGATCTCGGTGTATTTCCCAAAACGGCTGCTGTTGTCATTCCTGGTTGTCTTTGCGTTTCCTATTGCCTGAGAAAAAAAATAAAGTTATAAGGTCTCTCTAATTAATGCTAATAGTGCATAAAAGTAGTTTTTTTTGTCAAACATTAACAGTCTTTGAAAAGCTACTGTATGCATTTCCTTGCGAGACCGCCCCTCTTTTTTCTCCTTGACCAGTTAAATCATACCTCTGTTATTGGATTGGATGCCAGGACTTTGTCCTCAACTCGAGTCTTACTGCCAGACTTGCTCACAACAGCAAAGTATCTCATTGCATACCGAGCAGACACTGTTTTACCGGCTCCAGATTCACCACTGACAATGATGGACTGGTTCTTGTTGTTTCTGGGAAAGAAAGAAAAAGGAACGTAACACAACTACATTAGAGCTGCAATGATCGAAATAAATCTCCAACTATTTTAATAATCAGTTATATTTTAAGAAGAAAAATGCCAAAATTCTCTGATTCCAGCTTTCTGGTTTCTTGATAGAATATCTTTGGGTTGTGGACTGTTGATTGATAGAAAGCAAGACATGTCAGGTGCATCTTGGGCCATGTGGTTATCTGAGCTTTTATTTACCTGGCCATCTGTTTGTAGGCCTCCTCCGCCACTGCAAATATGTGAGGGTCCATGTCTCCCATGTTCTGGCCCGAGTACGCGTGAATGATTGCATCTCCGTAGATATGGAGCTGTTTGTAGGGATTTACAGCCACCAGTATAATACCTAAAAAGAAGAAACAGCACAGTATGAGGTGAGAGCACACACACCACCACCACCACCACCACCTCAGTGCTTACAAGCTGCTAGACAGTCAAACAGTACCACAGTAGGTATAGATGATTCTGGACTCCACAAATCGCACTTTGAGATTGTGCAGGACTGCAGGTTCATGCAGGTAGCTGAGAGCTGTGAGGTCATTCTCCCCAACCAAGATGTCCGGGTTGCGGAGAGGAGGGAGTTTTGGTTTTGACGGTTCAATGGGGTAGTAGTGCTCCTTCAAAAGTGACAGGTTATGTAAAAGAATCAGGTCAGCTGCTGCGTCTCGTCATCATGAATCTATTACGGCTGCATGTGAAAGTTTTACTAGTATCTTTTTCTATCTTTTTTACTTACAGTGCCATCTTCCAGCAGCAATTCAAGAGTATTATCCCCCAAGAGGAAGTCTCTCATAATCTCTGCTGATATCCACACATGTTCTGCATCTGGGATCCACACTCTGTTGTACTGTGAGAGCAGATCAGAAGGAGCACAGGTTAACAATTTACCAGTGTTTACTCTACTAAACTCATTAAAACATGATTTACTTTATAAATATGAGACAATTTCCTGTGTGAACAATTACTCACTGCAGTACACTTTGAGCTACAAGTTTAGCTCTTATCATACTGTATATTATGAAATCATGAATATCTAAATTTTAAAAGTTGTGTGAGAGTAAAGAACTTAACATTCAACTTTAAATTCATATGGATCCAACCTCCATTACATCCCTACACCTGACATGGGCCTTGACAAAGTTTCCATATGTCTCTGTAAACCAACATTATGAGAATTTTCTTTACTATGATTAAAACATATTCAAAAACCGGGAATTGTTCTCTTACCTCTGTGTACAGTTCCAGTAAAGCCATGTTTATGCATTATTGTTCTAACTCCTCCACTCAGTATGTTTTGTTTGTATCACTCTACTCTCCAGGTTACCAACAAAGTTCCTGCCTGGCTCACACAGCTCTGCCACAGTCAAGCTCCCATCAGCACATCCACATTTCCTGTCACAGTTTTCAAAATAACACTTCCATAATTCCCACTGAAATAATTATAAATAATCTTTTGGAAAACACTTAAGCAAAAGTTTCAGTAAATAGATTTACACTTTAAAAGGTGTCAGTTTGAGTTGAGTTTGTGTCTTTTATTGATTTACTTTTTCACATTTACCCCACAAGTTACTTTCTGCTTGCGGTTGTGATATTATATATTATTTGTTGTTGTGCAATACCGTTTGAGTTGTAATGTTATTTTCTTAGTTTCTTATTTATGTATGTGTTATCATTTTGATCCTGTGTTTTTGTTTGATAAAAACGTTTGGTCAAATAATCCTATAATTTCAATCTCTCTGTAAAACACTTTGGCTATTCATTTTAAATGTGGTCTATAAATAAATTGACTTTTTAAAAAAAACTTTAGTCTTGACCCTGAAGCTCTTCTTATATATTTAAATAGATTATATTTTTTATTATTACTGATCTGTAATGCATACAGTGCCAAAATTAATCTAAGGGGGTCACAAGAGGATTAAATGAATGAGAAAATACAACAATACGCTGTTCTGTTGCACAATGTTGTTCAGTTTCTGTTACTTATCTGGAATATTTGCAATATTTCTTATGTAACACTGGATGCTTTCATATCTTAATGCCTTCTAAATATAATTCAGGCTAATCCATTGGAAAGAGAAAATCACTCCTTGGCTGAATGTCTCATGATTCACATGCTCATTACAGTATTTAGTAATTAACTAGTTATTTCATTACAATAATAGCCCGTTGATTTCAAAGCATCTGAATGCCTAAAGGACGTCCTGGTTTTATTCTGAAGGCCCTCACACTCATCCCGCAGGTTGGTTTTTGTCTCTTCCTGGTTGGATTGTCGTGTGCGCGCGTGCCGCTCACCTGTTGCGGACTTTGACTGCTGACTCCGCCCCTCTGTCTTGTGACAGGGTGGGTGTGCTCGTTTGAACAAGGATTCAGTCAACAAAAGAAACCGGATACGAGTTTAAACCATATGTGAACGCATTTTAAGCCACTGCTTCACCGCAAGAGTTAGATGACAAAGATTTCAGCATCCTAAACTTATATGACCCACTTGAGCAAAAGTGGGAAACACTGGCAAAACTGGCCTGATAAATTATAATAAGAGGAAACACACCCCTACATTCCTTGGGCACACAGCTGAAAAACTTTAAACCAAGAGGTTAATCATTTGTGAATTTTAGCCATTTTCATATACACAGTAATAATGAAGAAAATCAATAAAAAAAAGAGAGACGGAGGAATTTAATCTTCCTCCTACCTGTGCTATGCTGCATGTAGGAGGATGGCCGGGACATACTGTAAATTCATATTAAAGAAGTGAGGGGGAAAAATGAGTTACATCAGTCCATGACTTGGATTCGTAATCAACACCTCTCAATGTCAAGGACTCCTGAATAAATGAGAATCAGAGTACACTCACTTCATTACATAACTGCCTTTGGAGGATAGAGCAGTGAGTGTATCAGCCTCAAAAGAGAAATACAAAGTGCAAATGAAATAATCCACATTTTCTTTCCTTTGTGCAGAAATATTAAGAACTTCACGCCATCTTACTGAAAAGCCAGCCTTTATTATGACCGACAATATTAAGACTGGTTAAATACATCATTAATAATAATAATAATAATAATAATAATTTGGTTTCGTTCACCTTCATCCTGACATAAATACCTTCACCTGATAGATTAGTCGTTACAGAAATAAAACAGTCCTCCCAAATTTCATCACAACACATTTTCAGCAGTTAATGTGCAGTGTGCTCCTGGTCATCCATTTTTAAAAACCATGCCCCCTGACACAAGTCATCAGAGTATGTTTATATATCATGTTGTTATTAAGACTGCAGGAAAACTACCAATCTATCTATCTGCACATGTTGAAGTGATACATACATTTGGTGTAGCAAGAAATTACCTTTGAAAGACTGTTTTTGCATATTCACTGCTCATTAAGTTATTACTCTTTGGCTTACAGTGTTAAAAATACAGATGCATGTAAACGACATTTCCTTATTCTGTTGTAGAATTACAATATTCACCTATCATGAAACATTAGATACAAACTTTGGTGTTTCTACTCTGGTAAACTGAAGTCAGAGAACAAGGTGTGAGTTTTGAAAGTTGGTCTAGATGCGAGTCAGGAAGCTCAGATTAAGGCTAGCAGGGATCTGGATGGTCTCCAAAGCCACAGCGGAGGATGTGAAGGGAAGCATGACAGAGAAGATCTTCTTGGCATCCATCATCAGCGTGGATGACTCAACTCTGTCTTTCAAAAGGGTCTGAAATATGAAAAAAAAAAAGAGTAAAAAGTTGATAGCTTGGCTGAGTTTACTGTAGAAGCATCATAAGCCACAGTTTAATAACTCACTTTCATGGTTTCGATGAAGCTGGTTGTCACTCGCTCTTCAAATTCAATCACTGGGGTGTACAAGGTCAACACTTTTAAAATCTGGGAGGAAGAAAAAAACAAAGAAGTGTTCAAGGCAGAGAAAAATATTATGTCTCCAGATAAAGAAGGCTGAACGTCCGCTGATGACGGACCTGTGCTGTGGTGAGGGCAGTGCACATGGTGCAGATAGCTTTGGCGTCTGCTTCAGTCTTCTTCTTGATCTGCAGAAGCTGTGCGGCCTGTATGAGAGGCTCCAGAGTCTCCTTGGCACCGCAGTCTGCCAGGTCTCTCTCCGTCAGCCACTCCTCCAACTGCCAAACATTGTACCTGCAGACCCAGGCATCGGGAAAATGAATCAGATTAAATCAGATAGTAATAATATACTGCCTATCACCCTAAAGTTAATGTTTTTTAATGACAAAAAAAAAATCACCAATGTTAATGTCTGTGAAGCAATGAATGTTTTAAGTGTGTCAGAGCTTTGAATCTGCAGATAAAAAGTGAAAGTGGTTGAGATTCAAAACTAAAAAGACATGATGATTCATCACTGGACTCAATCATTTAGAATGGGTCAGCAGAAAATATTGTCTTCCTGTACTTGTTAATATCACACAGACACCACTTAACGGCCTGATGGGAAAATAATTTTAGTTTTACAACTCAGATAAAAAAAAGTCTGTTTTGAGGTTTTATTGTAGACCCCTCCATCAGGCCAAAATCTTAAGGCCTCTGTCTGCTTTTTAGAATGTCAAATGGTCTGAAGCGTTTTTCTAACTTTCTGAAACTGACACTCCGACAAGCACGTTCACCTCACACAGGAAGTGGCCAGGTTTGCAGTGGTGAGACGCTAAGCAAAATTTAAACTTCTCGCTCAAGTTCTCTTGTTCATTCTTCACACAACCACTTCCCCTCACCTTTTGTAATTGCACGTTAGTGAAACCTCATGAACCTCCTCTGATAAACAACCAAAAGTATAAGAGTGTGCATTTGTATCCCCATATGTCTCAGCCTTTTCTATTCCGCCAGGGTATTTGTTCAGAACATCTATAAACAGATTCGTCTTGAGCTCATTTCAGTTTTTACACCTCTTCAATACCACTAATCTGCAGTATGAGTAGGTCATGTATTAACAAATGCAGATTCTGCAGTCGTGCATTGTGCAGGTTCAGTGAAAGTTTGAAATTCAGACATTTGATTACACACACCCTTTTTTTAAATGCTATGACACTGTAAACACTCATTATTCCTGTATGTTTTGTAACAAATAAAACCCATGGGAGTCTGACATATTGCCTGAGGCTTGCTTAATGTAAGCAACGACAGACAAATTCCTCCCTCTAATCGAACAGCAAAAACTATGATATCCACAGGTAGACGGGTGTTCCCTGCTGTACCTGATCTGCAGGCCTTTACTCCAGGAGCACATGTCTTTCCGCAGCAGCAGGTGGTTCAGTGTGACAGCGCAGATGATGTAAAACTGCTGTTTGACCACTTGTTTGATGAGGTCTGAGTCCATCCCATGCTGACCCATGGTGGTGTGGAAAAGGCTAAGACGCTGCAGGAGGACTTCCACTGTAACAGCCTCCTCCTCTGGGAAACTGGAGCTTCTTTTCCTCAGGCCAGTTGGTTTAGAGCCCAGAACGCCCTGGATTGCTTCATGCTCCAGCATGCTTGCAACTACACAGGTAAAACACAAAGAGGAAAAACATTTCATGTTCTGGTAATGGTCAGACTTCTGAAGAACATAGTGTGTGTATTTATTTATAGTTAGATTATGTCTCCTCACCTATCAGAGGCATCAGGGCGTCCTCTATACATTTGATGAGCTGGCGGTAGATTTGGATGGACAGATCACCAAAAACTTGCTGATACTCTGACAGTTCAAAGTTGGCCAGGCAGTGCTCATTCTGCTTGACAGTGTTGTGCGTGATGAACACCTGTATAGAGGTAGTGCAGACATCCAAAGTTAATAAAGCGGTCATGAACAGCTGTAAACTTGACTCTGGCATCTAAACAATCTCATGCTTACCTCATCTCCACTGTACTGCTTCAGACAGTTCAGCAACCGGCATGTGTTGGACAGCCAGAAAGAAACCACTTCAAAATCATCTCCTCTCCTCTATTAAAACATCACAAAAACACATTAAAAACATATTAATCACTTTATTGACTCAGATCTAAGCTACTGCATGTGTAATGTACTGCACCTTAATGACCCCTTTAATGCTGCTGATGGTGGAATTGAGCAGAGCGCTGACTCTCTGATCATCGTTAACACTGTCAGCATATCGTAGGCACATGAAGATGATGTATGCTGGAAGCCCAGGGATGAGGCTGACTGCTACACCACGGGACTTCAGATCTGAGAAGATTACATTACAGAGAAAAACACTTAAATAGTGTGTCCTCCATCGATGACAAAAAATATTTAATTAAAAATGATTTGCTTGTGTAAAACAGGTTTGACATACCTATGACCAGACTCTTAAGCAGGCGGCTCTCGTCTCCCTCCCTGTACTCCAACATGCCCTGGTACTCCTTCTCCTTGCGGGTAATGTGCACTGCTCTAACAGGAGCGTTCATCATGGAGTCTTTATCCTTTTGCTGAGTGCTCGCTAAACATAGCAAGGAAACAATAGAAGGATTTACAGGATTAATGTTGTGGTATTTCATTAGAGGAAATACACTGTATGAATACTGGCAATGCTGTGTGATTACCTTCATAATCTTCTACTTTTTTCATGTACACTTTAAGTTGTTTCTTCAACTTGCGTATCGTTTTGTCTTGTTTCTCCTGATGCTCCATGTGTTCCTAAAATGATGCAGATATATGAGGTAAGTGTGAAGAAAAACAAAACTTTCATATTCAGCACAATGTTTAAGTAAGTACTAAAAAGCCAATATGATAGATATTTCTGTCCAGTTCACACTAAATTTAATAAACTTCTAAATAAGCACTTTCCTTACTCTTACTCTTTATATCAATGTAAAAATGCTTATATGTCATTCTTTGCAATACCACAATATCTCCTTAAGTTACAATAAATTACATATAGAAAATAATGAGAATTTCAGAACCAATGCTAAACAGTCATCTATTTATTTTAAGGGAGGTCTGCATTGTGAAACTAGTCATAGTCATAGTAACTGATAAGAGGCAGAGTGACAGATCTGGACAGCAAGTGAGCCGACCCACCAGGTTCTCATTGGTGAGCCGAGTGATCTCATGCTTCAGGATGATCTCAACGCGTGCATCTTCAGGCAGGAGGAGACTCTGGGACAACAACTTCTGCTGCTGCTCCTTTTCTTCTTTCAGCTTGTTCACCTCCTGCAGCAGCTTCTTATACTTCTCATTGTGTAAAGATTCCTGCTCCTGCATCTGGCACTCAAGAAGCCTGAACGACAACAGGACAGCATTCATTTCCATATGGCATGAACTTGCTCGAATGCACTAATCAGTGACACGTTATTACTTCATTACCTGTTGGTTTCCTTCAAACCTTCATAAGCCAGCCACAGCTCTCCATCTTCATTCAGTGTGTGGATGGGAGTTGACCTAAGTAACAACATCATTGTAAATAACACTTAACTGTGCCTGCTGATGGATTAAGCAAGACTGGGAGCCACGTGGTCTCACCTGTTGACATCTTGATACGAGGGGATGTCACTCAGGTCTAATTTCACACCTTCTCCCAATGCAGAGTCCTAGAGGTGTCAATTTAAAAAGGCATACATGATTTTTAGGTAAAATATTCATAACGTCAAATAAAAAATAGCAAAGATTTAAATAATCCTAAAATAAAATAACAAATGTAATTTACAGTCACCTTATGTTTAAGAGCCTCTTGACGGACTATATGTGATCTAAGAAGCAGCACTTCTTCTTTCCGCATGTCCAGCTCCTCATTGGAAGAGGTAAGTTGATCCACCAGTATGTCGTAGGGCATCGTGCCAGGGGCAGGGGGCATCAAAGCGCTATTCTCATTGGTCAGAGACTTCCGCAGAACATTTAGATCCTGCTTCAACCTTTTGTTCTCTGACTCCAGTTCTTGCCGCTAAATTGAATTAAAAAAATACAACTTCAACAAATGAATTATTATTGAAAGATTTAAATACAACAGCAAATTATCACTTATACGTTATAATAATGGGATGACTCCTTGCGGACGCTGTCCTTTTGGGATATTGGTAATAGTTTTTCTGTTTTTCTTATTTAAAAAGTTAAAAATTATTACTGGATCCCATTTTATGTACCTGACTAAGTCATACCTTAAGTGTTTCCAAGTCCAGTTCTGCTCTGCCAACACTTCTCTGCTCCTCTACTTCCTTTTTTGACAAATATACACATTGTGTAAATGTCAACCATACAACCACAAATATCAACCAAAACATAACTTATAGGTCTGTAATTGTTCCAAAACTGATATTTCTTAAAGTAACAAAACCAGTGTTTCAGTGCATACTTTTGCTTTTTCTTGTTGGGCTTCTTCTTTGGTATCCAGCTGCTGCCATAGTGACTGGTTTTCCTGCTCCAGATCCTTCACTCTTCTCTGAAACTTCAGAAGGACTGGCAGGTCCACTGGGGGCTGGGTCTCATCCTAACAAAACACAGCAATCATTGGCTGATGAGTCTCTTCACAGTCTAACTAGAATGCTGCACTAATGGGATTATATCATGGACAAGTCCAGTTATCTTCCCACAGCTGTTCAAAAAAACATTCCCGACAAGTGTTACAACACAAATATCAACACAAACAAGAAGATGTTTACTGTAGTAAATCAGGTACCTGTCTCAACTGCAACCCAAATATCAAATAATGTCAGTTCAGGTGAAATCTAATGTCACGGTTCATGGAAATCTTTTCATAAGAAGCATGTCAACATTGTGACTTTCCCCTCAGTCAAGCGGCTAGTTTTTGTGGTTTAACCTGATCTGATCAAACACAAGCTTCAGTGCTCTGGGGAGAGCAGCACAACATAAAGCCAGTGCCTTTGGTCATATTTTTTTTAACAAAACTATGAACACTGGAAACAAATAATGTCAACTTTGAAATATCTTGTAACTCACTGTGTCCACACCAGACAGCTGCAATTCATTATTATCTACACATGTAAAGCATGTGTAGATAATAATGAATACACTAATATTTTACAGCCACCTTCAAGTCTACACCAGGTGAGGATTTTACTCAAAAAAAAAAAAAAAAAAAAAAAACTCAAAAAGATTTTGGGTGGAACGTTACTTAAAAACAATCGTGATTATGCACCACGTGTTGTACATTACCTCTGTTTGTATAGAGCCTTCCTCTCCATCAGTAGAGCCTAAACTCTGACTGAATTCAGATGAGTTACTGCTGTAGTTGGAGTCAGTCCTACGGTGACTAGGTTTGCTTGAACTCTGTGGGGAGCAAAATATGTTACAGATTGAATCACACCAAATCATGTTGCATAAACAAGACATTTCTTGTTTGTGCATGTAATTTGTACACAGGATATAAGATGTCACACTCCATAAAATGTATAATGTAAAAAGTCAACTGTACAACTACTGAACTCCACTGTTTAAGTGATTGTGGTTTGTGACAGTATCTTGAAACTCATAACACATGACATGTAAAGCTGTAATTACAGTAACAAAAATGAAGGTTTCCTCACAATGCTGACATTCATCTCCTCCTTCAGATCTCTGTGCCGCTCCTCCAGATGCAGGTGCTCACTGAGCAGACTTTGGTAGCGGGAGCGTTCTTCAGTTAAGTCTTTCTCCAGCTGTTTGGCGTTTTCCATGTTTTGGGTTTTAGTCTCTGAAAGCAACAATATTGTTTAGTTTGTTTTATGTGTATCCATTACTGGAGGACAGTGGAGGTTTGAGGTGAACTGCTCAGTACCTGTTAACTGTTGGGTTTGTTCCATGATCAGCTTGTTGAGTTCATCTTTCTCGTTGTTTAACAAGCTGTTTTTCATATTGAGCTCCTCAACCACCTAAATGTGAGACAAAGAAAATTATAGGCATTATTCCTATTCATGATAGCAGCCAGGCTTTAAAAACAAAAGCAGAGCAAAAAGTTCCAGTTTTACAAAGTTTGGTATTTTTGTCCAACATAGACCACCACGGTTGATTTGTGAAGACATGAATGAAATATAGGACTGCTCCACTTTTTCCTGAACGTTTCAGGCAAACATTTTTTTCTCCGTCATAAAACAAATGAACATGTAGCTTGAAGAAACAGAAAAGGGTGGCATCACACAACAGTAGTAGCAAATGCAGACCCAACATGAATGTCTGGGATTATAAAAAACAAACAAACAAACAAAACAACAAATGTATGAAACTTTAAGCAATGAAGGATGAGCAGACTATTAACAAAAACTTGGGAAACTGCACATTTCTTTCCTGTATGGCCCACTGTGGGAAAAAACATGTTGGTGTGGAGTACAATATATAACAAGGAAATTACTGTTGATCTTGTCAGCCAGTAAAGTTGGTTAAATTTAGATGAAGTGGAGTAGACCAACCTGATATGTCTCCTCCATGTAGACCTTTGCCTGGACTTCCAGGTCATCTTTCTCTTTGCGGGTGTTTTCAAGCTCCTTTTGAAGGAAGGAGAGCTTCTCCAGCAGCGAGGGGAGCCTCTCAACTTTAACTCTGGCCTCCTGCTCTGATCTACGTAGGTTTTCCATCTCTTTGCTGAGTCTGTCTCTCTCAGTAGATTGGGTCCTCCCCACAACATTTAGCTTCTCACTGAGCTCTCTGTTTTCTTTATGCTGCAGGGGGAGAAACACACGCATGCCGTGCATGTGATATGACGACTCCCAATGACCCAAATTCTCATCAGCAGCATTTTTTGTTACGGTCAATTACAGAGTAAACAAGTATCTGACACAGACAGCACCAGATGTCCATATCGACTCACATTATACTCACCTGCTCATTTATCTTGTGTTGCAACTGCATAATCTTGTTCTCCATGCCAATGTTGAGTTTCTTAAAGTGCTCCACAGAGCGTGCTTCCACTTTCAGCTTCTTTAATTGCTTCTTGGCCACCATGCGACGTACATAACTCTGTAGCAGGACAATGTCTGCCAGGGTTCGTCTGTAACGCTGCCGGGCTAGCCAGCCTTTTACCCACTTCTGGATGACCACAGCCTTCTGTTCATACATCAACTGTGTAAACAAGAACAGATATATGTTATATCAAACTGTTATGTGAAGCAGCAATAAGTGTTGAAAATCCTGTGGCACTATGTACAAAATACAGGATTCTTTCTTTAACAAGATTACTTGCACATTAAAAGTGTTAATGCATTTTTATACAATAAATTGCATTAACACTGTGTGCCTCAGCCTTGCATTGCCATTTCACACGTTCAAACATAAACCAAGTATGTTCCAGTTAATTTCTTATTGCAGTGTGTGAATGACATCAGCTTACAGGAAGTAAAAAGGGCCCAAGCCGTTGCCTAGCAATGAAATTCCTACTGAAACTGTCCGTACTTTATAATTTCCAAACCACATTTCAAGGCGGAGTCGTCAGCAACCTTTATATGAATGTTGTCAGTCTCTATTCATGTGAATCAGTGATAAATGATTACATCAAACAAGGTTCAGACACTGAAAAACAATCCTGCGTTCAAGGCTTTACTCCCTCAACAATGTTATTACAGGAACCTGGCACATCTGGGCTTCCTTAGAGCCGAGAACCTTTCCACATTATGCTCAACTGGCATTCTTGTTTTTTTTGTGCCACCTATTAAATCTAAGTTTGCCTATTGTAATATTCAACTATTATGCTCCACCACATTGAAAACCCCTCAAGACTCCAGTAAACAAACTCAGATATACAAAACAGGAAAGCTAAAATGATCTGAAATTAAGTCAGTAAAATATAATCTGACTACAGTTAAGGAGACTTTGAAGTGTTAAGTGTTTAATCACAATTCTCCAGGCTTTCACATTTTCAACAAGCATGACATTACCTTATAGTACTGTGTTTTAGCAATGTAGGCCCTCAAGTAGCACTGAATCTTGATAGCTGCAGAGCGCTGCTGTTGGTAACGTCTCCTGGTCGTCCACATGCGCACGTTCCTCTGAATGACAACAGCTGCTCTGGTTCTTCGCAGGAAGTTAACATAACTGACAGACATGGAAAAAACCATGTTAGAATATGCTGCAAAAATCTCTATATCAAATTCTCATTCTGCTGTTGCTGCACTGTTCTACTCACCAGCGTGCCTGGTGACCTCGCACGTATCTCTGTATGGTAATGGCAGATTCCTTCATCCTCAGGTACTTCTTGCGTGCCAGCCAGCAGCGGATCGTTTTCTGGATGCGGACACATGCCATTCGCAGTTTGTCTGAGCGCAGCTTCTCCAAGTAAGCCACCTGCCCAGCTCTGAAGAAGATCTTGTTTTTGCCAAACTGATACTTATCCTGGTCCTAAGAACAAAACACAGTAAAGCACATGTAACTTATCATGTATTTTAGGGGGTCTGTGGAAGTTGCACATATTTACACAGGAACTCTTCAATAATTATTAAACAAACCTCGATGAGTTTTTCCAGGAGTTTCTTGCAGGTCTGTTTTCTATCAGGAAGTATATCCTTTTGCTTCATAAGGACCCGGTAACGACTAAAGAATTCCGGATAGGTCCACCTGTAATATTCGTATTAAAAACACACATTTATATAAGTCTATATATTGCACACATACAGTTGTATGTATAAAATGCCCATGGTCATATGCTCTGTACCAGGTGTTGCTGTTGATATGCTACCTAGATGGGAAGCCTGCTGCTGAGATTCGGATTGTTTCGAGGATGCCACATGCTCGTAGCTGCTGCACCGCTCTCACAGGGTCCAGGCTTTAGAAAAGATGACATGCATTACTTTAATTAGTATACTACTCTTTCGTCTGTGCATGTTGTAGATAATCATCTGAAACAGACAAGTGAAATAATCCTGCTCACGTGAATGATTCCTTATGGTCATTTGGCTTGATGCAGCGTACATAGTGAGGAGTAGTCGCATTAAGTGTGTCCATCAGCAAATGTAGAGACTGTCGAAACTGAGTGAGGAGACAACACCGAGTGAATCCTTAATGAAGACACAGTTTAAATATCTAAAAATCACATTTTGTCTTACTATAACAATCACTTAGAAATGATCTAAACATATATTTCTGGTGGCAACTAAATCTACCAGCCAAACCCAATACTGACAAGATCATCAGACAAAATCATGAGAACTGAAACAGCAACTATCAAACTATCATATACCAACTAAATGCCAAGTGACCTCCTCCTCTATATGGCCTCACCTGTAGTCCAACAGTCTTCTTATTATCCCTCTGACCAGGCCTTCCAGTGTTAGTGGGCTTGTTTGTGGAACTTGGTGCCTTCTCATCTTCTTCAAACAGCTTCAGCAGCAAATCAAACTGAAAAGATACATTTTCAGACATCAAATCAACAGAAAAAACAAGCTTGTAATTGAACAGCAGATGGCAGTGTTTTCAATCTAAAAATTCATAAATGGGTGTATTTCCTTCAATAGTTAAGGTTGAACAATTCCAGGGTGTGTATGTGTTCAGCCACTTGCAACACAAAATATACTTCATACTCATATGCTTTTAGTTGAAGGGATGTTGACAGGGTTAGAATTCCAGTGAGTACATGTCTTACATCTATAAAGGACTGACTAATTAGAAAGGACTTCAAATTAACACCTGGAAACAAATTATTTCACCTTGCTGTTTTTCAGCACATTTATCTGTTCCTCGTTGACTGTGTCCTTGTTTTTCTCCAGGAAGCCCATACACTGATACTCCACCTAGGCACAAAAGACCAGGTCACACAGTGTTCTTGGACTAAAAGAGCAAAAGTCATATACATCATCCAGAGTCTGAAGTAGACTGATTAGTACTGCTCTATTATATATATAAAATCATCAAACATTTGTGATGAAGGCACAGGATTCTGACTCTGAGACAAAGTAATTACAATTTCACAGTAGTCAGGATTAGAAAACATGAGTCATACATCCATCCGTCTATTTTTCCACACGCTGTTTGTTCTGTAAAAGGGTAGAAGGGTTGGGGCGGGGGGCTGAAGCCTGTCCCAGCACACACTGGTGAGAGGCGGGTTATACACTGTAAAGGCCAGTCTGTCACAGGGCAAACACATTCACAGATACTGGCAACTTAAAAAGGTATGTTACAGCTTTTCTGACCTCTAGTAGTGATATGGAGCAGATTTTTTGTATGTGTTGATCCCTGTTTTATTTGCATGTGCACACAAAGATGCAACACACACGTCCAAGTAGGTGGGGAGAAACACAGTCCAATGGTTTCATAATATTCCAGTTACCTACAGGTGGCTGTAATTCTCCAAGAAATGCAACAATGTGCCAACACAGACAGGGAAGAAGAAGAAGACTGCAAGCTTAAACAAAACAGAATTTAAAAAAAACTGCTTTGCAAATGTTTTATGAGAAAGGAAACGCATCATCAAGATTACACACAGTGCATTTCAGTGAGTAACACTCAATATAAACTTGACTTCTCAGATTGTCCAATTCCTCTAACCTACTGTAACCCTTAAGAAAGCCCTGTCCATTTCTGTGGTGAACTCTCTTTACTGTGAGGCACGCGAACCACTGACCTCAGCATGAGACATACAACTGTACATGTTATACCTTGTCTGCAAAGTGGTTGATGATGAAGGCTCTGTTTGATAACCTGGGTTTCTCAAAGTGTGCATTCTGCTTCAAGAGGGTGTTGTACAGTTTCTGGGCCCATGTGTCATCAGAGCCTTTGGGCATCTACGGAAAAGAAGAAGAGCTGACATATCAGTTAGTCATGGCCTTACTCATAACCTCCAAACATAGCACAGTGGACATTCCTTCAATGGAACGAAGCCGACTTTAAGTGAAAATAACAGTATTTTACTTTGCACTCCTCATCCAGAAGGTCAAGGACACCCAGTTTGGCCTCGATCAGATTTATGCACGGCTGGTTATCGTAGAAGTCGATCAGTGTCCACGGTATCTGCTCTTTCATGTACTCCTCTTGCTCCAGTTTGAAGACATGCTGGAGGGAGAAATGGGTGAAAATGATTTATGTGTACACTTTGACTAGAAAATGACCATGTTGAGCGAGGAAATCCACAAACCAGGTTGAACTGTTGTTGAAGCTTCTCGTTGGCATAATTGATGCAAAACTGTTCGAAGCTGTTGATGTCAAATGTTTCAAACCTGAAGAAAAATATATATATTAATTAAAATGACACATCTGGCAATCTAAAACTAAATGTTAAAACCACAAACCCGGAAGATAAAAACATACCCATAAATGTCAAGCACACCAATGAATGAACGTTGTTTCGCTGCAGATTTTAACGCATTGTTAATACAGCCGACGATCCAGCTGAAGATCCTGGCATAGATGTGTTTGGCTAGAGCATCTCGGCCATTGACCGCATCCATCTTGGAGACGGACTTGACATAGGTTTCGGTGGTTGTCTTGATCTTCCTGTGACAAAACCAGTGGGCCATTTCTTCACACGGGACCCCCATCAACTCACAAAACACCAGCAAATGGGCGTTGTCTGGCTGAAAATACATCAACAATAATGATGTAGTACGCTGAGTGTTAACGATCCACACATCCTCAATAGAGACACACACGACAAAATACTGAGCTTCCTTGTTTTGTTCAGGCTTAATCAGTATTTACCGAGATGCTGCTTCTGTCTGTTGATTGGTCTTTCACCTCCACATTGCTCAGATGCAGAATAGCCGCCAGAATTTGGTAAATTGCCATTTGAACACTTTCAACGATTCCTACAATGAAAACAAAACAAAGTACAATAAATCACTCAGAAACTAAGAATTTATATGTACAGTACTGTAATTAATTATGTTACTAACACTCACCCAACAGTGAGAAAGCCCTCCTGGTGCTGTGCATTTCTTTGGCATCATCCACTCTCTCTATGACTGGGCTGTGACCCTGGTTAGTAAAGTGGAAGTCATCTGCGCAACCTTCAAACATTAAAACACATAAATTATTACTAAGTACTAACATAGACCCCCTTCTAAAACTGGTACTGCTACTCCAAATGTTTTAAAACAGTGTTATTATAAAAGCTTTTACAACAAATACATTTTTATGCTTATCACATTCATATTTTTCATTCATATTTTTCCAAATCCTGCTAAAGGGATTTTTTTTTAAACTCACACATACCTAATTTGAAAGCTTTGAACTCTGGTAAATGTGAAGATGCACACAGCTGGTAGAATATGTGATAGTTCCTTTCTCCATGAGCCTTAAAAGAGTATAGACAGATATAAAATTGAAACCAGGTTAATGTCACAAGTACAGCAAAACTCTTTGGACTTTATATGCATGCCTGAAGTGCAAACACATTGCTAAACTCAGATTAAAACTGAAATCATCCAATTTTATCTTAAAAACCATTGACCATGCTTAATAAAACCCAATATGTTGACAACTTTCTGAGTCAAGGGCCAGGCAGGCTAAACTGTGTGATGTTTATGCCGCTTGTTGATCGGTTGCTAAGATATAGACATGTTGCATGCCCATGACAGCATTTCAAATCAATTGACTGCTGGCAGAAACACGAGAAGGCAGAGATAAGAAGAAGAACATTCAGACACAGAAAGTTTTCACCTAAATAAGTTCGATTCATCCAGATGATTTTTACCTGAAACACAACTCTAGACTTTTCTAGCAGATAGGTCCTCATATTAGCCCCAATTATGCAATGCTTCTTGTCAAACCCAATCTCGATGTACTTCCCAAAACGACTGCTGTTGTCATTCCTTGTTGTCTTGGCATTTCCAAGGGCCTAGAGATGAAACACACAGAAAGGCTCTCAGTAACTTCTTTTTATCATTTATTTTATTTTCCTGCAGTGTGTGTGTGTGTGTGTGTGTGTGTTACCTCCATGATGGGACTGGAGGCCAGGACTCTCTCTTCAACATTGGCCTCACCAGAGGAGCAGCTGACTGTGGCGAAGTAGCGCATAGCATACTTAGCAGAGACGGTTTTACCAGCTCCAGACTCACCACTCACTATTATGGACTGGTTTCTTTCATCTCTGTGTTAACAAAGATATGATGACATGTAGATCAGGTGTAAGCTAAAACCGGTTAACAGTATCAGCATAAGAGGATGTGAATATTTCACTTGCTTTAAAAAGTAAAAAGGAATATATTTAGAAGTGTTAAAACCTGGCCATCTGTTTGTATGCTTCTTCTGCTACTGCGAATATATGAGGGTCCATGTCTCCCATGTTCTGCCCACTGTAGGCATTGATGATGTCAGCTTCATAGATAGGTAGGCTCTCATATGGATTGACGGCGACGAGGACAATGCCTGAATATCACAAGGAAAAACAAGGTTAATGAGTCTGTATAAAAACATTATAAACTTATTTTATAGACGTATTCATCCAACATGAATATAATACAATTTAGTGCATGTTCCTTTAAGAGCAGCCTGTACCACAATTATCAGCATAATTTAGATTATGTCAGAGCGCACAGTCAGCAGAGCTCCAAAGTCTACACAGTGACAGTGATAGTGTGAGTCAAAGGAGATGAAGTTCATTACCACAATATGTGTAAATTGTCTTGGAGTCAATGAAGCGCACTCTGATGTTATGTAGGACTGCTGGCTCATGGAGGTAGCTGAGAGCTGTGAGGTCATTTTCCCCCACCAGGATGTTTGGGTTTCTTAGTGGTGGAAGATTGTTTGTTTTTGGGTCAACTTTGTAGTTCACCTCCTACAAAATAAAACACAACAAGTTAGCTAGTAGACACAGTAGTTGATTTCATTTCAGACAACCAGTGCACAAATACACAGATCAATCAAAAATACATGATTAAACACAAAATATTGGAATAATGTAATATCAAATGAACTTAATTTCAAAGCTACTTAGAAACTAATATGCTTGACTTGTTCATGTTCACTCATGATTATACTTGGGCCATATTTCCCCACCTTTACTGCATGCCCAAACTCGACATAACAACTACAGGTAGAAACAGCTGCTGGTATAAAGAGCACTGACTGAAAAATGTTTTAACCTTGCTGTTTATGCCTCACTCCATGTATGTTTTAAGCCTTGAACATCAAACAGACTTCTTGTGTTTACTTTGGCACTCAAGCCAAAAAAAATGTATTTGTCTCTTATGGGGAATATTTGTGCATTTACCAACCATCACAGCTGCCTTGAATAATCCCTACAGCACACATAGAGATTTATGAGCCAGTGTTCTTGCACAGAAATGTGTGCATGGCTCTCTGACAGAGCACCACACATCCATTTCCACCCCAGTGCTCTCTTATCTCACTATGTGTGTGTGTGTATGTGTGACTATGTGGGTATTTTGCCTGTCTCACCGTGCCATCTTCCAGCTGCAAAAACAGTGTCTGGTCACCAGGAGTGTAATCTTTGATAAGCTCCGCTGACTTCCACACTTCTGCTGCATCTGGGAGCCATACACGGGCATACTTGATGGACAAGGACAGAAGAGGAAACAGGGTCAAAGCCAACCAACCAACCACACGTTCAGTAAAAACTTCACAAAACTTTCCAGCAGTGACATGTTTCCACCTTGGTTAAATGGCAGAGTATGGCTAACATGAAGTCAGCAGACTGCAGTCATGCGTATAATGTGGATGGATACAGAGTATTTTAAGTGGCAGACATATAAAAATGAAAGGAAAAAACATTTATATAGCTTAAAAAAAAAGAAAAAAAAGAAGAAAGCTCCATAGAAAACACATGTAAGTGACTGGTGAAAGTAAAATCACATATTCTTGACAGCTGAAGTTACAGCTAACAGAGTGAACCGTTGAGCCGGTTAATTTAAAGTTTATTTAACTTGAACTTACCTTGGAGTAAAGTTCAGAGGCTGCCATGACTTTCAGTGAGATCACTGAGCTCTCAATAACTCTTTGTGCCGGCAGAGAGGAGGTTGAAACATTTCGCCCCGAGTCGCCCCGAAAAAGGAAAACATCAACTTTTCCGAGCTCGTCTCCAAACAGGACTCCGTGTAGCTGGGAGGAGAGTTCAGATCAACTGCTACTGCTGCCGCCTCAACAGTCAGTCACACAGTCAGTCAGTCAGTCACACAGTCAGTCAGAGACACGTTTTACTGTCGGGAGGCTAGTGTGCCTCCCAGCGGCCAACTAGCTCAAATCATCTCTACCACAAGAGGAGGAGGAGGAGGAAGAGGAGGAGGAGGTGGTGGTGGAGGAGGAGGAGGAGAAGAAGAAGAAAGCGGGCGAGGATGTGATGGTGACAGAAGAAGAAGAAGAAGAAGAAGAAGTAGAAGAAGAAGGAGGAGGAAGAGGAGGAAGAAGAGGAAGAGGAGGTCGTCAACACTGCTGCCACATGCCGGTGTCAAGTTCAGATGGTTTTGAAGCCCATTTCCGCCAATGTGATGGGAAAAAATGTATGTAAGTCATAATAATGAGAAACTGTATAAACAATAATGACTTAGGAACTTAAAATAGTGAGAAACTAGCTTAAAATAATAAAACTATATCAAAATAATGACTTAAATAGTGAGAAACTATCATAACATAATGAAACTATGTCAAAATAATGACTTAGGAACTTAAAATAGTGAGAAACTAGCTTACAATAATAAAACTATATCAAAATAATGACTTAGTAACTTAAAATAGTGAGAAACTATCTCAAAATAATGACTTGTGACTTATGACTTATTAGTATCTCATCATTTTAAGATAGTTTCTCATTGTTTTGAGATACTGAGTCATCATTTTGAGTCACTAAGTCATTATTTTTAGATAGTCTCTCAATAGTTTGAGTTATGATGTCATTATTTGGAGAGAAGTTATTATTTAGAAATATTAAGTAATTATTTTGAGAAAGTTTCTCATTTTTATTGACTTACATGGTTTTTGGTGGAAATGGGCTTCGATTATATGATAACGTTACTTTTCATTCTTGTCTGTTTTATGATGTGACAGTGCTGTAATTTATGTCTGGTTAGATTTTTAGGTTAGGGTGAGGGAAACATCGTGGTTTTGGGTTAAAATGATCAATTTGAAACATGGTGTGGGTTAAAGTTGCATTAGTTAAAGCACTTAAGTGATTTAAAAACCTCCTTCTGTGCAAAAATGTATTTAAAAATGCATCTTAAGCTAAAACAAAGCTTCTGCTGCCCAAATGGATATTTTTATTGTTCAAGTCCCTCTTTTTGTTTCTATACTTCCACCACAGCTCAACAGGGAAACACTGTCTGAGGAAATGTGATGGCTAAGACTGTAAATGTAGCAGATATCTACTTGATATGACTAACTCAGACTGCTGAAACCTCATAAGCTTCAGAACTTTTAAATGCATTTTTGTAAAAATATAAATAAAAAAGTAACAGTGTGGATGCACTGTTAGATCAAGAGGAATGATAACAGCGAGGAAAACTTCAGTGTTTATTTGAGCACCTGGTTATTTAAAAAAAAAAGACAAACTTGAAATAACCTTCAAGTGTGAAAATAAATGCAAGGACACATTCAATTCAATCAAATAAATGTACTAATAAGATATTATGCAAAACTATTTTATTTACAAAACAAATGGCACAGTGTGACTGCACAGTATATGCACATGCACACTCCAAACATGTCTCGGGAGGTTCTTTCCATAAAATCTTAAATGATTCCAGTCAAACAGTGACAGACATTTCAGGCAAGATTCACAACTAAGATTCTCACTGAGAGAGCAAATATTGCTCAAGAGGAACAACGGTTCATTACTTTTAAGGCCATTTTAGAGGTCAGGATGAGATGGAGACCAGCAGCAAGTGTTTGCAAACTAATGTCACTAAAATGAATTAAAATACAACTGGCTACAAAGTGTATGTGATCTAATCTTGAGTACTTTGAAAGCACAGAATCAAACAGCTTTACAGAGAGAGGAAGGGACAGGGGATAAAAAGAAAGGATAACAAAACAAAATAAACAAAATAACAAGGATTACTTCACTTTTCACTATTTAAACAGAAATGCCTCCATGTGAGTAAGTGTCCTTAAAGTTAACATTCAAAACTGTTTCAAACTCAAAAGGCATATCTGAAAATCACACTTCTACATCACACATACAACATCAATGCAAACGTTGCTTATATTTTCTCTGTCTGTAGTCATAAAGTATTTTGCCTCCTTGTAACCATTAGTAACTGAGGGCTGAGAACAGATCCTCTGCAAAGGCTCTTCTCAAAATGTTAGATAGGCCATTAGTATGGAGGCATATATCCTTAAAAGTGAAAACCTTGATTAATATGCTAATATGCCAAAACAGGATAGCACTAACATCCATTCATATTTCCATGTATGATATTAATTACAGCAATCAATCACTATTCAGTCTTTTTTTTTTCTTTTTTCTTCAGAAACATTTTCATCTACTTATTTGTTGGATTTAACTTACTGATAATTCAGTGCTTGCAGGTGACAGTTTTTTGGCTTGGTACATAACTTGTTTTTAGAGAATACATACAAAGGAGGGGGGAAAAAACAAAACAGAAATGTAAAAGGCAGGTAGATATGAATTAGGAGTTGGAATGGTAACAAAACAGTAAACATAAAACCATCAACCAGCCAGTTTGCTGGCCACAATTGAAGTCTTTCTTTGAGGGAGGTCCTGAGGTGTTGGGATGTGGCCCCCTGTAATCTCGGTCTTCTCTGTCGGGGCTGATGGCAACTGTTTATTCTTCATTTTCGCCTTTGCCATGTTGTAGTCACCAGAATCAAAATACTTTTGCTGGATAAACAAGAAGGCACACAGTGAGAATACTGTAAGATTAGATATGTTTAAATAAGTAGCTGGCCTGGTGTAAGTCTGAAACATACCCCCTTCTGAAGCCTCTTCCTGAGCAGGTCTGAGCCCCCAGGTTTGGCCCCCAGGTTAGGATACCTGGCCTTCAGCTTGGCCTCCTCAGATTTCTCTGGACTGATTACTTTGTCCTCCATTTCCTGATGAAAGAGAACAGGGTGTATGGATGTCAAACGTTCAACCAAGCTTATTTGATGGATGATAAATGCTTTTCAACGTGTATATAACATTGGTGATAAACTACATACTTCTGCTTGATATATTTTGACAGCAGAGGCAGACATAGCTAGCTATGGCTGCTTAGTAATCTCATAATATGCAGGCGGCGCCATGAGGGAAACTGTGTCTACATTAGCATTAGGCTTACACTTTAATTTAGCACGATTAGCTACATGATTAACAAGATTAACTAAATCATGTTCTCTGTTTACTAATGACTGTGCTACCCTCTTGGCTCTAGGTTGTGTAGAAACAACAAACTGCGGAAGCTAATTAGCTCATTACTTGGTAGCATCCTCGGCGACATTAGCCTACAGTAGCTAGTGGCTAACTAGCTTCGGCGCTAACCAGCCGCTAATTAACCTGTAACTAGTTCAATTTGCTGTTCAGGACATCAAAGTGTACCTGCTGTTCATCCGCCGTCCTCGTTCCTTCAACCTCCTCGGACATAGCTGTATTGAATCCCTGATCTGCTGCTCACAGGTCTGTGGGTGTCGCCGTCCAGGCAGCAGCTCTGTGTGAGAGGAAATGCAGCAGCAGCCTGTCCAGCAACAGGCCGCAGAGCCGATCACAGAGACGGGCCGCAGAGTCGATCACAGAGACGCTGATGGGAGAGGCTGAGGCCATGCATACAGTCATGATCAGTGTTGGGGAGTCACTAGTTACATGTGACACCGTTACATGATTTAATTACAGGATTAATGTGACTGTAATCAGTTACAGTTATTGAGAAAAAATGTGTTATTAAATTACAGTTACTTATGAAAATGTTGACGATTACAAAAGGGGGTTACATCTGAAATCAGACCATTACGATTTTGTTCAGGAGGGTTTTTTACTCATTTTCTGTTATTTAACATGATATTGAATAAATATATTGCTGTTAATTATTTTAAATCACATTTTAAAAATATTTTTTTAATAAATCATGACATGGGCTTAAATGATGTCACAGGCACAGCACCAATTAATCCCATGTCAGACTAAAGAAAGAAATAAACCATCTAACTTCATGTCAGATCATTCCCTCTTTATTTCTCACACAGTGCAGAGCTGCTTTGATCACGTTAGATTTATATTATCACTCGTAAAAATGTTTGTCTTCTGATTTCTGAAAGTGGGACTATTTCCATTCTTTGGGGGCCTTTTTTATGAATGAAACTTGCTCAGATAAAAAGTCAGAGGGTGTGGGCTAAGGAATTAAATTGTTTTACAAATATATTTTTCATAACTCCTCTTAAATGTATGGCTGTGATTAGACACTGTTTTGAATACTTGTGCTTGATGAGTATCTGATGTGGAAATGAGGAAAATAGGCTTAATTGATGGTGACTGATGAAGATGCGTGTGGAGTACACGAGGGAGGTAAAGAAATCTTATTCTTTGATGTTCTTATATGAAATACAAGAAGCCACTTAAATTGTGTGTTAAAAAGCAAAAAATAACAAGTGAGATATGAAAGGGTTTATGACTTCTTACACTTCCAATTATTTGTTTTACCACCAATTTATGCTTCACAGTAAAAAATAAACACAAGAGCAGCAATTTCCAAAAAATGCTATTTATTTGTCGGTAATGTTTGAACATTTTCTGTACGACTGTAATACGTTCTGTTATACACCAGTATAGAGTTAATTCTTAACAACCCCAAATACCACACACACAAAAAAAACTCTTCTGAGGCATATCATTATCAGCTTTTTCTTAATGGCAATTTGAAACTGAATACATTTCGTTGTCCATCATCAACCATTTGGAAATTTATAAATTCCACAACACAAGTACAATATAATACAAGGGCTAATTGAGTTTTATCACTCCAGCAAAACTCAATGGGGACAGGATTAAAGATCCTCATCACCCATGTCCACGTCTTCTTGTAACTTCTGCACCATTTTCTCTTCCATCTTTTTGGCTTTTCCTGTAAGTAAAAGAAAAAAAAAGGGGAGGAGGGGGGGGGTGGGTAGACAAAATGAGTTAGTTTGTCCAGTGTATTGAGCTGTGATGTCTCTTTTACATTAAATAGCTCTTATGCAGTTCCCTCTAAACGTTCTGTTATGTCTCCAACAGTCACACTTGATTATACCTCAGTGAATCAAACAGCTTGTACATGATTTATGTGATTCTTGTATCAAACTTCTTACCTGCATGTGGTGCTTTGATGAGGTGAATATTTTTCTTGACTTCGTTGATGGCCTCTTCTTTCTCCAATTGTTTGCCCTTCTTTAATCTACAAAGTAGAGACAGAAATAACAGTTAAATGGAGGCAGACGCTGCTTTCAAAATCCTGTCGACGCCATGTTCGATATATAAAAACTATTTAACAGAAGATAATAAATGTGGAAAAAGAGTTTTAAAGATGTCTTTATTGCTCACCTGTTCATGATAAATCTCGCCTGTCGTTTCGTTTTTATTTCTTCCACCCTCTTCATTGCCTCCACTGTGGAGATTAAAACACGATGCATGAGTCATGTTCAAAAAGTCAAATATCAAACCATAAAACATTTCCACAGCAGAGATAAATGTGTAGAATACCTGTCTTGTCCCACAGCTCCCTGTTGTATTTGACGGGTATGTTTCTGCGTTTCTCGAACTCCAAAGCGTTATCCTGAAAGACAGTTGGTATGTTGTGTGAGTTACGGAAAAAAAACACTTAATTGGTGATGTTGTCAATCAACAGATTAAATCAATATCTCACCACTGTCAACTCCTTTCCAGATGCCTTCCTGAAAGCCTTGGTCCATCTTGTCTTTCTGGGGTTACGCTTCTTCTTGAAGTTCTTGTGGCATTTTGACTTGCAGAATCTGAATGTCTTTATTTTGGGAAAACAGTCAGAAAAACAAATATTTTAATGCTCAATTCAATTAAAAAAAAAACCCACAAGACTCTAAATGGATATGAACTAGCAAAGACCTTCAGTGCTTTTCTAGCTTGGAAGACTAAGACTTTTGTGATCTTAAAATGACATATTTCTATAGAGTGGATGTGAACTTTAGCATCCAATTTTGACATTACATCCACCAACAGTTATATACTCTTTATCTTTATATAACATACATATATTGCATCTGAATATTGTCCAATATAATCAGCTGATACTGCAATATCACAGATAAATAGGTGTTAACTTAAACACAATCAGAAAATGACAATACAAACTAACAAGCTGGTTTTTCCAACACTAAATGTATTACTCAGTACGTTTGTCACAATAATAACTACGTTTAATGGATCGTTATCTAAATGTAATATGTGACACTGGTTAATATCAAAAAAGAAAATTGGCATATTTATTTTATTCAAAGTTTTTAAACCTTCAGATTTAAATATCAATATTGAATTAAAAAAATGAGTAATGAATTATAAGTATGACCATGCTGTGATCACTAATACAGTAGTGTGAATGCTTGCAGCAGGTTTATACCATAAGTATAATTTATGAATGAAAGACAAATAGCTTTAATTCTAATAAAACCTAAATTTATAGCATCATCCCGTTCTTTTGCCAGACCCGTCAGATCTGCTGACCAATCACTGCTCTTCATTCCACGCTCCCCGTTAAAATCCAGGTGATCGGGCATTTTCCATTGTTAGCCCTAAACTGCGGATCAGTTTGTCTCTAGTTATATTATATCCTCCAGTTTAATTTATATTTTAACACCAATCATCTCTTTACTCATCATCATGAAGACATGACTGGTCACACTGTTTTTTCCCCTCTTCTCTGCATTTTTATTGGTTCTCTGTGCAATGCTGTTGTATTTTTAGGACTTAATCAAATTTTATTCTAAACTTGTATTAAATTCCCCCATTTGATACTAATAACTATTTCTGTTTAATTTAATTGTCGTTCTCAGTCTTTGTAAAGGACTTTTGTCAACTTTTGCTGTTTGTAAATGTGCTCTTAAATAAATGGACTTGAATAACAATAAAGAAAGCTAAAATAAAGATTAAACTGAAGTCTAAAATTAAAATGAAAGATTATAAAGTCTAAGCAGAGCTCCAAAACAGTGTATAGTCTAGAGCTGCACATTTAATCGATGCCAACTTTTAAACCAGTCACCAAGTATTGTGATAATCAATTAATCACTTGTAATCATTTTTTAACAAGAAAATATCCAACTTCTCTGATTCTGACTTTTTTAGTCCTCTGTGATAATAAACTAAACCTCTTTACTTTGAAGACTGTTGGTTTGGACAAAATGAGACACATGAAAACATCACATTGAGCTTTGACAAACATTGGTCAGCATATTTCACTAGATTCACACTAGTCAATTCCTCAAAATAAACAAAACTACTTAAACTAACTAAACTGAACTGAAATTAAAAAAACAAACTAAATAAAAACAGAAACTAATGAAAATTTCAAAACTTTTGGACATCATAGTCTCAGCTGAGTGAGAAGTTCAGTCTCCACTATAATATATGGTAATAATGGTTCAGAACTACAAATCACAGATTTCTACAGAGAGATATTTAATGAACCCTGAGGGAAAGATTATATAATAATGACAAAACTATCCAAAGTACATTAAATCTGTTAAAATAACAACATTTGAACTTGTAACGTGTTTGTCCCATCTCTAACTGACAGGCTCGCAAAATAATTTAAGTCGTACAAAATATATGTTTTAGGGGGAAACATGCAATAATGTACTTATTTTTAGGGATACTGAAATGGCCCCTGGTTCACAGCTAAAACTGAAAGGTGTTCATGATAACAGCATGTCCACAGTCAGTTTGTGATCTCTCAGCACACCTTTAGAGGGCGCCACGAGACCATACCAAACCCTAAAATCGGCCTTGTGTCGTGTTAAATGTCCCGAGCTCTTCATCACTTTGATCCTCATCATTTGTCACGGTGCAAAAGGTAACATCTCATTAACATTTTAACTAATACTTGGACGCACTGTGTTTCAAACCCTCTCTTTATGAACAAAGCCTATTTACTGACATTAATCATGAAGCACTGAAGCCTCGTTGTGATCCCACGTGAGGGACTCCAGCACGTTACATTAGCCCCGCAGCTAACAGACACTAAAACACGAGCTTTATCTACATTTACTTAATAATTCAGACAGACAGGCTGCTTCATACCTTACAGTCGTTCCGTACAAACATCACCCCATGCCCGGGATACACGGGTCCCGAGCAGAAATAGCATTTTTCGATACGCATTTTAGCAGCGCAAGTGCTGCGTGTGAGCACCTACAAAAACAAGACCGCCCACTTCCTGATCCGGTCAACATGGCGAATACAGATCTCGCGAGAGTGGTAATTATAACCCAAACTATGATCTCTCCCCAATTCCAGCTAAGTGATGGGGGTTTTTGCAGCTAAACCTAACTAGACCTTAAGGTTGTAACATCATAGAATATAATTATTTCGTACAACACGCAGAATAAAGAAACATGTACAAATCTCGCGAGAGGTTCTCAAATCTAAACAAGACTCCACTCCTCCTCCTCCTCTTCCTCCTCCTCCTCTGTCTTCTTCTGAAGTGTCAGTGGTGCAGATGTGCTGCCCCCTGCTGCACCCTCTGCCACACTTTCACACAATTTTCTAGTAGTAGTAAAATTAATCTTATTTACGATGATTCAGTTTAAAGTGTTAATGGCAATTCTGAAATTCACAACTCAAGTAGAAAATGTATTGAGTGCAGAGTGGTGGACAGTTACTAAGTACATTTACTCAAGTACTGTACTTTACTTGACCATTGTCAACTACTCTATACTTCCACTCCACTTCATAGCAGTAGTACCACTACAGAGGGAAATATACATGATACATACAATACATTGTTAAAGATGAAACCAGTGTTTCCCAACTTTTTTGTCTTTTGACGTCTTACAAAAAGCAGTGTGTATTCAGGGTCACATTTCAGATGTCTGAGTTGTTAACTTCTCCACCAAATAGTGATTTTTCCCTCTAAACTTCTCACATGGTTTCATTTTAATAAATGTTCAAATGATCCAATATTTCACTAAAAATGTAAGAAAATACCAAAAACTAAAAGAAAAATTCTTCATCCCTCTCCCACTGTGGTGTTAACCAGCTCCGCCTCCCGCAGCTACACCAGTAACATACTGCTCTAACACTGGTGTGAATAATATAATGATGTTACATATAATAATCAGTCAGAGGGATCAAAACACTATGTTTACTATAATTCAATTAACTAGGATTTGTCATGTCATTTATTTGTAATTGAATATTTTACATTGCTATTGATTCTGTTACTTAAGTAAAGCACCTGAATACCGGTATCACTGATAGTATATTGGAACCCCACCGCAACATTTCTGGATTACCAAAAAACAGTTTACCATCTGTCATCTGGTTTGTGGTTAATTAATTAAAATGTGTTTTTTGGGGGAATATTAACCACACAAGCACAGTACCAGCTGATATAAAGAGGGCCCTGTGGATCCTGTTTTATTACCTGACCTGAACAGCCTGTGTTGTTATTCCAGTTTACATTTCTAACACATGCACACATACACATATTCACTGATAAACTCAAGGAGACACAGTACGACAAAAACAGTTTTTTTCCAAGAACAATTTTATTATCTAGTATTTGTGATCATCTTGAGGATATCAAAAAATTCTGTTGCAACATTTCAACACTTAAAATACTTTTTTTTGCTCACTTTGGATTAAAATTTGTATTTTGGTATTCAAAAGCAGAAATATCAGAAAACCATAACTTAAATAATAACAGTTAAGTCTACACTCTAAATCTAAATTGGCACCGGAGTGAAGTCGGCAAAAATTACATGTGGCATTCAAATTATAATTTTTCATCAATGCATTACACAGACATGAAACCAGTCATATTAATTTAGGAAAATGTCACATTAAAATTGGGAAATGTTCCTGTTTATAACATCATGCTAAAAAGGTCATCTAAATTTAAAAACAATTCAATGAAACCTAATTATCATTCAGGTGAAATGATAAAATGACAGCAGAACAGTTTTTGACATCTCAAGCTTAAAAAAAATGAACTATGTAAAAAAAAAAAAAAAAAAAAGCCTTTCTAGCAATCAAAACCATTGGAAATCATAGCACATTTAAAATGCAAATATTGTAAATGAACCCAAAGAAAATCACTAAATAACAGAGACCTCAAGTTTCTTTGGTTAGGATTATTTGTATTACAAAGGTATAAAAATTGATTATGTTGCTCTTCACACATTGGGTTTCAATTTTGATAGTCAGAATCCTTCATTGTCACACCTGGACAGGATATATTACGAGAGAAGAGAAACAGAAAGCTCTTCCCCATGCAGCAATATTGTGGTGATCGGTGACAGATGATTCTCCAAACAAAGAATAAATATCATCATCTATCACTGGCAGGACACACCGGATCTTTGGTCATGTGTCAATAATTTCCACCGAATCGTACCAAGGATCAACTGAATGAAAAGCCGTACCCATCTGAGGAAGCAGACAACTCTTTGGATAATAGCATCGGCATCACCGCTGCATTTAGCAATGGTCTTAAAGGCAAATGCGGCACAAGCCAGGGAGACTTGTGCTAAAGCTTTCACCTGAATAAAGCGTCAATAAAATCTTGCGAAAAAAGCATTCAAACCACTATTCTGAGAGAAATTTACATCATTGGCAAGGACAATATTTTGGCAAAAGCACCCTTAATGTACATCCACTATATTATTTGGTTGCTTTAGAATATCTTTTGTATTATCAAAAACTCTTTGGGTACATTTTTATGTGTCTTTGGATCTCATCTTCTTTAGTATGCAAAGCCCTTTTGATATTAAGGCCATTTTAAAGCTTTGAGTTCAGTGCACTGAAAATGCCAAACAGTATGGTATGATATAGCTCCAATCGTCTGACAATATCTAATGCACTTGTTTTTTTTCACAACATACATCATTCAAAGAAAATGTGAAACAAAAGCTCTTTCAACCGAAATTAAAAGTTGAGAGAATTAATAAAAAAAAAAAAAAATGAAGACCTCTGGATAATATCGCCCCAACTGAGGTATCACGACATGGCAATGAAGTGGTTTCACCTTGTCCCCTGAGTCTGAGATAATACTGCACATAAGTGGTGAAAGGGAGGTAGTAATGTAGATATAAGAACAGAACACTGAGGTAGATAATGTTCAAAGGGCTCAACCCTCTGCTCCAGTGGAAAGAAATTAAATATAATGAAAATGTATCTCAATACATTTTTGACATTCTTTTAAACATTCATCATGGGTGAGCTCTGGTTTAGGACAGACAACGCCAAACACAGACAAACAGGTAGAAAGTTTAAAAAATGGAAATAAAATGTTGTAACGAACATTCATACAAAATCCTGAGGTAGATCCGAAGAAAACGCTCATCTCCTCCAACGCAGCGGCTCGCTTCCTGATCCCTTAGGAAATAATTGAGGGGCTCGACTCGGGAAGCAAACGAGGTAGAGGTGGAGAATCTTCGGCTGCTGGAGAGCAGGTCCGGGCCGGGTGGTGTCAGGAGCCGGCTGCTTGGGACAAGTGCTGGGAAGGATGAGAGCCATCCGAGCTGCAGCAGAGGCAGCTGGCATCAGGGGCGGAGTGACGGAGGCAAAGATTCTCCTCATTTTCCACTTTGAAAGACTGTTTCAGCTCAGCATCAGCAGCGCCGTCGTCCGTCCCGAAAGATTCAGGTCTGGAGCTTCGGCTGGTCGAAGGATTGCTCATCTCTTCGTTGCTTTCTTCGTTGGAGTAGTGTCCAGAGTCTCCAGTCTCCTGGCTGCCCTCACTGGTGTGAGAGCTCTCCGAGTGAAACGGTCCATAGATGATCTCGCGGGACGAAGGTGGCAGGGGTGGTGAGCCTAAATGCTCATCATACCTCAGAACAGTTTTGCCAGGCTCATACAAACTAGCCCTCCTCTCAACCTAAGGACATAGAAAAGAAAATAGAAAATAGAGAAATTAAGATAAACATTTTAAAAACAGAAATGTGCTCAAAAAGACAGCCGATTAACGATGTCATGTCACTTACATCACTTTCAGTTTGATTGTTGATTTCCCTCCTGAAGAGCAGCCACTTCTTGCTTTGATTCTTGCTGTTGAGTGGACCGGCAGTATTTATGACCACATTAGATCCACCCTGGAACAAATGAGAACATTTGTCAGAATTCAGCTTTTTAATGGTCCTATGTTGTTTTTAACATTCATTATATAACTGTGGCACTTCAATTAGAAATTACAGTTCTTTTTCTGAAAACAACAATCATTAAAGGCTCATTCAGTCCTTGTTAGTCTCACCTCGGCATCTAGAAAGTGAGCACTTATCATGGGTAACAGGGCCTCAGCATTCTCTGCATGCAGTTCACTGGGGAGGGTCAAACCAGCATGTGGGCCTTCACCAGTTGCCACAGCAATGACTTTGTGACTGGAAGATTTTCTAGAAGTCATACAATAGAAATAATAATAATGTCAATCAAGTATCTTCAATCAATCTTTCAAACTTTATATCATGCTTGTGAATCATTGTTCATTATTCCAAAGAGTTATAATCAGTACCTTGGTCTACCCTTGCTGATGAGGATTAAAGCACACATAACAATACAGGCCAAGGCGATGCACACACCAACAATGATCCCTGTCATGGACCTCTGGTCTATGTGGTAGAGACCATCAGAGAACACTGGAAGATAAACAACAAAGTGATTTACACAAATAATCACACATACATGACAATTCAAGTTACAGAGTGGAGATAATAGTGAAGGAAAGCAGGAATTAATACTTTCATCCAAGAAACCTGCATACTCAGTAAGACTTAACATTCATGATTATTGTTTGCTGTTCTTGATCATTATTCTGTGGACTGGACTTGAAGTACATTAGCTTTTGTCAAAACACTGGAGTTAAATGAATAAATACACTAAAACTAAAACAACAAGAAAACAAATGCACAAACCAAAAAAACAGATAGAAATAGCATCATAATATGCAATAGAAATAATAATAGAAATTTAGGTCCAAAAATAAACAAAATATAAAACTAATATTCCTATTTTGAACAGATTGTAGCACAATATGTACAGAATAGGATTTATAATGCCTTCTCACTGAGCCATCATTTTATATATAAATTCATGAGGTAAAGTACTGCTGACATCCGCCCTCTAGTGGTTCTTTTACTCTTCACAAATAATTATGAATCCATAGTAGTGTCAGAATCTTTTTTTACGTAATCACAGCAATAAATAACAAACAAAAAAGTTTAACACCTCACTGCAAAAACATTCTTTTGTCTATTTCTGCATGAAGATGTATAGATTCAGTGAAGGTGGACTCAAATTAAGTCCATATAGCGAATGCAAACAATTTCACAACACCAGAATATAGCTTTACTTTTATATAAAGATAAACTTAATGCCACATAACTACCATCTTAATGCAATAAATGAATCAGTCATTTGCTTCAGTGTTTTAAGGTACTGACCTGTTGTGTCATGAAAGCTGCCAGAGTGTCTGGGATTCTTGCTGCGGTGAACGGTTCCTCGTTTTAGTGCCAGTTCTACAATGTTAGAGAAAGGTCCGTCCCCGGCCTGGTTGGAGGCAGAAATCTTCACCAGGTAGACATTTCCCGCCTCCAGCTTCTCCAGCAGGGCCATCGTATGGCTCCCTATAAATGGTGGCAGAAATGATAAGTTGAAATGTTTCTCCTGGTACATAGTTTAGCACAACAAAACTAAAGTGATTTTGTTGTATTCAATGTTATGTTTATTTAACCTATTATAATTTAGTCATTTTTATTGTTTTAGCTGTTATGTTTGGCTGTTGTAATTCTATTCTATTATTATTGAGGTGATACTGGCATCACTTGTGCACCGCTGCCTTTACAAAAAAACCTGACCCAGTAAATTACTCACCCTCTCTCTGTATTATTTGCCAGTGTCCAGCCATCCACGATTTGTGGGAAGCGTACAAGATGGTATAGTGTGTGATCACCATATTTGGCTCTGTGGGCTCCCTCCAGGACACCAATGCAGTGTCGTCCTCAATCAGAGTTACTCGCACTCCTGCAGGTGGTTGGCTGGGCGCTGCAGACAGAGAAATCATATGAAATCATAGTAAGGACGTGAATTTACTGAGAAATATTATGATTTGGAAGTTACAGTTATGTCCAATTTATTACCTGCTAGTGGGGTCCGATGGTAAACAACAGAACTCCAGGGACTCGACATCTGGTCCACATGAAGACGCACCACAAACTCATAGCGAGTGTTTGAATCCAAATTCGGAACAACCACGCTCTGTTTGGTACTGAAGACAAACAACATTGTTAAAATACGAGCAATAATTGATAGTCACATCATGATCAAACATGTACTGTAACATATTAACAAACAAAACTATTTAACAAACCAAAAGGATCTTTTGCCAGTGGATAAAATGCTGAAAACCTTGAGTGTCAGCTTACGTTTGTATGTAGCGTATAGCGGAGGCGTTGTGTGTGCCCACAGGTGTACAGCGGACAGTATAGCTGACAGTCTTTCCTGAGGTGAAGGCAGGTCTGCTCCAACGCAGGGACACCGCAGATGAATTAGTGGCCAAGGCAGTCACATGATCTGGAGGTGGAGGGGTTGCTGCTGGTTGGTCTCTGGCCGCTGAATGATGATAACAAAATTAATATTCAAGTCATATTTTATTCATATTCTTATTTGGTTATACACAGTTCAAGTTCAGGGGTTGTATTTCATTTTAACCTGTAAGATTTTTGAAGTAAACAATAAAATAATGTACTTACACACACATCCAGGAGTACTAATTGTTTGGTCTGCCTGATAGCCATCTCCTTCTTGACTGACAGCTAAGATCTTGACATGATACTTTCTCCTTGGATCTGGAATGCAAATAATCCATTTTCAGACATTTCTTCCTTTGAAGGGTCTGGCCAACATTACAATAACTTCATATAGCAGCTATTTTTCAAGTTAATGATCAGGCTTTGTTATAATAATGCCAAAGCCTGAAAGATCATCATTAAAATACCACAGCTGATAGTTCATTTAAAAAAAGGTAGCACATAATTCAAAACAAGGCAAATAAATAAATTGACAATAGCTGCAGGAGGTGAAGTTTGTGGGTCATAACTGGCCACCCCCCATGCATGGACAATACATGGTCTCCTGAGTCACCCCAACCTCTACTTTATCATGTGTTGTCACGTGTAAAGAGCATGAGAAAGATCATCCAGACCCAAGGCCCAGTAAATATGCTAACATGATAATTAAGCCTAATGAGAAGAAGTTTTAAGAATTTCAGTTTTCAGAATTTTACAAATTGATGTCTTTTTTCTTATGAAAACCTATAAATATTTACAACTATACAACCCTTTTAGCACAAAGTTATGCTACAAAACAGAATAAAAACAAATCACTATCTCTGAAGAAAACAACAGAGGTGGAGGATGTGAAATGTGGTCTTATTTGTTCTGTACATTAAAAAATGCATGAATTATAAGACATACTATGTTCAAACCACTAGCTAAAACACATGGAAAAGGTCTGGGGATGGGGATGGAAAGCTTTAACCTGAAAATATACAACCAAATTCTGTGTTTTAACTTAAAAATGTACCATTGCGTCAGCTCCTAAATCAGGACATTTTTAGGGAGTGTTAAGATTTGTTTTATGCCTCGAGTGTTAAAGGTCAGCCTATGAGTATTGACCAGTGAAGGCAGTGTGTCCAAGCCCGTTGTGGGGGCTGGGTCAGGGGCAGCGTTCAGCTGCTGGGAGCCTAGGCCCATGGGACTGGGGGGGTTTGACTGGGGTCACCGGGTCAGGCCAAGATAGAACAGAAGGAATCTGGGCGCAGGACTGTGGGATAGAAGCGGGGCCCCTTTTGTTTCCCCTTTCACGTTCTTCCCACTGCCCTTGTGTTATAGCCTTCAACTTGGAGCAAACATGGCTCCACAACAGAAGTTATATTGAGATCAGTATTATTGTGGCAGTATGACATTTTAAGGAGCCAATGACAGCAACGTTTTTTAAAAACAGGACTAAACTGAAGGCTTTCACATTACTTTTCTTCTTTTGAGTTATTATTGCAGATACATTAAAAGTGGAAACAGTTACTAACAATCTACTCATTTCTATTTTAACATACTGATTATGAACTGAGCAGGAGCCAAACGACTAAACTGGCCCACTTCACATCAGGCAAAATAATGTTGGTGACAATTTTGATCAGTATGGCCCTGGTTCATATTGCATATAGATTGTTGTTGGTTATTTACATGGACAGCACACACAACCAGTGGGGGCAGGGTCCTAATCCAAGACTGCTGTCTCACGGCTAGAGGTCAGTGGCTCGGTCCAGCTCTGGCCAATCCCAAGGGTTTTTGTTTGTGTGCTCCGGTGTCCAGCTAAAGGGGGGACTGGCCAGGGTCTTGCAGGGCAGGTCTGGCTATGGACATAACACAATAGTCTGGGGTAATTATGCAAGACACGGGATGGGAAAGGTGGTGGGAGGGACATCTGGACCCTGACCTGTAACCGTGGGAGCCTGATCTCACACAATGCCGCAGCAAGACTGGAGAGGACTGCTGGTTAGGGAAGAGGGGTCAGCCCATATTGATCAGGACAGAGGGTGAAAATGCAAATGCAGCATCCAACTGCCCACTGAATTAAATGAAGCAATAATATAAGATACCTATTTGAGTGAGAACCTATTGGTCACACTCATTTCTTCTAGATAATCCAAACACACTAAAATGCTTTCCATCCACTCCACTATCCTCCACAATCTCACAACTAGACAGCTTCAGGAACAGGAGTAAATAACTCACCAAGGCCACTGATGGTGTAGGTGTAGGTTTGAGCCTGCAGCTGGATGACGGGCTGCTCTGGTTGGCTTTCCTCGTGGTAACACAGCCGGTAACTCTGGGCAGGCACAGATTCTGGGGAGGTTTGCCAGCGTGCTACAATGGAGGTGCAGTTAAGCGGTTCAAGTTGAAGAATAGGGGCTGAAGGCACTGAAAGGGGAGACACAGCAGGCATTAGATCAATACACACTCATATTTAGAATATCACTGAGCACAAAGGGATACTACACTTTTGAACAACACATAGCAACAGCAGGATACTGGGTATAGAAAAAGGATGGATGAATGATCATGCCATTGAAGCAATGGCTTCTCAGAAATGCCAATTCAAATTGGGTGTGAAAGTTATAAATTAAGCAACATATTGGCAGAAAATGGCTTCCAATGTGCAGCTGGATGTAAATAAATAAAACAGAGGACTGATTCACTTGCATTCCTACTACATCTTGTTCTCAAGTCAAAAATTTGTAATTCTGTCTGTTATGCAGCTCTATATCGAACAAATATTTAGTTAAACATTTGAAAACAAGAAATTCAGCCGTAGTGGACAAATAGCCTCCCCCAACACACCAGGCCATGAAAAGAAGCTATTCTTTCCCCCACATAGACGCCTGAGGCCCTCTCTTTATGACCCGTGACTGAGGCCGCTCTAACATCACTGACAGCGGAGGGCAAAGGTTCCTGGGTAACCAATACAAAGACTGTGGGACAATGCTACAAGAGAAAACTCTGGTCATAAGCTGGTCACCCTGCATGAGTTCTAGAGATACTCGTGGTATTATAAGAGCAGAAAAACCCTGATGTGACACAAGCAAAAGCTTACACGTTTCCACCAGGTGATACTACTTCCATAACACTTATTTGATCATGCATGAAAAACACTGACAACGTGAAAATTAGGTGATAAAAAATGGTCCTACAACTACATGATCTTCTACAAAGCTCTCAAAACCATGTTTCATTTCCTATTCAGCCTTCTGAAGGTTTACCTTTGCTGCTGGTAATCTTAGGTGTACGGTGGGATGTCCACGCTGAAGGCTCACACCATCCCACGCGTGTCGCTGCAGCCATGCGGAGCAGGTAGATGGTGTCAGGCTGCAGGCCCTCCAGGAGATATTCAGTGCTGTTCTGAGGTATCTCCACAGAGATGACTGTGTTGTCTGCAGCTGTACGATAGGAAAGTCTGTATGCAGACAACCGACCACGGCTTAACTTGGCAGGCAGCGGCTGCCAGCTCACCTGGATATCTGTTGAGCTTTGACTGGTCAGACTTAGTTCTGGAGTACGCAGAGGCACTGCAAAAACACACAGACAACACAAATACTTGATACTCATGTGGTGATGGATATAAACATGCTGGTGAAAATTGAAACTGATATATTGCTATTTATTATTCACACTAACCTATTGCTACATAAAAGAAAACTGTTCTAACAACAGCAAAGCCCTTCCCCCTTATTTCCACTCAAAATGTGCTCTGTACACAGATCACTTGCATGCATGTTAGCTTAACTACCAGAGTGATTTATTGCAAGGAATGCTGGGAGTCTCAATGCTCTATGCTTACCATCCTCCAGGGTATGTTGACTGACTTGGTCGGACATACGACTGGCTCCCATTGGCATATAAGCCACAATGTAAAAGCTGTAGTTTCGAGCTGGCTCGAGGTCATCAATGATATAACTGGTCGTGTCGTTGCCAATAACAACTTGGTATTCCTCATTGTTTAGACCTGACATGCAACAGAGAAGAGAGTAGGTTAAGAAATAGGTTAGAATAATCCAAAGAAGAGGAACCTTCCTTAAAAGGCTGTCAAACATGTAACATGAAAACAGTCTGTGTTTTGAGGGGTTTGATGCTTCTAGTTTATGAATGTCACTCAACTTTTATATTAACATTTGTAATGCAAGGCTCAGCCACATACCTGCCTCCAGGCCTCTTAAAGCAAACCTAACTAAACATCTAAAAAGTGTTTACTACAAACACAAATGTAACTTAACTGATTTACCTAAATGTCAATTTAACTGTTATAGTTCAATATCCCCTTATAATACTGGACTGCAAGACTGTGAGGATTTTAAAAAGATACCCTGTCCCTTTAACTGCAAGCAGAATGAAACTCAGACTGGACAATGGGCTGGCTAAGCCTGTTGTTATTTCAGTGAAGTTGCCATTCTGAGTTCTCCTTGACCTCTGCTCTGTGCAGCAACAACAGATGGCCTCCGCCAAGGAAAGTTAATCACAAGTGAAACAGTGAGATAGCTTGTCGTGGTTGATTGTCATCTTTCCATGTTTTTACACCTTCATCCCTTCTGGTTCAGGATTGTTTTTGTTTTAGTCAAGATGATAAGAAAAACCTGTAAAATCATCTACTGTGTTGTTCTCTTGGTCTCACCTTCAGCTTTCATATAATGGATGGAGTAGGCAATGACTTTGTCTGCATTGTAGAGGGGTCTCTCCCAGGCCAGTAAGATGGCAGAGCTTGAGATGGTCTCTGCGTGAACATTTCTTGGTGCACTGGGCCTGTCCTCTGACATGACAACAATAAGGCGAGCCAGAGACAGCACAGAACCCTGCTCATTCTCAGCAATGCACTGATAGATGGCATCATCCTCAGGGATGATCTGGGTAATCACCAATTTACTGTGAAATATGAATAAAAAATAACAATCAACACACACCATGATTAAGCATGTTTTTGTTCACCACTAAATACATAAGTTTGATTGTGACAAAAGTCAGTGATACATACCTGTTGTACATCTTAATCCGACCATTTAAATGAACCTCTTCTCCATTCTTGAGCCAGCTAATGCGAGGTGGAGGCATTCCCTCTGCTTGGCACATAAAACGGGCAGTGCCGGCCCTTGGACGGGTCTGGCTCTCGGGCCTCTCGACAATGGATGGTGGCACTGAAACAGAGATGGAAAAGAAAAGTGTTGAAATAAACAAACTTTCTACATTATTTTGCATATTCAATCATCATGCTGCAGAGTAAGCCGAATTATAAAGCAGACTTTATTTCAGACAATGATTAGGTCCCACATGAAGTGATGCATCTTAGGTCACACTAATCCAATAAAGGAACAGGTAGATGATAACTTATTTGCTGAAGTACAAGAACCATGCAGGACATGTGGTCTGCAGTATAACTTATTAAGAGCTTACCTAGAACCGTGAGGTTGGCAGCAGCAATCGTGTAGTTGCGGGTTCCAGGGGTGGTGGCCCTGCAGAGGTAGACTCCACTGTGTTTGGAATTGACATCAGTAATAACCAGGTTCCCATTGCCCAACACTTTGGCATTGTACACATCAATGGGTTTACTGTCAGCGCGGCTCCAGGAGATGATGGGCCAAGGGCTTCCTGTGGCTACACACTCTAGCACCACAGTTTGGTGGAGGGAAACTGTGATGTTCTGAGGTCCGGCTATGATTCTGGGCCTCTGAAGAGGTTTGGGGTCCACACCTTCACGAGATAAGGAAGATGTTAAAAATAAAATAAGCATTACTTACAGTACATAATATGATAGTGTAATGCTCATTCATGAAATCCATTTAATGCAGTTTCCGCACCTTGGTTGACTGTCAGTGTGGCCTCTTCACTCTTCAAACGGCTACCGATGTTAGTTGCAACACATCGATACTCTCCAGCATCTTCCAGTTGTACATTGTGGATCTGAAGAACTCCGTTGGGTAAAACTGTAATTCTGAGAACAAATAAAAGCAACATTACAAATACATGACACAAAAAAAAATGTAATATCAGGACTACTGTACGAAGGTGTTTAAAATGACTCAAGGTCTGCAGCAGGTACCTGTCTGTCTGTAGGGGTAATGTGCTTTGGTTGAGCTCCCAGGTGATGGTTGCAGGAGGACTGGAGGTGACTGCACAGGAGAATCGTGCCACTGAGCTCTCAGTCACCACCATAGGCACAGGATGCACCACAAACTCTGAGATACCTGGAGGAAAAAAACATTAGCGATCAGTAATAGAAAATCTCAACAAACAAATATAACAAACAAACAAATAAGTATTACTTTGAAATTACTATTTGTTTAAATTAGTATTTGTTTCATGATACTTTATGTGATTATTACCAATATTAATATGGACTCAATTAGTAATGTTTTGCACACAGTTCTAAATACAGCATTTTCATTCACTTTTACTCAAACATGATCCATTATGCATGCAAAGCCACTGACTTTGATGAATGTTAACTGATTCTATGAGAGGAATTGATCTGTGTAAGACACCGTGATCTTGCTTTTGTGCAGATGAGGAGCTATCAGGTCCCCATACTGACCAGCTGGTGCAATCAATGGATCAATTGAAGAATGACAATGAATGATGCATTGTTATAGATGAAAACTAATCAATTCACTTTGCATTAGGAGGGATTGTGAACAATTACTAATAAGGGGAAAAAATATATTTTAAAAAATTGGATACATGTAAGTAAACTTGTCTCTTGCACAGCTTGTAGGTGATGCACTAGATATAGACAAAATATGCCATTCAAAATCACACATTTTACGGTTATGCATGTGACAATTCTACTTTGACACTGATGTACACAAACTGATTGGGTATACGTACTTTAAAATGACTAAAACTTTTGCTGAGTCATATTCTGTTCATGTGGATTCAAAAGATCTTTCAGTAATCTCTATCAATAGGCAACCTCTGATCTGCATTAATCTGAAGCACACTCTTTAAGATATAACCAATGACCTTCTTTCATTAAGGCGATCACTCTCTCCCTTCCCCCTCACTCACAGGAAGGAAGTCAATATCATGTTAAAGAAAATCAATACCCTGTTCTCCCACTGAACTCAACATTTAAATCCTGAGCTTTGGGAGATCTAAATTAAGAAGCAATTCTTTAATTTAAGACCTAATCCCATCAATATTACACTAATAAACTACTAACCCTGTTTCTGTGAGATGTATTAGGGGGTTCAAGCTAAAACTGATGATGATACTTAATGGTAGATTTGTGAGATGTTATTCTGTATTGACAGTAGGTCTGACAAAATACACTGATTTATTTCCTGAAAGTCAGCTGTTTCATCAGGTCTAGAAATTACTCACATCTTCTGTCACCATAAAACATGGCTGACTAGTGAGCATCATGAAAAGTGAGCAACACCTGGTAAAAAGTTGAAATCTATCTATCTATCCATCTATCTACTGTAGATAACAGACTGTCTTCTGTCCTGCTGAAATCAGTGATGTAGATAGTGGAGGGTGTGGCCTGCGCAGACTGATCTGCTAATATGGTCACCTCTGTTGTAAAGAACAAATCAATGTCTAGGTCAAACAGCACAAAGGTTTCCCTAAAGAGGGCAAAGTTCACCTCAACCCCCTGTCCATTCAATTTTATCCCAAAATGTGGGCCAGATCGAAGTCAGTTTGCCATTAGTCTACAAAAGAGAAGCTTGTCATTCTCATGTTGTCTTTATCTTATATCAAATGATGTAGTAGAAACACATATGAATTGCAAAGCTCATACCTATTTATTTGTAAGTTTGTGACACATAATTGATATCTGACACCCTCTGAATATCTGCAGGGTGCTGAAAGTGATGATGTTGTCTGAGGACTACCAGTAAAATACTTCCTGGATGTAAACATGTTTTGAAAGAGCCGTCTCTATTTACTGTGGAGTATCAGGCTCGTTCACTCACATGACAAACTGGCCGATCTGTAACAAAAGGGCTCTGCTTGACAGGGCAACAGCGGGGCCGGCCCAGTGAAAGGGATTGTGTGCTGGGAGAAAGAACAGCAGGCCAGCCCAGTCAGAGCAGGCCTGTGACATCACAAAGCCTTTCCCTGCTGACCCCTGACCCCCAGGACCTCTGGACAGAAGGGGAGCACAGCAGAGGAGGCCCATCCTCCACTCCCCGCCTACAGCTGACCGAAACCTTTAACCCTTTCACTGACAAAGACTGGACGTCGGATCAAACTTGACTTTTTGGGTTTTTTTCTGATGTGGCCTTCTTTTGGAGAGCTGTGAAAGCAATTTTAGTTGCTCTGTAATAGATCGACAGCAATCACAAACATCATCAGAGCATAGTCAGTGTGTCCTGCTTGTAACTTTCCAGTTTATATTGCCATACATGAGTCTTTCCCTTCCTTCATGATAGTGATAACTTTCTATCCTCATTGTCAATGTCAATATCAATATATTTCAGAAGGCCATGTTAGTTTCCATGACACCAGTCATCATGGGATATCCCTTCTAAGACCTGTGAAAAGTGTCCATGGTAGACCAGGCCTATTGAATGGAAACAGCTGCCCTGTCCACTGATATGTGGACAAACAAATGCCCTGAAAACCAACTCTTTTCTTCTGGGGCGGTCAGGGGAACTCCAAACAAAGGCTAAAAGGCAAATGGCCTTTCAGAGATTCCTCTGTGTAGCAGACCATTCAGCAATTACACAGAGCCACAGTCTGCAGTGACAATGTAGTCACACTAAAGTGAAGAGAGACAAGGCTAATTTCTAACTTTTTTTGCTAATGTTTCCTGAGCACTTTCATAAATATGCAGGTGGCACTCTTCCTAAAAACATGGACAAAATAGTGAACTCAGACTCAGGACTGCCTCTTTATGGAGTATTTATGAGCTTTTAGATGGACTCCATCTATCCTTTACTGTCTCTTAAAATGATCCCATAACTGGACTCACAGCTTTAAACCCAAGCATGGCCCAGTCTGTACAACTTCCAGTGACATGGAAACCCACACTTTAGAGGTTTTTCCTTAATAAAGCAAAAACTGAGGGGTGGGATACATCTGCTTCCCATCTCCAGGTTAATAACCCATGAACTTGCCATTCTGATCCCTGCATGTTGACACCACCAAGAAGTCTGAACCACCGTCACCTTTGTCGTGGTGGAAAAACAGGAATATAGTCCTTGTGACTATATACTATAGAGAGTTTCTATAAATTAGAGCTCCATACTTACTTGCGATAGTCAGACGTGATCTTTGGCTTAGGATAGCTCCATATTTGTTTTGCGAGAGGCACTGGTAGAATCCTTCATCTGAATTCTCCTTGGTATGTTTTATATTTGGTATGTACAAGGAGCCATTCGGCAGAAACTGTATGTGCTCACTTTCTGCCAAGCGAACTCCATTTTTTAGCCATTTGATGTGGACTGGAGGCTGCCCATGAGCCTGACAGTCCAAGACCGCGGGGTCCTTTGGTAGAACAGTTACATCACTGGGCTCCGTGATGAAGGACAACTCACTGAAACTTAAAACACCTGGAGGAAGAGAAGAAGGAAATTAGTAGGGGGTAGATTATGATTTTCAGTGAGAGTGGACTACAAAACTACAGCCTGGCAGACCATACACATAATGTAATACAGCTCAGGTATTATACAACAATAATACTATAGGATAGAGTTGGGCGATATAGATAAGATCAAATATCACAATATTTTTGACCAAATACCTCGATTTAGCAACAATATTGAAGGGATGACTATTGATGCTTTCACAAAATATTTACATAATGAGATTTTTGATAAATAATCATCAGTAATTTGGATATAATGACAAAGTGGGTAAAAGCAAATAATACAACAGCTAAAACAGTCTGGTAAGTTTGGGAAATTAAATCATTTCACTGTAATGCAGCTTTTAAAACCAGGAAAAGACAACACTTATATATTGCCACAGACCCACTTAGTCTATTATAATAATTGCTGCTGACTGTTATTAGGATAGTTAATAAAACTTGATATAAACCTACATAAGTAATGTGCTCTTCTGATAAAACACAAAACATCTATCTGTAAGAAACAATAATGTATAATATTATATTTTCATAATTGCTATAACAGATATTAGAGGTAAGGTGAGCATCCTAACCATTATATTAACGAAGAAGAGACGCTGGACAACGATGTTACAGACCCAGTAGTTAGTAAAGTTAAGCAATATATTATCTACTCTTCATCAGTGACCTTCAAAACACAACCTTATCTTTTAACTACATTTATATTTTGCCAGCAGATAACGTAGTTTAACTTGTCTATTATTGCAAACAGTCAGCCGTCCCTCCGCGGATCAAAAATCAGGTCAACACACCGACACACATCAATAACAAAAAAACACTTACTTGACAAATGAAGAAACAAAACAAAAAGCTGCCGAAGCTGGCAGACTTTCATCTTAAACTTGGCCATTTATCCAGACCGTTGTGTCATTTTCCCCGCACCGCGACCTGCCGCTCTCCTGCGTGCTGCTCGTCGGTCCCCAAAATCACTTCTGCCAGCTGCGGAGGGCCACCGGCTCTACAGGGGTGCCGGGGGCCCCCACCCCGCCTTCTCACGCATGCGCAGACAGCACGCGACAGGAGTAAGTCTGTCCTATATGTGTTTATGTGTGTTTGTTATGTGACTGGGACCTTTTCCGGTATAAACACCGTCCTTGTTGGGACCAGTGGATCTCATGGGGACCAAAACCTGGTCCTAAGGGGTAAACAGGGTTGGGGAGGTTACTTTGGAAATGTAATAGGTTACAGATTACTAGTTACCCTTGTTTAAAATGTAATAAGTAATGTAGCTATTTCAATGATTTAATGAAAGTACTGTAACTTATTACATTTGATTACCTTTCTAATTTTCTAACAAATGTTTATTTTTGGCTGTTAGGGTAAGTGTACCTATTAAGCACCAAAATCTAAGTTCAGGTGTTTTTCAAGGATACTGACATTATTTATAAGGGAGATCAATTTCTTATAAAGCAAGATTTATCTCTCAGTTGAAAATGTATTCATTAGTTCATGTAGATTTTGGAATTTAAAATAAAAAAGTCAAAAGTCTGACATGGGCTTAATGTAATCAGTAACATGTTAAATATTAAAAATGAGGGGAAAACCTTAAAGGTCTGACTTCAGATGTAACCCTGCTCAACATTTTCATATGTAACTATAATTTGATTGCACATTTTTTCTCAGTAACTGTTGCAGATTACAGGTTATTAATAGGTGACTCGAAAAACATGTTGTATGTCTAGGGTATTTTTATGACATGATGTAGGTCTTTTAAGTGCAAAAAAGTTATTCTGAGTGATCGCCTTCATCCTCCAAAGATCTTGCATGTGGGGCCCCTCGAATGGTTAAATTAGTATGAAGATGATAAGAATCATGTGTAGTATGTGTAGTGGCCTTTATACACCAGCTCTCAACGCAGCTGAAGGAGATTTCTAATAAGTGTATGCTTTAGGACCCACTTAAAAACAAGATTGTATATACACAGTTTGATTGACAACTTGGCTGCATATGTTTTTGTTTTTTTTCTTATTAAAAATTTCACATTTACAAACTCAAGACAGGAACAGTAGCTGCATATGAAACAATAAACATAAAACATATATTGACATACATATACATACCTCCAGTCATATATATACTTAATGTAGTATATACATACACACATATGTATTACATTAAACAGTAGAAAAGAAAAAACACTTGGGGGAATGACATTATAATACAATGTCCTATCTATCTATCTATCTATCTATCTATCTATCTATCTATCTATCTATCTATCTATCTATCTATCTATCTATCTGTCTGTCCATCTATCTATCTATCTAGGATCCCAATGTTTTTCTCCTGAGAAGCATTGAAGCACTATGATTGGCCAGACGTCGACACCTGACCAATCAGAGCGCTTGAAAGCCACACGGGGGCGGGCCTTTTCCTGCCAGGTGGCGCTACTGGGAAATGAAGTCCTCTGAACAGACAGGCGACAGTGTGGCTAGCATGTTGATAAGTTAGCGCAGTCACAAACCACCGGGAGTCATGCAAACTTTTAAATAGTCTCCACATGGTTAAGTGTCGGTTGCTCATCTGTGCTGTGCTCCGTGTTTACTCAGACAGCAGCTCATGTTAATGGGTGAGTGTGAACAGCGCCTGCTAAATGTAGCTAAAATAAATTGTTATGTTGCAGTGAGATTAACTAGCAAGCTAACGTGACAACAACATTTATGGAAACAGTAGACTCCCTATAGTTTGCTAGCTATAGTTTGTACCTCTTTTGTACCTCTCATGTATGGTTGTTAAATTAAAGTTACCATGGGTATATGAGTGACATTAGAGGGTACAACCTGGGACTAGGAGGACTATAATACCTGTGTTACCTGTGACACACACACACACACACACACACACACACACACACACACACACACTAAATGGAGGATATCCATGAATTACTATAAAGCATTTCCTTTCTAGTGTAACCTGTGTTCAACTTTAGTCAGGCAATGGGAACTTTCTCTGTTTGTGTGTTGTGTTTATCTGAAGCTAATTGACAGTAATAAACAGTAACTAACATGTAGTTTTGGATCTGTGCTTTTTTTAGTGAATGATGACAGTTGAACAGTTTGTGTCGAAGACGCTTGAGCTTCTTCAAGAGGAAAGGGAGGCTGAAATAGATGAAACCAGGTATGTATAATAACATCCATACTCATACTTCACTTTTAACAGGGTACTCCACCCAATTAGTGGAATAGTTACCACTTACAGTACATAAGTTGAAGGACTTGCAGGAGACACATTAGACTAAGAGTGGTCAAAGCAGGTTGAAATGTCCTGACTTTTAGCTCTAAGTATTGGTCAAACTGGACTCTGCATTTCTATATGTCTTTCAATTTCAAACAAAGCACAAAGCAAGCTGTCAAAAATCTTGCATACATTATAAATCTAAGATCAAAACAAGGTAATCCTGATGACATCCATCAGACTTGATAAATCCTCTTTAAAATTAATATACAGCCCAATTTGATCTCAAGTGGGCCAGACTAGTAAAACCATTGCATAATAATGTATATATGATATATATAATATCAAATATGTATTATAAGTATACTGCTATAGCCTATTACTTTACTATAATAAACAATCTATTTACAGATGAACAGCCTGAGATGTCTAAAGAAACATTAGTGCAATTTCATCAATGTTAGGTCTCAGGGTTTTTCAGATATTTTGCACAGAAATGCTGCTGATTGACAACATTTTGCACAATGTTCAATATATAAATGTTTTAAATATGACCACAATATGTATTCATTGTTTTTATCCTGGTCGGAGTGGAAAAACGTCTGAAGCAGCATTTTACATAAAGTAGGCTCCTCAAAGTTCAACTTGCTCCTGAAACCCTGCATCATACTTTGCACAGTTATCCAGTGGGCCAGATTAGGTCCCTTGGTGGGCCGGTTCTGGCCTGCGGGCTGTATATTTGACACCCCTGCTTTAGAGCCACATTATTAGTCAGAGTGCTTCTTACTTGGTGAGCAAACTGACCTTAATGTCTCAAATTGGTGATGTTCCCCTTTTGGAGACAAAGATTAAGGAATGGTAAAATCTTTAGCTGTTATTAATAATGTTTTATCCAAAAAAACAGTGTCATTTTGTGCTTTCAGGGTATGGCAGGAAAACATCTCTCCGAAGGATCTTCAAAATAAAGGAGTATGTCTGTTGAAACTGCAGATAGGAAGTCAGTCCACAGGCCTGTATGGACGCACAGTTGTCGTCCTAGAGCCAAGAAAGCATCTTGGTTTTTTATCTCTTCCGAGCAACAGCTTTGGACCTGGTAAGATAAGATATTAATAATACACCTGTGCTTTTTTTTAACTTTGGTTTTATATTTTTGCTTAATGTGAAATGTGTGTATTTTGCTACAGGGGACATAGTTGGCCTGTATGACAGTGGTGGATGCACTGCAGCCTCTCAGGTTGGCACAGGGATAGTGACGAGAGTCACCCAGGCAGCTGTAAGTGTGGCCTTTGACAACGCAAAGGATGAGCTCAGTGTTGATACAGATGCTCTTTACAATCTCCTGAAGTTGGCAAATGATGTGACTTACAAACGAATGAAACAGTGAGTAACATATTGAATGTCAACTATCAATCTTTTAATGTCAAATAGTTTTTGTACAACTGAACATGTGTTATTAAACGTTGATTAAAAAAAAAAAAATGTTTCTTGCAGTGCCTTGAATGCATTAAATGGACACTGCAATGGACCAGTTGCAAATTTGATAAATGTTCTCTTCGGAGAATCAAAACCCTCATCTCATGCACAGCCAAGTAAGTGAGGCTTTAGGAAACATATCTTGTAAAAATGATCCCTCTGGTTTTTCAGTGAAAATATACTTTTGATTGCTAGCTTTTAAAATCCTTAAAAACAGTGTGAATGCTGCAGTGAATATAATTATTTATGTTTCTGCTATTTTCCATCAGATAAAGTGGAATTCTTAAACTCAAACCTGGATGAGTCCCAGAGAGAGGCTGTGTCCTTTGCTCTGGCTCAGAGAGAACTGGCTGTGATTCATGGACCACCAGGCACTGGGAAAACCACCACAGTGGTGGAGATCATTCTGCAAGCCGTCAAACAAGGCCAAAAGGTGCAGAAAGTTTAATTTTATTGTATAAGTGGGTGATTTGCTTTTTCTTAGTTGAATTGTATTTACATCTATGTTACTGGTTTTCTGGAGTCTTGACAGAATCATTTTCATATGTGGGTTCTGTGTTTGTGCAGATCCTGTGCTGTGCCGGCTCTAACGTGGCTGTGGATAATTTAGTGGAGAGGTTAGCCCGATGCAAGGCAAAGGTTCTGAGGCTGGGTCATCCTGCCAGACTGCTGGAGTCCATACAGAAACACTCACTGGATGCCATCCTCGCTAACAGTGACAACGCAAACATCCTAGCTGACATCCGTAAAGACATCGACAAGGCTTTTGTAAGTATGTTAGTGTGTTCTGTTCTCCTGCTGGAATGTGTGTTATGCCATCTAGAGTTATTTGTAATGTTCCTTATTTATAATTTTTCTAGATGGGAATGAAGAAAAAGAGTGAAAAAGGAGAGCGGATGAACTTCAGAAGGGAAGTAGGAGAGCTAAGAAAGGAGCTGAAAACCAGGGAAGCAACAGCCATCGCCCAGATCCTGAAAAAAGCTGACGTTGTCTTATCAACCAACACAGGTCAGTAATGGTTTCAAGTGTAGAAGAAGTCATGTAGTTCTAGCACTGATCATAAAAAGACCAATTGTCTGTGTCTGCAGGTGCTTGTGATAATGGCCCTCTGAAGTACCTGCCAGCAGAGCATTTTGATTGGGTGGTGATAGACGAGTGCGCTCAGGCCCTGGAAAGCAGCTGCTGGATCGCCCTGCTCAGAGCACGCAAGTGTATACTGGCAGGAGACTACAAGCAGCTACCACCTACTATCAAATCACAAAAGTAAAACACAGGTTTCTCTCTTTTTATGCATTCATATTAATATTCAAATGTTCATATTTGCTGAAACATTTCATGAATCTGATTGTGTATATTTTGATGAATATTGGTCTGTGATGTCTCCCACAGGGCTGCATCAAAAGGCTTGTCTCTTAGTCTTATGGAGAGGCTCATCCAGATGTACGGGGACTCAGTGGTCCGAATGCTAACAGTACAGTACCGCATGAACAGTGCCATCATGGAATGGGCATCCAAAGAGATGTACCAGGGAAGACTAACAGCTCACAGCTCAGTGGAGAGACACTTGTTAAAGTGAGAAGCAGCTTGGTTGTTTTTTTTGTTTATTTTTAGTGAAGCTAATTAAAATGATGTAAGTTTGAGAGAACTGTTAAAATTAATGTCTTTGATGTAACTAGAGATCTACCGGGAGTCACCTGTGTTGAAGAGACCAGCACACCACTTCTTCTGATTGATACAGCAGGCTGTGGTTTGAGTGAAATGGAGGTCACTGATGAGCAGTCCAAAGGCAATCAAGGTCAGACATTTTTGCTTTAAAAAAAAAAAGATTACAGTTTCTGTGGTGTGGGACCTAACAGTGTGTTTGCTGTTTCCTCAGGTGAGGTTGACATTGTTGAACTACACATAAAGGCCTTGACCGAAGCTGGGGTTAAAGCTAAAGACATAGCTGTTATTGCACCGTACAATTTACAAGTAAGTAAATGATTTGAAGAAATGTTACTTTCAATATGAACTTTCTTTGAAAGATTCATACTGTCACTTTAAGAAAAATAAAGCCCCAAACATGAGAATGATTTCTTAAACTATAAATCTAAAATTGAATTTTGAAAAAGTGAGAGTAGTTTATGAAAATACCTGAATAATGGTTTTCATGTGTGTGTTTCTGTGAAGGTTGATCTTCTGCGTCAGAAACTTTCCTCAAGGCATCCAGAGCTAGAGATCAAGTCAGTGGATGGATTTCAGGGCAGAGAGAAAGAAGCTGTGGTGCTATCATTGGTTCGGTCCAACAGGAAAGGTAACTTCTTAATTTCTGAATTTTCCTTATACTACTACACCATGAATGTTAGCTGCACTGATTGTTTTTTATCAATTTACTTACACAAATATTTGGTAATTCCTTTATTTTAGGTGAGGTTGGATTTCTGGCAGAGGACAGAAGGATAAATGTGGCTGTTACACGTGCGAGACGTCACATTGCTGTGGTGTGCGACACCCAAACAGTTCAGAATCATGCTTTCCTGAAATCCCTAATCAATCATATGACTGAATTCGGCGAAGTCAGAACAGCTTTTGAGTACATCCAGGACATCGTACCACAAAACTACGTCCGTGATCACAAAGACACAAAGCCCAGTACATCTGCCAGCAGCTCCACGTCGGCTAAACAGAAGGTCAGAGATCAGCCTCCCAGCAAAACAAAACAAGGCCAGAAGAAATCCACTGGTAGCAGCAGTAAGGAAGATAATAAGAAGCAAGATAAGCAAACAAAGTCGAGCACATCCACAATGACAGAAGAGGAACAGAACAAGAGCAGATCCGCTGAGATCAGACAGCAGGTGGAGAGCTTTCTGAAGGATTTCAATCAGAGTGAGCTACTGTTTCCATCATCGTTTAACTCGCATGACCGCCTGCTGGTCCACGAGATCGCTGAGGAGATGGGCCTTGTGCATGAGAGCAAAGGAGAAGGGAAAGACAGGTGTATCACTGTCTCAAGACCAGCTGAGGAACCAACACAAGCAAAGGAAGAGGAGGAAGAGGAAGAAGAAGGAGAAGAAGAAGCGGCAACTCAGGAAGAGGAAACTACCCCAAATCCCCAAAAAGCTCCGTTGTGTCAGCCCCCATTAGATTTGAAAAGTTTACATTTGGAGCGAATGAAGAGGGAACAACAGAAAAGGGAAGAAAACGCTCAACATAAAAAGCAACAGAACAACATCCCACTAGCTCAAGCACAATCTTCAAAGAAGGCCAAGTCTAAAGGTTTGCAGTACAAACATCTATTTTGTGTCTGCTTTGTGAAACATTTGTCAGATATCTTTTTAACAAGTAACTGTTGTCATTCCCCTCCAGGGAAGAACCGAACCAAGGCAGGCGCATGTGACATTGCTGCCGCCGCCGCTGCAGACGACGACTTCGACTCACTTATCAGCGCTGTCATGAAGGCTGAAAGTGTGTGTAGCTTTGTCAAGTGTAAAGCCTCTGTGCTGACCCTCGGACAGCTCTGCATCTTTTGCAACAGGCAGTATTGTCTCAGTCATCACATACCAGAGGTAAGACCAGAACAGACCTCAAACAGCTTAAATATAACAAAATGTAATACAGGTCTGAAAAGTTTTGTGTTTGTCCTAAAATATCCGTCATGTTTTTCAGGTTCATGGTTGTGGGGATAAAGCCAAGTCTCATGCTCGGATGAGAATAAGCAAGGAGGGTGTTCTTTATGCTGGCAGCGGGAAGAAAGACAAATCCATGGACCCCAATAAGAAAGCCTATCTGCAAAGGAAGCTGGACTCTAAACTGAAAGATATGGCCACACAGAGGAAAGTAAAAAGCAAAGAGAAGGATAGTCAACAATAACAAATAAACCCTGTAATGTAGCAGATTTGAAGCCTGTTCAGAAAAAATTAAACTATTCAAATACTTGAAAAATGTTTCTAGTCCTCTTTGATCAGTTACACATGCGTATATCTTTTTCAACCTTCAGAGGATACAGTAGGGCATTAGACAGTTTCTTAATTTCAAAAGCACACATGGGCTTAAATGATGTCACAGTACCAATTAAGCCCGTGCCAGACTCTTTTCATAAAATATCTTTATTTTATATTCCAAAATCTACATGAACTAATGAATACATTTTCAAATGAGAGATAAATCTGGCTTTATAAGAAATGATCTCCCTTATAAATCAGTTAGTATCCATGAAAAACACCTGAACTTAGATCTTGGTGGGCTTAATGGGCAAACTTACCCTAACAGCTGAAAACATTCGTTAGAAAAGTAATAAAATGTAATGAGTTACATTACTTTGATTAAGTCATTGAAATAGTTACATTACTTATTACACTTGATAGGGTAACTAGTAATCTGTAACCTATTACATTTCCAAAGTAACCTTCCCAACCCTGATGTATATCCACTGTGATGGAGTTTTTCCACTCAGAGATTGAACAGTGATGTGCTTTTTTTCCTCTTTTATTATGTAAACAAGACATAATAACAATACATAGGACGAAAACAGAAAACAAATTCAGTCACATTACAACACAATAATAGTACATAACAAATAAGGAAGACACTAGGAGGGCAGATGACAACTATTGTATAACGTATACAAGCACAGTGTGTTGTAAAGAGAGATTTGCAAGTGGTATGCATAGCAAATTGGCCGGTGAGGTTGCTGTCCACAAAGTGAGCCAGTGCGTGATGGATAGTTTAGTTCTATTTTTCCATTTGAGCAATATGATCCTCTTAGCCACTGTTAATGCTATTAAAATGTGAATGGTTTAGAGTGTTAATAGGAGATGCAGAGAGGTCACCCGGGATTCAGACGGCTGGACGGAGGGGGATGCTGAGGCTGAGTATGTGGGTTAGCGTGTTCATGATCTCCGACCAGAGGGACTGAACAGGTGAACAGAGCCAGAAGGCATGAAAATAATCATCTATTGCATGTGGACAGAGAGAAGATATACTCTCATCAGAAAATCCCATATGGTGGACAAGGGATGTGTTGTACGAGTTCTTGTATTAGTTGAGTTTTGAGTATTAACACAATGGTTTCCTGATATGAAAAAGAAATGTGTTTATCTTCAATCACTTTTTGTTAGCTTCAGTCACTTCAAGCTATGATATACTATAAACAGGGTGCATCATAATTGAAATTACTGATGTTTATTTTCACCTTCAGGGCTTCTTCCAGCTGTACATATTTAAAGTGGCAACAGTGAGGTATATTGTAGTAAAGGTCAAAGATCGTGAACAAGCCACCACTGAATAGGTTCCCCAGGCTGGCTACTCCCCTCTCCTTCCATGCTGGAAAGACAAAAGGCCTCAAAAAAGTGACTGATACAGCTGTTGTTGCTGGCTGAACATTTCAAACAGTTGTGATGTTTAAGGGTCTTGTCAGTAAAAGGAAAGTTTTCAGCTAGGATTTTTGGTGAGTTTTTGTCTGTTATATAATCAGGACTACATCTGGTGTGACAGGAAATACCAGCAATGGTATAAATTTGGAGGTTTTTGAAGGACAGATGTTTTAATTTGAGATCTTCTGTCTTTCCAACAGAAATGATTAACTGTTAAGAGAGGAGAGCGAGCTGTGGGGCATGTTAACAGGAGACATGACAGAGAGGTAGTTTATTCTTGCAAGTAGGTTAATTTTGACTGCAGATACGACCACATAGTGATAATGATGTCCCCTTTAATGGTCTTTAACGGCAGAGAGAAGATTGGTTTGAGTCTCTGTGTAGATGACACATGAATACCTAGGTATTTTATGGAATGAGGATACATCCCTGTCCTCAGCATCCCACTCTTAGATTTGACCTAGTTGATGGAAGACACTTACTCATGCTGTTAATCAGGCTATGGACTGACTGAAGAGAGGTTGAAGGAGAAGACACCTATAACTGGATATCATCGACATATAAACTGATTTTATGATGAAGTGATTTAGACTGAATGCCTGATATACTGCGATTCTGCCTTATGAACGTAAGCACAGGTGCTATGAAAACAAAAGGTGATCGTGATAGTGGACATCTCTGTCTCATGCTTCTTTTTAAACAGAAGGGTTTAAATATAATTTGACAGGCTGTTACTGAATCAATGGGGGATGAGTATAGCATGTTAATCCAATGAGTTAAACACAGACCAAATCCTACATTTTTAACAGGTCTCTGAAGGTTGGACCTCTAGGCAGTTTGAGAGGCTAAACGGTCCAAGCTACGTGATGTTCTTTTTTTGGGTTTGTGCAAAATTAAATTATTCTTCCTCTCATTACTGCTTTTGGTGTTTCCCATAATGTATATTCGTTGTAGGGGTGGAGAAAAAAAAAGAAGTTCAATCTTGTCAGGGTAGTGAGGCATCGTGTTCGGCGGAAGTGGGAGTCTGCTAGGAATGTCATGGTGATGTGGCCATGATCTGAAAGTGTGATGCAATGAATGGTGGGGTCTAATACTCTATCATATAGTTAATAAAAGTAATGTGTGAATATAACTTGTGGCATGGTAAGTAATATGACTTCTCTCTTTTATTTGGGTTTTGCAATCTCCATGTGTCAGTCAGTCCATATTCGTCTATATAGATCAGCCTATTTGCTGATTTAATGAGTTCTTAAAACAAAAAACATACAGTAAGTGCTCGTGCAATAAAAGTAAATGTGTTGCTTTGATGCAAGCTTTTTTAAAATAATAATATTTTTCAGCAGGGTTTGTAATGACAAAAATAGCTCACTTCTTTGCTTTGACTATAAAAGTTTTAAAAGGTATGGTTGTGTTTGTTGAAATTACTGCAGTTCTAAGATTTTGTACTGTTGTCATCATAAGATTAAATTGATCAAAGTCTCACGTCCGTGAGACAGCACTTTCCCATACTACAACTACAGTTTCAATAAAAGGAGTCTTCGTCTAAGGGGATTACAATTTTTAAGGGAAATTTACTATGTAATACAAACTTCATGTAAGCCATGATTATTTTTGATTCAAATGGCTTTTTTCCAAATCAAAATATGTTAAATAAATTGAATAACTATATAAGGAATTGGGTAAAAGCCACAGAATATTATTAAATACTGTAATAAACAATTCTGATATAAGTAAATATGCAATTATCTGGAAACATCCATTGATTTAATCCAATTTAGTTGCTCTGCATCATAAATAAAACATGCAACATTTGACGCGCTGAGCTCTCTTTAAAAGTCAGTATTTTGTCTTTCTCCATCAAAATCACCCTGAAAGTAAATAATCTCAATCTCACTTTTGAGATTTAACCAATAAATTCCTATTTACATATAACTACAAATGTGTAAAAAATACGTTCAACCATTTGTATACTTTCTAAACAATTATTTGACAAGTATGCAATTGGTCAGAAAAGTTTCTTACCCAATAGATTTCCTTATCAACAATCTGTGTCCGTAATGATGTCAGACTAAAACAATTTTCCAGAAATGGACAGAAAAGGAATTTCTATGAATAACACAATGTGTGTTGATCCTGCTCCTTAACCTCAGTGGATAAGGAAAAACAGCTGCATATACCTGCTTTGTAAAGACATAATAGTTTTTAAATGGTTAAGAGATTTTAGTTAGTTTCAGGTTTCACAAAACACCTAAATCAAATCAAACTTTTTAAAACAAATAACCATAATAGTATATACAATAATAAATATATGAAATCTGTTGAGTTCAGAAATGGCTCCTCAGTAAATAAAATGTGGATGATGTGTAAAAGCTGATATTGGAATTTGAACAACAAATCCTGAATTCATTTAATCTCATCCTTCCTATAAAATACTACTTTATATAATAGCATACATTAAGTTATAAATGCTCTTTAGACAGCCCATGTTCCTCTCTACTTGAACTCTGCAATAAATGGCCTGTCTTCAGATCAATGAAGGACTTCAACTTCAGCTTATATTGAAATGTAACATTGGCAGATATACCTTCTCTGTCCGCTTCATTTACTCACTCACAGACTGGTGTCTGTAAATAACAATAGATGCCTTGATTGAGTCCTCAGAGCTGCCCGCTGGGACACTTGGTTCAGTTCAGCATCCTCTGCACAGAGCAGTGAATAATTACTCCTCAGACATCTTCAGCACATCCTGAGACTGCCTGCTTCTCTCAGATCAGTCAGGAGCCTGTGAGGAATCAGCATGCTGTGTTTGCAAATCCATCGCACTAACACAGTCTCATAATCACACAAATCCAGGCTTCATGGAGGACTTGAAACATTTAGGACAACCCTTTGTCCCATTTGTCTGTAGACATCTGAAAAGATAAAACAGCTATGTCAATGGTTTTATCTAGTGGCCTGTATACCTATTTTAAAAACACCCATAGTGTAAGGCAAGAGTAGACCTTGAGTAAACACCCACTTGAGATGGAAAACGTGGGAACAGGGTAAGGCCTGCAGCTTTTGGTCCCTGTCCCCGATGGACTCGCCGCACATGCCGCAGTAGAGCTCCAGCTCCTCGACACACTGCAGGAATTTCACCACCTGCTCTCTGACCTCCTCCTGCTTCCCCTGGTTTCGGTATATCTGCTCACTCAGACAATGCACCTTCAATGTCACCAGCTGAAGACACATACAGGAAAAAGAGTATCAGTATGACAGAAGAATCTGTCAGAATCAACTTTATTGTCCTCAAGGAAGAAATTTGTCTTGTCTTGTCTAGTGGCTACAATCACATTCAATTTACATACAACGTAAGTGACATACAGCAACATCGACAGTCTACACATTACTGTGGTTTCTGGATTATCCATCAGATATTGCACTAAAACCTAATAAGAAATATTCCTCAAAGATTAAATATTGTGTAAGAAAACATTTAATACCTTGTTTCCCATTCCATCTGCCAGTTCTTGTGCTTGGTGCAAACACTCCAGAGCCTAAAAAAGTAAACAAAAATCACATTAATACTCATTAAGAAAACCATAAGATAATTAAGTCTGAGTCATATGTTTGTGATAGCCAGGTAAAATCACTAAAATGACTTTGTATATATTAAGTATGGGTACCTTGTCATAATCTTTCTGCAGAAGCCAACACTTTGCAACTCCCAGGCACAAGTGTGAATGTCCAAGACGATTTCCAACCTCAGTCATGATAGCCAGTGCAGACTCATAGCGAGGGAATGCTTTCTGAATGGAAACGATGATTACCCCAATAAAAGTTTAGCACATAGTTCAAATATTTAAGTCAAATAAAGTATACAACGCATGGGCAAAGTCTTATCTTCAACCACAATATTGCCACCTTACATCTACGTCATGCCTGCAGCGATGTATGTCTGCAAAGTTTTGTAAGCACAGGGCCTGCAGGGGACGGTCACCATGCTGCAGAGCAATCTTCATAGATTCCTGTTGAAGCACAAGAGGCACCTTTTAGACGTCTGACCCTCAGCACGTGACTTGAATCAACTGGAAGTATTAACAGTAATATACGGTACAATCATCTATAATACAAATATGCTCCCTAAAATTGAGTCTTATTATAAATACAAACATTTTGTACGGTGCACATAAAAAAAACAAGCATTCTTTGGACTAGATCAAATAGCAGAGTCTTGTTTGTAATCTAAATACTTATTTCAATCCAGGAATTGAAGATTTATTTAATTTAATTTTCACACAGTACATTTTCATATAAACCTCAGTGAGCAGTGATGGGGGAATGTGAGACGTTGTTGCTTTTCACCTTTAGGTCTCCTCTTGTGCGCTGGTATTCCAAATATGAGGAGATGTATAAATTGTTTGGCTAAATGTGTTTTGTAAATGTAATAAATCTGAAATGCATCCTGCTATCTTGTTACAATACTTGTGCACTCCAAGGCAATGACATCAAGTTATTTTTCACCCCCAGTACATAATTAGAACAGAGTGAAGACTAAAGCCACCCTCTTCATTAACACTTTAAACCAGCGCCTCTGTGAGCATATTTTTGTCGAGGTCTAAGGCCTCGTACAACACAACAACTGGCACTCGCACCTGTCGGCTGCACAGCATCTACTATATCTACGGCTCCGACATCAGAACAGTCAAAGGTGGCAGGGGAAGACAAGTTGGTGAGGAAACCAAAACTGTGACATTCTCCTTACGTTATGTAAGTTTGTCTCCGAGGACAGTTATCATGTGCTGGACAATTATAAAACAATACCTCACAGCATTCCATGGCGTCTGCCAGGCGCTCCAGTTTCCTGTAGGCTACAGACATGTGGTACTGGCTCATGGCGCGATACTTGAGGCTCCAACCCTTGCCGTAGTCATTGACGAGCTCAGCTGCTTTGCAGGGGAAAAACAGGGCTTTCTCATAGTCCTGTTGGCAGACATTATTAAAAAGTTAAATCTCTGTAGTCCAAGTACTGCCCAAAAAAAGCAGAACATCTTAATTATATACTACTGATGCTTCAGGGTTTCAGATTTGTAATTCCTTCCCTTGAACGTTCACCAGTGTCCAAATCAAGAGACTGACCAGAGAGCTGTGAATGAGTTTTGTTTCATAAAATAACGTGACATATGAGTGCATTCTTCCACTAGCACTTTATCACATGCCCACTGAAACCAATCCTCCCCAGGAAGCTGGGGGGATTACGCTTACAAATCTCTGATGTCAAGGGTACTACATGAGCCCCCGCCGGGCCTGCTCACTCCGCCCTTGTTGTACAATGCCTAGTATTGCATGAGCTAACCAATGATGATGTTTGTTTGGGTGCTCTGCAGTGTTATCATGCTCTGTAAATACACTGGCAACATCAGTATTGATTGCGTAATCAAGTCACACGTGCAGTCCATTGACCGTTTCACCCAGTTAAAATAACTGAGTATTTTAGATTTCTGTCTTATTCAGTCTCCTTGTCTATAATGTCTCATATAAGAACAAATGTAAAATTGATTTAGCCAAAGTTCATGCTGAGCAATGACTGCTTAAAATGCAGCACACACTGAAATCCTCAAAATCATCTTTCAGCTAGTTTTATAACAATCAGACCTCCTTTGAATGAAAGCAGTGCATTTACTTAAGTGGACGTACCTTAAGCTGAACATAGATGTTCCCCAGACTGCAGCAGACTCTACATTCCAGCATCTTGTCATCGTTGTTGTGTGCGTAGCGCAGGGCCTTCTCGTAGCTCTCCAAAGCTTTCTGGAAGACACTTAGGCCCAGGAAGGCGTTGCCCATGCTAAGACATACCTGGCCATTGAGCTGCAGGCTGACAGTGGTACCCTGCATGTTTAAGCAGGTCTTACAGTACGAGACGGTTTTCTGGAAGTCGCACAGCTTCTCGTTGCTGCGCGCCAAATTCAGGTAGCCCTCTGTCAGGTAGTCTGGGTCCTCCATCTCTCTGGCTGTGTCGATTTGATTGAGGGCGTACTGAGGAGTGATGGAAAATGTTAAGGCAAATTGTGAATAGTCAGATGAATGGTTGTATATTTAAATACTGAATGTAAGAGAAAGGATCTGATCAATGTACTCAAAAAGATGAGGCCTCTACTTTAGAGCCACAACTTTATGAGATCCTCATTAAACTATGGCACAGAGAGTGGGTGCTGCTTGAGTCAGACTGATTATGTCAACAAGACACCCCACACTGATACTCACGTTGCAGGGCACTTATTTACTCTGCATCGTCTGGAAGCCACAAATTAACCCATGCTTCTCAAGATCACTGTAAATGGAACTAAGAAGGTAACCTTTGACCGCCTCTTGTTTAATAATCACTTGGATATTCTGGAAATGTTAAAATGCTACTACAAGCATGAAATGTGCCGGCGCCGAGCAGACATGATGACACATGAAATTGATGAGGTATTCAGTTGCATTTTCTCATTAGGATTGCAACCTCACACAGACACTCACTGCTGGTTGCATAATAACATATAATCAGTGTTAAAAAACTGAAGTATCTCTACACATGAATTACCTAAACCAAGAGATCACAAGGCTATTCAGAAAGAAAATATTAATAAAGGAAAACTTCTCATACACGCCAAAAAGACACATTACTTAAATAATAATGTTCCCAAACTAAAATTCTATAGTCACCTCAGTATACAGCAATTACATTTTACTTGTTTCTTGAATTGTAAGTAATACGTTATGTGAAGCAAGCTGTTCTTTGGGAGTCTTACCTTGAGCATATCTTTATATTTTCCCATTTCTGAGTGAGCTGTGATCAAACATCCTAAAACCCGAAACTTCCCTCCAGGGTCTGAGGTCTTCTCCAGCACTTTTGTCCAGACGTGCAGGGCTTTCTCTGTCTGATTTGACTGATACAACCTCAGGCCCTTCTCTATCTGGTGCTTGGTTTGGTCCTGGCCCATCTCTGGTACAAGGCGCCTCATAAAAATATTCATTCGTTTAGGCCATGCAATTTCAGTGAGGCAGCAAGAAAGTAGATCCTTGCCATGCAAAGTACAACTCCAAAGAAGATCCCTTGAAGATGATCCTCTGAGCGGTCGGTGCCAGGAGGCCTAACAGATCCAGCTTTCTCAGCTCCGGCTGTGCTGAGAGGGAAAGGAAACTGGATCTGCCAAAGTAACACGGCAACACACCAAGACCATTATCACCAATTGCTTCGTGGAGAGTTGGAGGGCCAAGAAAAAATCTTCCCCGTTTAACCCTGCAACGATCCCCTCTCACCATCAAGTGTTCAAAAATTCTCCCTCAGATTTCCGTTTGAAAAACGTCAAAGAAACACGTTTCCCAGCGGAGTGCGAGCACTGATATCCCAGAATATCTACTCCCTCCACACCCCAGCGAAAGGAATTCTCAGCACCCCTCTGTCCGACCCCCTCCACCTTCCTCCTAGTGCTGGCGCTACAGCAGATGGCCTTGTCACTCTAGACCATGTGTCCCTTCAGGAATTCTGTTCTGCCCTCAGCAAGCAGCCCCAAGGTCACTATAGCTCCTAGCGATATACCTTCACATTAAACCCCACTCTGACCAAATGCTGGAGTAGAAATCTTGACATCACAGCCCACTGGAGCGTTTAATACATGCAGCCACAAATGGATCTAACCAGTCTGACACAATGGACTGTGACCTGTCATAAGAGGGCTATAAACAGCTTTATTTCCCAACATTAAGGGACTGCATGTCAGATGGTGCTTGTAGTGGCTGTCAGTTTCATTTGGAAGTTCTTATGGAGGGGCATATGTGCCCTCCAGAAACCCCCACCCCTCATCTCAGCGTCAGCAACTGATGCTTAGAATAGTTCACAAAGTCTGACATGTTACTGGGCTTGGGTTTCAGCTGCACAGCCTCCTGCAACACATCAATGGGATCAAAGTTTTGGCCTCTCTGTAGTAGCTTTCTCTCCTTCAACTCTCCTTTTATCCTCCAAGGACACAAACAGGAACCTTTACCACCTTGTCATTCCCAAGATGCATAACCAATCCAAAGATAAATGTGGTTAGAAGATACATCTTTGTTGAGGCAAAGCTTTCACAGCTACACGGCACCAAAGTGGACTATTTCTAAGTGCATCGTTGTGTAACAGCTACAGTGAAACATTTAAATCCTTTGTAATGAATATAGTATTAATAGTATTTAGTTCATTCATAAAGGCTAAAGGGAGATAAATATGGAAACAAACAGTGACAGCTTGTAGCTACAGCCATATATTTGACATATTTGTCAACAGTTAAAGTTGAGGAACATTTACATAAAAAAAATACAATCTTAAAACAACAAACTGTGAAAAATTGAAAAGTTAGAAAACATCCATTATCATGTTTATGCACAGACTTCATATTTGACATCTGAGGACACAGCCTACATCATCACTTACATCACTTATACTGAGGGATGTTTTGTGTTCAGTACATTTTTTTTTACACTGAAGTTGTTCATGCGTGTCAATATACAAGCAGTGCACAAGAAAATAATGTTGATTAGTACATCACTGGCTACAGCATCATCACAAATTGTTTGACTTGTCAACTAATGGATCCACAATGAGACATACTGTAATACAAGCAACTGACACACACACACACACCACTGAACTGTTTTTACTGATCTGGTGGTGAAGTCAGAGTGGAATGAGTGATGCAGAAATCAGCTTAGTAAATACATTTAGAGCAGGTCTCCTTGCAAGATGTCTGAACAGTAGAGTCATAACAATTTACCCAAACGTCTTCCCTGATTCTCCATGGCGAGTGTGTCAATCACAGTGTGAACATCAAGAAGACAGTTTAGGCCAAAACAAACTGCCAGTTTGTGAGGAGGATTTTTATGCCTCTGATAACGGAGACGACAGACGTGGCCGGGTTGAACTTTAACGTGTTTGCATCGCCTTTCTTACATTTGTCTCTGAAAACATATATGCAGCCATTACAGCTGGCCACTTTCCAGAGTGAAGGAACGCAGCTCCACACTTCAGGGAAACGCAGGCGGGTGAAGCTCTCCAGCAAAGGGTTGTAGCAAACCAGGGAGTCTCCTTCTGCTACGATAAAGATCACATCCATGTGGACCGCTGCATGCATGCACCCAGCAAACGGCAACATGTAAGGTTTGATCTGGCACTTCTGGGTGGCAGTGTCAAAGCACTGAATGAGACGGGATGGCTTTGTAAAAAAGTCCATGTCATTCTCCTCCCCCCCTAGCAGGTAGATGGTCCCTCCCAAGTTAACGCCAGCGGCCCCAGACACTGCGGTGTCCAGCTGACTGGTCTCTGTCCACATGTTGTCCTTCACTGTGTAGTAGATGACAGCATTAGAGAGTGTGTCCTGCAGCGTCTTACCTCCTAATGAGTAGATAGCATCCTCAGTGGACACAGAGACCATGGTGTGGTGAAGGCGGTCTCGGGGCAGTGGGGCGCAGCGCTCCCAGTCCATGGTGTGCATGTTACACTTCCACATGCGGCGGGGGATAGATCCCCCCACCACATACAGGTCTGCACCATGCTTACAGGCTGCAGTGATCTGGTGGCATAAACTGTTCTGACCGCTCACGCTGATGGCATCATCTTCATCACAGTGTAGTGACACGGCCAGAGAGTGAGTCCTCGTCTCCTCTTTACCAATCAGGTATATATGGACATTCTCACCAATTTCCTGTAGACACAAAAGATGAAAGAGATTAAGAGATCTTTAGAGAATACTTGAATAACATGAAATGAGAGCCCCTTCAAGAATGCTTTTAACTTCTACATGTGACAATGTTACCTTGAGGTTTTCTTGCAGAATACAAGAAAACTCCTCTCTCTCCACCTTGTTGTGGTTTATCCACGACTCTATGGCCACTGTTGGATTCTGAGAGCTCGGGACTCCATCTGAACAGAAACACAAGACATCAAGTGCTGAATTCATTAAAAGTGTTGTGGACCATAACAGTATTTTTAGTATCTTATAGTGAATTTATGCATTATGAATTTTACTTCTGTCCTTTTCAACCTTATGTTTCGTGTTAGAAAATTAACTTGAAAATTGACCTGAGAGAGGTAACCCAGCACTGTGAAAATATTTCATGTTGGTGAAATGAATTTTTAGTATTGCATGACAAAACAAAACACACATCGATCTGAAGCAAATATCAAGAATGTTACTAAGTGAATGGAAACCAAAGGTGTCAAGCTAGATAGGAAGAGATCAATTAAACACAAAGATAATTGTATGTTTTGGAAAAGAGTAACAGTAATGTTATTCATTACCAGTAAGTACTGAGTTAGATTAATCAATTTGCAAAAAAATTGATAAAGCAGAAACTAGTTTTACCTTTGATGATGTCCAAGAGCAGACATAGAGGCAGATTGAGAAATTCTTCAGTTTGATGAAGTTGTGCTAGGTGGATTTTAGCACAGTGCTTTGCTGCAGTATACAGCTCCTGGTCACTGTGTCTGTCTGCAAGCCACATTACCTGGACAAAAATAGAATATCATAAGATGGATGTTACATAATGACGTCTAAAGATGGCTAAGCCTGTGGAAAACTGTAAATCACCTGCAGGCAGTTCTTGACCTCCACCGTCCGTGAGAGGAAGCGAGAGCATTCCTCAAACAGAGCAGTCAACTGGTACATGTCTGCCATCTCATACGTGTCCTGCAGCTCCTCCACCCGCAATTTAATCGTGCCATGATAGATGTAGTCAATCAGCAGCTGAAAGACGGTGGCGCTGACATCCTTCAGCTCAATAGAACGGTTGTGGGATTCTTTGAGGTTGGAGGTGAACATGGAGCGAAAGAAGCTGCTCTGTGCTGAGAGGACCAGCCGGTGCAGGTGAAACTCTTTGCTGTCCACCATGATGGTGACATCAGCGAACAGGCCGTCCTCCAAGCACAAGTCCATGATGCTCTTCACCACCCGACTGGAGTGGGAGCGGTCGGTGAAGGTGTATCCCAAGAAGTAATTCTCCTCTCCCACAGAGCCCCCGACACTGAGGCCCCCATCCTCGTTGGACTCCATCTCTGCTGCTCGCCTAACTGAAAAACACCAAGACACACAACACTGGTTTACACTCTGCTCACCCAGGTAAAAGTAATGCAGTCTAATACAACAGTCAATACAATAAATACTACCTTCATGATTATAATGTTCAGTTTACTGTTTTATTGAGTTGAGATTAAAAAAAGTTGAATAATTGAACTGACACCAAATCACAAACTCTAATTAGTAGCTGTGAAATCATTAATCTTCCTCAGCAGATGGAGTTGCCTTGTAATACCAATATGGATGAAAATTAAAAAAATAAAAAGTGCTCAGAAAAAATAGGCTGTTTTTTAATACAATCTAACTTTAGATTACCATCACATCTGAGAAACTTAACCTGCCTGGGAAGATCGAAATCAACCAATCAATCAATCAAGCGCCAAATCACAACAAAAGTCATGCAGAGGCACTTTACACATAGAGCAGGTCTAGACTGTACTCTTTCATTTAATTTAAAAGCTACAAAACATATAATGAGACTTATTATTAATTTGTCCGGCCTATTTACATAAAAATGTGGGTTTTTTTGTGTGCAAACACTGTAAAATAATTTAATACGTGTAAATACCAACCGACAGAACCTGCAAAAACACAATAAGACAGCATTTTTTTAGTAGCAGTAGTTTTTTAAATGTTTTAATTTTTAGTAGCAGTAGTAGTGTGTTCAGTCATCACAACACAGCAAACTTACTTACAGTATACAATAAGTATATAGATTCTAAATAACAGCATAAAGTAAGTAATGTATGACGTTAATGACTGAAAAGGTATAGGCAGAAGCATAATGCTTATATATGCCTTTCCTACACAAAATTCCATGTTAAACTAAGCTACCCACCAAGAAATGATAATAAAAATGAGAGCAAAAGAAACAAAAAGAAAAAAGAAAAGACTACCTATTTCAATGTGTAACTCTTAAAAATAGCCCTATAAGCCCTTTCATTGAAAATCAATAGTGAGTTACACATTCTCATATTTAATTTCCTGAACATGTTGTGATGCAATTCAGCTTTAACTTAACATCTGGTATAAAAACATCCTCCACACCGTCGCTAGCGTTAGCACTCACAGCAGCTACCTGGCTAACTCCCCACGAGTATTAATACAACCGTGATTTCGTGGAGGTAAAAATTATTAATATTTATGTCAGAGAGAGAGGAGCAGAGTCGTGACGCTTTATAAATAACTAGTAAATGAGTAGGGTTACCTTTAACTCCGCTACTTTACCATTCAGAAGTAACGGAACTGCTCACCGGAAGTAAATAAAGTTGTTAGTGGTCAGCTGACAAACAGTCGCGTCTACATGGTAACCCTTTGCGAAACTCTCGCGATATTTATACGTATCGTTTCTTCACTGTGCGAGTTGTTCAAAAATAATTATGTTTTATCATGCGCCGTGGTTAAGGTCTGCTTAGGTTTAAGTACAAAAAAAACACTTGGTTACTGTTAAAGTAAGATCATGGTTTGGATTAAAGTGATCACTCTCGCGGTATCTCCCGCGGGTCTGGGGTTATCATCTGGACACGACACGACCCTAAGAAATGACTCAATGGTACAAACTAGTGCTGCTGTCTCCTTGTGGTGGAGTTGTGTTACTGACGTTGTCATTAGAGAAGTAATATTTCTTTGAGGTAAATAAATAATTCTGCATGAAGTTTAAGCAGAATTAAAACTGTAACTATTTTTGACGTCTTATAGTATCCAGTATCCAGCTCTTATTATAGATCCATGGTGTGCTATGCCTTATGTGAGAGTCTGCCTGGGTATAAGGGAGCAGTGAAAATGTATAAGCAGCAAAATTGATTTGATAATGAATCACTGACACACTGGGGCCCCGCCAGGGATTTTGGGCCCAATGAAAAGATATCACATTGGACCCCCAACCACCACCACCACCACACACAGGTCATGCTAATCATGTGCAATTTATGTAACCAAACCTCTACCTGTGAAGGCTTGCTACTCTCTTAGTCCAATACTAACTCTACAATATTTACTGACATTGAGCTGTGAAAATATAACACTGTGTAGACATTCTGCATGCAAATAAAACGTTAGTTTATTTGTAAATGTATATTGTTCTGACTAATTTGACTGTTTTGCTTTTCATCTATACATCTATTGCTGGTTGCACTGTGTGGATGGATAATCTTATTTTAGTGTGAATCTGTCACCTACCACCATCCTTAACACGTGATAAAAGTTACTTAAGTGTGTCTGTGATTCATGTGACCTGCAAAGTATATGTTCATAATCAGCAGGCATGGGCATGGCTGGCCAGTCTCAAAGCCAGGAACTGGTGAACAACACTGAATCCTCCATAGTTTGAATATTTAGTTCTCTGTCTCCAGTGTCATTTCACTGAGAACCGATAACAGCATTGGAAATTGATACTATTTATACCTTTAAACATGGTTGCTAATATTTGTTGTCTCTTTTTTGTTTGCGTCTTATCTTTTTTCTACTCTATCCATGTTTTCCTCCTTTGTCTTCCCATTATTCCTTCCTTTACTGTTTTATTGCATTGCATTGTGTTCTTTGGTAATTTGCCCTGTCTGATTCTTCCCCTTCTCTAACTGACTCCAATTTAGAGTGATTTATTAATCAGATCTCTTTTTTCTGTGTGTCAAACTGGTTGGACTGGAAAGAGAACATCCGTGCCATTTCATTTTGCGCCAGTCCAGGCTGTACTTCAAGCTTCAGTCGTTTGATGTTAGCAGGTCACTCTTGCATGTGTTTTATCAAAGTATTTTAGCAGGTTTGTTGGTGGTTGGGCGGGGGGGGGGGGGGGGGGGGGGGTATCTCTTATCTTATCTTAAATACTCCATTACAAGTAAAAGTACATAAGCATTAGCAGTGTGATGTAGTTAAAGTATAAGTAGTGGTTTAGTCCCTCTGACTGATAGATTATTATATATGACATCATTACATTATTAATGCTGAAGCATCAGTGTTAGAGCAGCATGTTGCTGTCGTAGCTGCTGGAGGTGGAGCTAGTTTGAGATGATTCATGGGAGAGTTTGTCAGTTGTCAGCCAGTTTTTCCTTCTGTGACAGAGATGATGATAGCACATCATGCCTTTGATACAGCATATGGCAAACTTCACTATCTGGATGAATGTTTAATGTCATGGTTGTTTTGTTGTGTTTTTATTTATATAAAAACAAAACCAAAGAGATGAGCTTTGAAATATTAAATGTCATTTATCCATCCTATTAATTATTTTGTAAAGCACTTCATTAGAATGAAAACATCTATGTACTCTGTGAGAGAAGTATTGAGACTGTTGACTGTTGTCAGAGCAGACATTCTGGTTATCATTTCAGAGCTGGATTCACCCACTGAATGAGATATATTTGTGATGAATAATTTGATTTCATTGGGTAAACATTTTATTATTTGTTGCACATGTGCAAAATCTCTTCAGAGTATAAAGGGCAAAAATACATTTTCTTTGCTGGACCCAACTGAGAAAGACACTCTTAGTCAGTTTATATTGACTTTATGAGTGTTCAATCTTTTATTTAAATTGTATATGATTTACTTTCTTGTTTTGTACAAGTCAAGATGAATATATCGAAGTAATGCCTTCAACTTTTATCTGTGATTTTTTCACATTTAAGGGGGGAAAGATTAGTTCCAGCTTTAGTGCCTCTGCAAACTCTATAAAGCTGTGCTTACTCAAATGTCTCAATGCTGTAAAAAGAACCAGGATTCAAAATTATTGCTGTCTTCCTCTTCATCACAGCCAGATGGCTTTTGGTCCTTTTTCCATGATGGAAAAATGCATGGTATTCAGCCTGAGTTGCCTTTGCCTGGATTCACAAATGCGAGTGAGGGATGTGGTGTGGTGATAGGCTATCGGTCGGCAATAATCGAGAGAAGAATGAACATGGAATTACAGCTTAAACTCTGCCTGCAGGTCATTTTGTGGCTTTGTTATGAGCAACTTCTGCAGGGTAAGTTGAATCTGAAGATCAGCTAACAGTGCTGTGATGAGGACAGAAATTTCGAATGTTACATAATGATACTGCATGCACTGTATAATATGCATTTAAAATATCAGGTGTTCAGCTTTAGTGTATAGAGCAGGTGACTGTTTATCTGCAGATACTTATGTTAATAATTTAAACATCAGTATTTTCTACTTCAGATGTGGCTGCAGGCATTAATCCCACTTCACAAAGAACTGGCTCCTCAGTATATGATGCAAACCTGATGTTTGAGGTACTTTCTTCAGTTTAGTTTAGACAGAAGTCCAAATACAGATTTAAAAAACTTTTATTATTCTACTCTGATTGCAGCGTAAGCAATTTATGTTTCTTTCCCCCCTCTTGTATGCAGTTCTTGCTGTATGGTTTAGAAATGGACCAGGACAACAACATTGTCATGCTTGATAAGGAGATGGCATCAATGAGGGCAGGGCGGGCTTTCCTGGCTCAGATCAATGACAACATTCCCAGAAGTCTGAGTCCCATGATGCAGATGGTGAACACACTCAAGGTTGAGAGGAGGAGGCCACTGACTCAGGCTCAGCTTGAGAGTCTTGTCCTGAGCATGGTGTACTCTGCCCACCAGGCCTGGCACCAGGAGAGTGAAGAGGAACAGGAGGCCTGGGGTGGAGTGCTGCTCCAGCTGGCAAATGTCACCGTCCATGACCTACGTGGAAATTATCTCTTCAGTTATGCATAATATGGATGCCATTCTGTATGAAGATGTGTGCATTAAACCATTTAACTTAAAATGCATCCTAAGATACGTTCTCATTACTTTTTCAGTCACTGGTGAAAGATTTGTAAAACAAGGACATCATTTATGAGTCATGAATAAACATTTGCAAGAGTACACAAATTCCAGTTTCATACTGGTTTATAAACAAATCTCTGAAACATTTGTTGATATTCAAACAATAAGCTTTACAGTATACAGTCTCACAATTGAATGTATCCCCCAAATTGTATTATACCACAATATATGCATATCTTTATCACAATGCATTGTATTATTAAGGATCAAATATTTTACCCAAATTACACCATAACCTTTGGATTTATATTTTGTTGGTGATTGTCATCCTATCCTCTTTGCTGTGAGTCATTTGCAGTCATCACAATTTAAATTACACATGAGACCTTCTTAACATGGGTAATCTTCATACTGACCAGTTTTATAACAACTCTAATAAACTCAAATAACCAAATAGATTCAATTGGCAGGAATCTCTCACAGCTGATCACTAAACCAACCAGAATATGTCCCAATACTCTGCATTGAAAGATCTCAATCTGAATATTAGAGCTTAATACACAACTGATGGAGTCTTGGCCAAAGAAATCTCAATCACTGTGCAGTGATTGAGATTTCTTCTTTTTTTCATCTTAGAAGTGTTTTGTGTAGTTTCTTTTTATCCAAATCAAGGGTTGATAAGATTAGAGTGTCACATATATTGAAACCCTTAAAAAATGTGATTTGGGTCTTTAAAATGTTGAGTTTAAGTCAAAATAATATGTTGTAAAAAAAACTCAAATGCAAGTCAAACTGTAACCAGACTCATAGACTACATCCCTATACAGTCATTTTTAAACTACAAACTAACCAGTAATCAGCTACTGATTTCCCGTGTGGTGGTGAGCTGCTCTTCTGTGTTCATCAGATATTTGAGACAATAAATAAGATGAACAAAGAGAACTATCACCTACCAAGGGCCACTGGTAATAAGGTCACACTGAACTGCATCTGCTCCTACCACAGAACCTGGTAATTATGAGGAGATATTGATGGCTGCAAGTCAGCTGCTTAATGAATTCAGATATTGATCCGGCGACCGTGCCTTTTGATAATGACCCTCCCGTCTCCCGGCCCTCATTCAATGGCAAAACAATGGGCTGCAGCTGTGAGATCAGCCCCACACACACACGCACACACACACACACACACACACACACACACGCACACACACACAGAGCTAACGTAGTGTCGACTTCATAGTGGTTTCCAAAACATAGGAAACTCACTCTCAACAATATTTGTGGATGGTTGTGTAACGATTTTGAGGGATTTCTGCCACAAACAGGCATCTCCACACTTCAATATCCAATCAAATGAGGAGAGGGGAACATAATTATATATTGATTAGAGCTAACTATTGATTTAATCATCTGAAGCCTTATAGTTATAATTTATGACTCAAAACTAATGATCAGGTTAATAGCATCCCATAATTTGTTTACTAGATAGTTACAGCTTAATGATTATGTTTTCAGGATAAGCACAGACATCTACCATAGTGTCATTTAAAACTTTTCTTAAATAGGACACACACTTACAGTAATGTTGTAGTTTATCAGTCACGAATGGTTTCTAACCCTTGAGTGTTATTCACATACATCGGTTGGCAAAGTTTGGGGGAAAAAAGCAAATATATTTTAAAAGTACATATTCTCAACTCTCACAAACCCTCTGGTGATGATTTTAGCTGTGAAAAGGATTGTAAGATATTTATTTCAGTGCCTAAAATAAACAAAAGAGGAGTTTTCTGTATTATTCCCTCACTTTACCTTTAGTTTCACATTTCTGTCTATCAGTTTGTTGTATACAAAAAGAGCACGTGATCTTATGTTCATTGTGAAATCTGTCGACTCATGTTGCCAAATGTTGTGGTGTGGGCGTCGAGGTTACCACCGGGCTCCACATGGCTAAAGGTTAGGCCGTGATCAATAGGCTGAAGGTCATTAACATGTTATGAATATCACAAGGCCCTGGGAAAGTAGAGCAGAGGACCGGCAAACTGGGCTGTGATTGGTCGGAGCTTGTCTCTAGGAGAGGCCACTCCCCGGTGACCATTGAGGTCATTTGAAGAGCCGATGACCTCTAACCTTGTGTGTCACCAGGCTAATAGAAAGGTTTTGCTTGTGCATAGACTTCACTGTTAAAATATTAAAAGTGTGTGGTGATGGACCAAAAGAAAAAAAAAAAATCACTATTAGCATTTGTACAAAAATCAATATCATGATGTCATAAATGGGATAGTTTGTCTTGTAACTTGTTTATTGTAGACAAATCCTGGATTGTCTTATCTAAAAACAATTCCCGTTGGCCCTTCAAACATTATAACAATTATTATGACAATGACACCTCATGTAAAAATGTGCAGTTTATAATCAACCAATCACACTAACAATGTCTCCTAGGACTTAATTCAACTACAATGACGGTGTCCAGCAGATTTACATTTTTAAAATTTACAACAATAAAGTACAAAATCACCCCGAAACACACAAGAACATTCTTTAAAAAAGTTTATTGGCTTTTAAAACCACTTTAAAAATCTCACCAGTGAGTACTTTCCATTGAAAAAAGAAACAACGCGTTTGCAATATTAACAAGCTACTGTACATTAAGCAGTACACCAGACAACATCACAGAGGAGGGTTTTTTTTCTTCTACTGGTAGAAATGGACAAGATAGTCAAACAGAGTTGGTTCTGGGTCAGTCAAAGGTAAAGAATCAGAGTCACTGCTTGATGGAGCTCCTGTACTCATAAGAGGTGCATTTCCTTCATTCAAATTCAAATATCAGTGCCTTATTGTTAAAGAAAAAAATTAAGAGAAAATGTAAAATTTCTTCACAAATGCATTTTTGCAAAATAAGTCATATGTAAAATCGACAGAAAAACAGTCATCAACGGAACATATAGAACAACATTAACTTAGTAAACAGCACACAATAAAAAGTAATGTAACTCATGAAACTAGCACTGCCAGTCTGGTTAACAGAACCTGCCCAAATCACAGAAGACAGTGGTTTACCAAGAATACAAAGTACAACAGAAGTCATCACACATGCGTGCGTACAATCATTTATCAACATAATGAGCATGTAGGTTTTAAAAGGTTATTTTAACTTTTTTTCCCTCAATGCTTTATATTCTCATGTATGAGAATGAGTAAGAAATGTGTATCTCACTGAGATTAATGCACATTTTGCTACAAGACAATTAGTCATTTTCTGACAATTCAGTTAATTTCTTTACTCATCTTGTCATAAAAAATATTTTTTTTCCTTTTTTTTGCGGGCATCCATCATTACATTTGTCCATAAAGATGTGGCAAAGCCATGTGTCATAAAAATTTAGTGCAATAATGTGAACCTCCAAAGTTTGTTGAAACATGAGTAATTGATTTTTCCAGTGTCTGCTGAAAGGCTTTGAGCACAATGTCTGTCACAGAGATGTTTGCAACCAGCTAACAGTATCACAACTTTTTTTTTCTCAATATACCATGCTATTGATCCTGCTCAAAGCACACATCACTTCTGCAACTGCAGAGACCTATTATCTTTGAATAGAAAAAAGTAAAATAAAAATCAGCAAGCGAGACCAGACAGCATTACTTTTACGACACATTGAGCCAGAAATGTAACACACAACATACAGTATCTTGCCGACTATAGATCTGTTAAGCTTTTTTTTTCTTTTAAATGGCACATACTTAGCTAGAATAATGGCCATAATATAGTGTCTTGATACATCAAATCTCTATGTATCTATCCTATTTACAGATGGAGCTTAAACATGACTTATACAACATTGACAATAGCCAAAAACTCAAGCAAGCATCCTACTGTATCACATAGCCTACCTGGCTAGCAGTGATGGTTTCAACATGCTTTCAGGTCCATGGTTACCTATAAAACATAGGACAGTGACCATTTCACAAATTTACATACTGTACATAAGATTTATGCAACTTAATCCTTTTCCTCAAATGCAATAAAACTCTTTTATATCTCCGAGGCTGCCCGTTTCCCGTTGTTGTTAATGTTTACTAGGAGTGTCTATGTGTATTAATCTCTTATGGTATTCAAACAGATCATCTTTGGTACGGAAATAAGGCTGGATCCCCACAAACATAATAATTTCATTTCCTCTTGATCTCAAGGTGACATCGAAACTTACATTTCAGCCTCTGGCCTTCTGTGTAACTAAGCCTTCTCCATACCATTGATATTCTTATCCGAACTGGGAGTACAGCATGCCAAAACAAAAAATCAAATCTCATGACTGAAAGTGTGCCTGCCATGGTTTTCATGAAATGACAGCATATCAAATTCCTTTAAATCCATCACTGATAAGGGCACACACAGTGTAGTCGTTAGCCTATACAATACTCATCTATACTGTAACACTGCAAAACAAAAACAGAATAAGAAATAGTACTGAAAATATCAGAGTAACAGCTGCCTTGATATGATGAAGCTCTGGATGGTTCTGAAGATATCTTAACATTATACTATATACAGTCTCTCTAAAGATGGCATAAGGCCTTGGACTTAAGGAATAAGGCAGCCAAGTTGTTGATTCCTTTCAATGTATAGTCCACAAAGTGGCCTGAATTCCCATCTTCTCCCTACTGATTCATCTACTCCCTTTATAAGATATTAAACAGTACAAGAAGTATAGGCTTTAAGAAAATTTCACTCTTGAACAATGCTCAGATGTGAATCAGTTTTCCACTGATTTGGTATATGATAAAGTATAAAGATTATGTCATAAATTCAGCACCTGGTAGCATAAGATGCTACCCTTTTTAATATTCAGATATGGCAGGCAAATGTCCTACAACTATTATGTGCATATACTGCAATCCCAATGTTGTCTCCATTTGGTTGAACTTGAACTGCACACACTGAAAATAGTACAACAGCATATGTTTTTTTTTTGGTGAAGTCTTTTGTGCCAAATTTTCTACCTATCTCACTTTCATTATGTGTTCATTAAATACAAATATTGCATTATTGATTGGTTATAACATGGAAGATTATGTTTCTCTTTATGTTCATACCATACAAATCTGCTCTTTGTAAGTGCATGCTGCCACCAAGAACTCACACTTTTTACTTGAAATGCTTACGTTTCTGATTTCAGATGAGGGAGAAAAGTGGTTAAGTACTGAAACTCTGGGTGACAAATGAAAAAGGAGAGAAGTAACTCAACGTCAGTAGGAGAGATTTTCTGGTAAGCCTGGCACTTTTAACAGAACAAATGGCAAAGTCCAGACAAATCCCAACAAACTAGAGTTTAAAAACAGATATACTACATACGCACCAAACAAACAACACAGAACGGAAATCATACAGAAGAAAAGATAACATTAGCCCAGCATCTCCACTGTAGTAGGCTGGTCTTTGCTTTCTAACCAGTCAAAACCAGAGTTCACAGTATCACTGCATATCTGCTGAAAAAGCGGGTCGTTTTTCAGTTCTTCCAGTGTCGAGTCTTCATATTGTTCCTGCTGTTGATTTGGATCAAACAGCAGATTGGTGTCCAATGTGTTAAGGTCAGTGATGCTACTGGACAGATCTGAGGTCAGTCTGATGTCGTTCGAGAAGTCGGATGCCACAGCGTTGAGCTCCGAAGCTACCTGACCGACCAACTGGGAGCTGGGGTTGAGGCCATCGTCCCCCAACAAGTCCTTGACAGTGTTGTTGAAATCCAGCTGTTGCTGCTCGTCCTCCACCTCCTGCTGCTGTGTGCTCTGGAGGAGGAGCTGCGGTTGTGTCTGCACAGGATTCTCCTGGAGCTGCTGCGGTTGCTGCTGGTCTTGCTCACCAGTACCCGCTTGTGCTTGGCTGTCCCCAGTGGAGAAGGTCACAGTTTCTCCACTGCCAGTGGTGAGGTAGCCATGCTGCTGGAGCTCAAAGGCAGCAGGGCTAGAGCTGACAGGCAGCTGAGTCTGGTGGGGAGTTCCTCCAGCGAAGCCAGGAGTTGTCTCCAGGATCTGTGTGAGGTTCATACGGGCCGTGTAGTTAGAGGGGAGGTTGTTTATCCCCAGGCCACGGACAGAGTCATCCCCGTCAGCCTCCATCTTACTGAGAAGAACATTGGTGATTTTGGCGGTGTTACTCGGACCCTGCACAGGCAGCATTTCACTCTGCATCATGATGTTCAGAGGTACAGACTGGCTACGCTGGACCATGCTGTGGACAGAGCTGACCGTCTGGCTGTTAGAAAGGATGCTGAGCACCTCAGAGGTGATGGGGGAGTTAAAGGGCGAGACGACGGCTCGGGTGGTGGTGGTGGTGTTAGTGGTGGTTGTTGGAGGGCCGGTGTTACCACTGAAGTTCCTCTGGCGCACTGCAGGGCTAACACTGCGGCAACGGAAAGTACTGGATGCGGATGACGTTGAAGCCTTGTTGTCTAATGGTGCAGGCACAGCAAAGCTCTCCTGTTTAGTGGGAGTAGTCACACCTGTTACAAGCTGCTGCTGCTGCTGCTGCTGCACCGGAGAAATGGGCGTCAAACGGCCAAAGTGAGCGCCATCCTGTCTCGGCTGAGCCTGAAATGACTGGCCGGGAATTGCAAATGCATGTGGCTTGCGAAACTGGTCATCTACCAAGTCTTGATAGCTGGGCAGAATACCGATGCTATGGTTGGACAAAGGACCTCCAGAGGTGCTGTTATAGCGGTTGTTGATCCACTCCAGTTTGGCCTTGTCAGGGTGCGTTGCCATGGGCCTTTGCATGGGCTTGACAGGGCTGCTGGAGACAATACTGGCGTCATGATAACCTGTGATGCTCGAGTTAATGGGAGTGAACGCAAAAGGGTTCCTGCACTCCACCGGGCTCGGGGGGACGCTGCTGCTGCAGTTGGACAGTGGCGTACTGATGGGGGTGTGGCGACCCATGGCTCCATCCACAGGAGTGATGGGAGCCATGCGAGAACAGGGGCTCTCTCTTGTCATGCTGTGCCCAAGTGTCATTTCAGAGGTGGGGGTGGGTGTCGGGGTTGGTGTCGGTGTTGGAGTGGGAGTTTGGACGGGAGTGGTGCTGCTGTGGGCAGAGTGGTAGAAGGCAGTGCCGGCCTGGTGAGCGTTGAGGATAGAGCCTTGATTGTTGGCTGACTGGCCTTGTAGAGACACGTCAACGCAACTACTAAACAGACCCTTCAGCTTCATCTGCTCCTCCATTTGGACAAGCTCCTCTACGATGCTGTCTTGGGTCATGTCGTCATCATTGAATGGGAAGTAGTCCATGTTGGGTTGAGAACCTGCAAAGTCAACCATCTCCTGTGTGAGGGTGAGTTGGCCTGAGGTCTCAGTGGGTTGAGCTATAATGGAAAGTTGGTCTGTAGGGGTTTGTTTGTGTTCAGCTGGTATCTGCTGAGCAAACGCCTGCTTCCGAAGCTCATCAAGCTGTCCCTCCTCCCATATTGTGCTCTTTAAGTCACTCATCACAGAGGCTTCGTGTGCTCCTGAGTTGGCTGGTATGGCACGAGGGTCTCCAGTGATCTGCTGTAGCAGCGCCTGATCGGATGTGTTGTTTCCAGCTGCTCCAGTGCTGGTGTCAGTGCTGAGGGAGTGGCCTTCGTGTTTCACTACCAAGGCCTGGGGTTTGACAACAGTCTGGGAGCCGTCAGTGTGTGTGATGGGTGAGTCAGAGAGTGCAAGGATCTGTGTGGGCCCTATGGAGGTGTGTTTCACAGTCACTTTGCAGGGGGCACTCTCTGGTCTGGCGGGAGTTCCCGGTCGAGGGATCCTCTTCACTGCAGCACTGACTCCGGGTTTGGGATTGTCAATTACAGCCAGTGGCTGCTGGGAGATAAACACCCTCTTCACAGGAATCACATGGGACTCCCCGGCAGGGACTGTGCGCTTCCTGGGGCTCTTGGCATCTGTGCAGGGATCTTTCGATGTTGGGGTAAGAGTGGAGGGGCCACTGGATGATGTGTTGCCATTGGAGTTCTGATTATCAACAGTCAAGTACAAAGTACTGTCATGGCAGTTACTGTTATTGCTGTCCTGAGTCCCAGCTACAGCTATTGACGTGGGAGGGGATGTGGGATCATTTTTTACCCTTGCTGCTTTGTCTGGTCCCGGAGAACACTTGACCAGGAAGCTTGGCTCACTGGCAGCCCTGAACTTAGCCACTCTGTCCTCTTTGGCCCCGACAGCAGTTTTCTCTGCGCCAGCGGTGGGGTTATTGTCATTTCCAGCTTCTGACACCACTTTGGTGTCAGTGGAGAGGGAAAGGGAAAGGGTGGAGGCTGGAGCGCTGGGTCTGATTGCAGGAGAATGAATGGCAGCTGAGCTCACACTGGGTAAATGCTGTAAATCGTCTGAAGCGGCAATGGTACTCAAACCCGCCGAGGCAGGTCTCACGGTCGTGGTGCTGCTGCTTGGAGCCAGAGCGATGGCCGTCATCTTCACCACATTGACTGAGCTGACGTGGTTAGTAGGCATCACAGTTTTTATGGGGCTGTTGGTGATGAGCAGGGTGGGGGGTGAGCGCAGCGTGATGGCACTGGTGGCAGAGGGCTTGGGCAGGATCTGAGCGTACCGGGTACCGTGTCGTGCCAGCCGGTCACCCACAGGACTAGCTGAGATATTCTGGGGAGCTTTGGGGGACTGTTTAAGAGACTGAGTCACCACTTGGAAGTTCACAGGCAACACTTTCCCCTCTGCTGTCCCCACAGGGCTGGGCGAGGTCATTAACTGCCTGCTTCTCTGTACCTGGGAGAAAAAACAGCGAAAACACGACATCACAATTAGTCACATTCATCAATAACAAATCTGAATACAATTCAAGATTGGTGAAAGCCACATACCGTGACAGGGCTGGGAACAGCTGCTACTACAATGCCTATGGTGGGCTGAGGGGAGAGCAGAGCAGGGCTTCCACAGGGGATGGTAGGACCGGGAGTACTGGCCTCCGTTCTCTTGACCTGGGCCTCAATGGGTAAGGGTGAGTGGAGCTTCTGCTCCTGCTGCTTCTTCTGGATCTTGCGCTGCAGTTGCTGCTTTGCATCAACAGAGGGAGAGGGCAGGGTCTTCACCTGGGGCTGGAAAGAGTTTGCCTCAGCAGTGGGCACGAACGCTGAGGCTGGAGTTGGTGTCTTCATTCCTGGCGAGAGAGGAAAAATTCAAAGTGTTAACAAGGACACACTGCAATTCTATGAGAATCATGTAAACTAAGCATGGAGCAGCAGTTTGAGTAGGTCTTTGCCAACAATAGGTAAGAAAATTATTATGAACAATATCAACAGTATTAACAGTACTCTAAACCTGGAAAAGGTTTAAAATGTAAAATTCTAGCCCATATTGTGATATAAACCATATAACATATCCCTAAATTTCATCCTACTTTGTTAATACATGGTTGAACTTTGTATAAAATGTGCTGTGTCTCTGCTTTGTCCAATATTATCTCGTCTGGCAGAAATTATGATTTTTTACATGAATGTGATGACAAAATGATGACATCAGCATAAATTGTTGATGCTACTCCTATTTAAAAAGTGTAGAGGAATTGTACCTGTGTGATTTGAGGCTGGTTTAAATTTGTGGTTAATGGCAACTGCATCAGACCAACACCTGACTGTTGATGTACAGGACACAGTGTGATCATAAATTATCTTGGAAAAGATGTTGTATTTTTCACATCTTGAATATTCACAGTGTACAGGGATCGAGGTGCAGACTGTAGATGTTTAAGTCATTCAAGCCCGCTCAGAAAACGTTGAAAACAGGAACTTCTCTCTGATACACAACTGTGGTTATTCTCTCAACGATTTTGGCGCCTGAATGACTTAATGAGGGTTGTTAAAACATGACTCAGTTTACAGGCTGAATTCATCTGACTAAGGTTTTTAACATCCCCACACTGACATAAGACGAGACATAACGTAACATAAGACATAATGTGAGAATACTTGCAGGGTAGCATTAAAAAAACTAAATATTTAAATGTCTTGCATGTGATCATCATGAGGTAAATAAATACTAATATAACCAATAAACTACATCAAAATAATAAATAATACTATATATGCTTTTTCCAACTTCAAATATCCCTCATCAAAAAACAATGACATACAAAACTTCACAAAACACACAACAGTAAAACTACCGCACCGTTCGACCCGAGGACGTCTTTACCTGTGGGTGTTCCCGTCATAACAGTGAGTGCAGCCATGGACTTAGTACCAATGTAGTGACTATTGAGCAGAAAGCGCGCCAGATCCTCCACGTGGTCAAACTGACGACTCAGGACCTTCTGGGCCCACTCACACACCAGACCGCAGGCTGCAGATCGCATTTCATCTTCGGCGCTCGGAGACTGGCCTGACGCCTCCATCAGCTCACACTACAGTCAGACAGAGCAGAGCAGCAGGCAACATGAGCACTGAGAAGCTTCAAAATAAGTCAAACTACAAACACAATATACTTTTTAGTCTATCTAAATATAAATTAATTAATTTAAATAATTCATACAAATAAATAAAACCTAACTCACCCCATCACCGGATTTCTGCAGATCCAGGTTGGGTAAGGACGGCATGTGAACAAAAGCTTTCTTCCTTAACCCGCTATAACAGTATGTAAGAAGGAGTTAAGGTTTCTAAAACATGATCAGTGTAAATACAGAAATAGTTTTAATACACTCTGCTGGTCTTATGATGTCCCAACAAATCCTTTTGTGAAATTGTGCCTCTAATCTCTCCTCTGCTAGTCTTTGCTTCAAAAGAAAAAAAACACTCTCAAAAGCCAAACAACAATTTTTCAGACTCGTGGCATGGTTTCCTGACTGTTGGCTCTTATAACCTGCCAGAAACAGTCTTTAGGCAAAAGTGGTTTACAGCTTTTCAAAGATGAACTTACCACAATATGATGTGGTTTCAAACTGCCTCTAAAACAACTTTTTTCTTTTTTTTACAAACATCTTCATGAATAAATGTGCAGATCTTTGGGAGTATAAAACCCAGACAACAAAATATTGTCCAGTATCTTGACACTGATCCCATTTTTTTTCTTTGTGATTGTGATTGAGCCCATACAGAGCATTTTAAAGATTAACTTGTGAGTGCTCTCTGGTGGACAAACTATGTAATGGAGATACTCTTTCTATAAAACCTCATTTTTATTTATTTTTTCAGTTGGCACATACATATAGATATATCTGCAATAACCTAAAATCAGCTGATATCGGGGCGGGTTGATTTATCAGTGTAGCTCTTATAATTAATACTGTACTTTGTCAAAAAATGTACAGTATTTTAAGGGGGTTAGATTTCTCACTGGGATATTCCTCATAATATGTGCTTCTTAACCGGCAACATTCATATTAATTTTAGTCTTAATGAGATGAAGACAAAACAGACCATCTCATTATGAGAGCAAAACTCAGAATTTGCTGTAAGCTGGGCGACCATGGAAACGGTTAGTCTACTGTCTTTTTGATCAGGAACAGCTGAACTTCATGGTCACTGACCATTAATACTCAAAGTGATAAACATGCACCCTGACTGTTCCTAATAATGGGATTTAACACCTTTTTAACACCTTGAAAAATGAGTGGGTTATTGAATGCCATGCAAAGACTCAAATGCCTGCACAGTTTTCTATTTGAAAGTAAAAAACTGAAAATATATTAACAGAAATACATAAGTGAAAATAATTGTTATGATTGATATGATTGTGTCAACTGGAATATTAAAAAGGAAAGGTTCACAATTTGTTTAAGGCTGTCTTGAAACAACAGTCGGGTGCCTTAAAGATCATGAAACAGGTTTTTCTTGCTGTAATCATTCTTCTTGTTGTTGCCTGTTAAAATAATCCTTCATAAAAAATTAAACAGTACAGTAAACAGTACCCAATGTCTGTTCAGATCTTAACACCTGAATAAGCCTACCGCACTGATGCAATCAACCAAACTGAATCAACCAGACATATAAACAAAGACAAAGAGTTGATGAGAGGTTTGTCAGAATTAAAGGATATTTGGATTTGCCCCTCATGCCCAGTCGACGTGCCTTCATGTTAGGAAAGACATTCTTCATGATCTTTCCAAAGTCTGCTGCACTCAGTGGATTATAGCCAAGATTGTCACAATAGCTCCTGTAAAAGATGAGAATCCCTCATGAGACTACGTTTAAGCACTGGAATAAAAACAATAATGTCCCCCTTCTTCTGTTACCCTTCACCTCCCCTGGTGGCCCCCCACACTTACTTGTATTCATCATACACCTCTTGCTTTGGGAGGGAAGTCTCTGGATGCTCCTCTAGGTGATTTCGTATCCAGTTGAATGCATACATCTGTTGAGTACGGCTTGACGACATGGAACTCTGATCACTGTGAAGGTGGCATGAGAAAAAGAAATCCGGTCACTGGGCATTGTCCTCGACTGGTACTCATCATTTCTTGTTAATACAGAAACTTTAATACCATAATCCAGGAGTGGAGGACCCCCTCTCATTCTCAGTCCAAATGGGCAGAATTGGGGGGTTGGGGTGATGAATAGATATGGGGAAACAAATGAAACACAGACAGCTAGGTATAGCAAAAATCTACATAGATCAGTGTTTTGCTTCATAATGATAATCAATCATACAACTGAAATGAAAGAGTGATACTTTCACACGAGGCAAAAAAAGAAAAAAACAAAACACAACCCCCCGAAAAATATCACAAAGCAAAAGAAAACAAAAAGGCTTAAGAATTGTAATTTTATCTTTTTCTTTTTAGAAGCTATCAGCTGAAATTGTGTCTGTGAAGTAGCAAGTGGATCGTTTTTGACAAGCAATGAGACAACAGTGCCAAAAAAATGTAATGAGAGCCACAACAAAGCAGCCGTGTGTGTGCAAGACAAAGAAGAAGAAGAAAAAAAGGAAAGAAACGCCAAGGAGAAAAGTGGAAAACTTAAGTGTGTGTGTGTGTGTGGGTGTGTGTATGTGTGTGTGTGTGAGATATAGCCGAAGATCAATACCTTTTATCATTGCCACTGCTGGGACCAGAAGGCAACTTAAGGTAGAGGTAGAGTTTTTCGATGTCTGTAAACTTCTCAACATCTTGCTGTAAAGACAAAACATAAGAGAGGACAAAGGTCACCAAAAAAAAAAAAAAAAAAAAAAGTAGTATCCAAGGCTGTAATATTGGACCATTAAATGCAACCAAAAATACTTAAAAATACTTCATATTTAAATGAATTTATGAATTTGATTAGTCAACTATTAGATGTATAATTGTCACTCTGCTTATACAGGGCTAATATCTCTGGATGTATTAGTGCACTATTGGTTTATGGTAATATTGAATTAAGAGGATTTGTGTATCTATGCAACAACGTAAACCTATCTCGATTTATTAGACATTTAAATCAGTGATTGACCCAGAAATGTAAATAATTGCTTTTTCATTTGAGTTTCCAGAAAATATATCGATATCAGGATATGAGACTAAATACTGTAATATCATGATACGGCATAAGTGTTGACCCTTCCTGTTTTTTTAAAGGCTGCATTACAGTAAAATTATTTATCAAAAATCATATTGTGTTAATATTTAGTGAAAGCACCAATAGTCTATCGATATCGAGGTATTTGGTCAAAATATCATGATATTTGATTTTGTCCATATTATTCAATCAGCCCTATCATTATGTACAATTTATACTGTGCTACAAACTGGTTGCTATGGTGATAAAGTGTATCCTTATCTGTACATCATTATTGCGAGAGTATTATTTCGTGTACTCACTATTATATTGACATTATTGTAGAGTCAAGTTTTGCTTATTGTTTAAACCACTATCCAGATGTGACAGATGTAAAGGGGATCTTTTAGACATACTGAAATACACTCAACAAGCCATGTAATCATTCTTGTTTAAGCATCAGAGGAGTCTTACAGTGGATATTTTTCTAGGACTTATCATTAAAAGGAACTAAATCTGCCAACTAAATACAGACATTAATAGACTGTATTTTTTATAGGTGACAAAAAGAAGAGACAAAGCGTTCTCATGTAGCTTTGATGTCTCTGATGTGACTTTGTTGCTGGATACAAGCTCAGCTCAGATAAAATAAAATCAAGTGTATATGAAACTTAAAAAACACCCTGAAAGGAGAACTGATATGAGGAAGGTTCACTCGCTCAAAGTAATTGAAATTTAATTTACTCACTAACCGACATAAATGAATAAACACCAGTAGAAAGATATGTTAGATTACATTTTGCACATGTCAGGTTGCTCATTTGGTTACTGTGGAAAATAGGATCTGTATTTAAAGGCCAATATAATGTAGATTCTCATGTTACCAGGACATATATTTCATTGTTATGATAATATAAACATGTTTTTTCACCTATTACTAAAATACAAATAATAGGTAAGCAAAATTGCATCAAATATAAATACTTTACAGGAAGCCTGAGCCACTTCATCAGGCTACAAGAATGAAAAATACAACATTAAGAGGAACGCTTGGTTTTCAAATGTGTTTCAGTGATCCGAACACAAGTAGACAGTCGAGACCCGTCGCTGTTCACACCTGTGTCTATTATGCGTCTCTAAGGTGTCCAGCAGACCACTTGTGTTCAGATTTCATTGCCTTCATTATTTACTTGAGAAGGTCCAAGGGCCCTGTGCACAGTTATCATGCCGGTCCCTCTTCAGACAAGAACTAGATATGTTTTGCACAGGCTAGCTAAGAAAACTAAAATGGGGAAGCACCAGGATGAATTAGCGTTTACAGGTGGTCAATGCATCCCAGACCACCAGTGGTTTGAATAATCAGATCACAATGTGTCTTGGTGGTTGTTAACGTTTGTCCATTTCTGATCCTGTTGCCCACAATGCATTTTAAAACCAAGTGTAAACAGGGTCCAAGATATTCCTTCTTCAAAAGCTACAGTAAGCTGCTCTCCTGATCTCATGATCCAACAAACAACATTCATCAAATAACACTTCTTTAACATTGTGGATACTCACCAATATGCTGTCCACTTTTGATTGTACAGATTTGCTACAAGAAGAAAGAGAGCAAAGAAATGTTAATATGATTTGAATTTAAAAAACCTTCTTACACACACACGAGTTTCTTAAAGTCTGGTTTGATTTAGTTTGGGTCAAACTGATTTTTAAGCTATACAAATGATGAAAAGGAAATGTTTACAAGAAACCAGAACCATCAGGTCACACTAGGTTATCCATATTTATAATTGATGTTCTTCCAATGGCTTTTTAAAATATGAATGTCTTCATATCTTGAACCATAAGTCACAAATGTAGCAATGAAACAATTAATCACATACTGGATCAACAGAAAATTAGTTTTAGTGAGTGAATCTTTACAAGACAAAAATCCCCAAAACATTCAAATATTCTCAAATGTGAGGCAACATTCACTTTTTTCCAAATTGTATTGTCCTGAAGCTTTTTTCCCCAAAAATAAACAGTTGAATACATTTGAAATGCCAGAAAAATTTAATTTTCCATCACCATGCTGTAAATCATGATTGAAATTAAGATATGTATGAGCTAAATCTGCTCAGATATCATGATGAGTGACAGTAGAAAATATTCAGACCCCTCCACTTTTTGCACACTTGATTGTGGTACAGGTATAATTCAAATGGCAATATAGCATCAAGTCCTCTTATAGTTGTCTAAACTACCATCTTCAAGTTTCTCCACAGATGTTTTTTGGGGTTCAGGTCCAGATTTTGACCGGGTCATTCAAGGACACTTATCCTAAAGCTTCTCCAGTGTTGTGTTTGCTGTTTGTCTGATGCTGAGAAGTGAACCCTCAACCTGGTCTGAAGTTGAATGCTCTTTGGAGCAGGTTTTCTCTTAAAAGGACCTCTCTGTATTTGGTGGCATTGATGCTGCAATCACCACCATGTGTTGACTGTAGGGATGGTACTGTGATATCACAATAAGAGCTTGGAGTTCAGACCAAACATTAACATTTTCATCTCATCAGATCTTATTTTTTCCTCTCAGAGACCTTTAAATACTTTTTTTGGCAAACTCTGGAGGTGCACTCGTATATGTTCAAACACCAGTTATAGGAAAGTGGTTTCAAACGAATACTAAAACCGTCAGAAATGGTTGTTTATCCTTTCCTACATCTTTGTCTCAACATGATTTGATGCTTGGTCTGTCAATCATAGTGAATGGTGTAAATGCCACATATACAGATGTGTGCCGTATACATCACATCCGATCAGTTGACTTTGCCACAACTTAAGTCTAATTAAGTTCTAGGCTGTGTCTGAAATCATTCGCCCTTTCACTCGCTCACTAGTACTTCCTTTAAAATTGACACTCAATAGTTTACTGTATGTTGAGCGGTAAATTTAAATTTTGGACACTTCTGCTGTTGAGTCATCATTATTTTGTGGTACCAGTGACACATACAGAGTCTCACTACTGTAATGTTTGTTTGAAAAGAAACAACAAAGTGGAAATGATAACAGGAAGTAGTATCTGAACATTTCCATTAATAGATTTCACAGCAAATATTTTTAAGCTGATATTTTGAATGTATTTTAACTGTAGGAAAAGCACAGGTGTTCAAAATAATATTAACACTACGTTTCTATGTTCTGTTCAAGTGTCCCAGCAAGCGGTGACGGGGTGACGGGGTACTGGGGTACCCGGACCCCGAAACTGAAGCAGGTGAATGGAAGTTTTCCTCTTTTACCTGTGCCTGTTTCTTACTGTCAAACTGTGAAAAATGTCTATTGTGGGATTTTTTTAAGGCAACATAGAATACATAGATTTTTCATTAAGAGTACAGGAATAATAAAAATGCATTTAATTTGTACTGCATTTTTCCTTGCAGTGAATATCAAAGTGCTACAGTGTTAAAAACATAGAAAAGAAAATGACATGTTAAGATAAAATAAGTAGTATGTACTATACAGCACAGAAGAAAGAATTTTGGCCACCGCCCTGGAGATATCTCAAGAGTAATCACAGTCCTTTGATGCTGCTAAGACTAGCAAAGATACTGAATACTTATGTAAATAAGATATTTTGTTTTGTTTTTTAAATTTAGTGTATTTGCAAAAATGCCCTAAAAAAATGTTATTCTGTAGTAACCCATTTCAAAATAATTCATCTTTAACACAGTTAAGTGTGCAAAAAGTGAGGGTGTATCATGATATGTCAGAAGATATAGATAAAAAAGTCAGGTTGTCTGTATGTGTACAGTTTAATCTACTTTAACTGCACGGTCATGGAAAAAAAACACAGAGAAAATAGTCTGAATACCTTCTGTGGCCGTAGTAAATAACACTTTCATATCATCCACATCTTTAAATACTACTAGTAGTAAAGCAGTGTGTGTGTGTGTGTGTGTGTGTGTGTGTGTGTGTGTGTGTGTGGAAAGCAGGGCTATTATGGTTAACTAAAACGAAACAAAATATGTCGTGTGTGTGTGTGTGGAGAGCAGGGTTATTATGGTTGACTAAAACGAAACAAAATATTGGTATGAAAGAACATTTTAGGTAATTGACATAAAAATAAAAACAGCACTTTAAAAAACAAAATGATGTTATGAACTTACAAAATTGACTAATATATAATAAAAACACACAGAAATCATCTTTCTGTTTTAGTCAGTTTGGTCATATCTGTCAACATGACGACCACGAGGAGGGGTTGATGAACTTCTAAAATATGGCCCCTGACAAATACCCCCTATATTATAATTACAAAAAACCCTTGAAATTAGGGCTGGGTTAATATTAGGGCCTGACTGATACTGGAATTTTGGGGCTGATACTGACATTAAGGAGTAAAAAATTAAATATTAGATATACTGATAATTCTATATATCATCAGCCTATAATCTCATACATACAAAATATGAACATAAAATGCTAATATTTTGCAGTGTGGTTATCAAACACTTTGTGTAATGGAGGCAGGATATTTTACAGTTTAACTACAAACACAGTGCAGTGAAATTTCCCTTGGAATTTAATAATTATAAAATTCTTATAAATGATAAAACCCATACAACAACAACAAAAATCACATATGTGTGATTTTTGTTGTTTTAATATAGCCTATATACGTATTAGGCTATATTAAAACTTGAAATATAAGGAAATAAAATGCTGCCTTAAAAAACTTTTAGAAAATATCGATGCATATGGGACAATCACATCAGTCTGGCTCTACTTTTTATATCCAATATGCCAGTATCTAGTCTTATTTCATGATATCGATACATATACACATATATATCCTGAAACTAATAACTAATTGATAATAAGCAAAACCCACTGTGGCAACTAAACTTAAACTAATGAAGACACACATCACACAATAATAGAACAGCTTTAACAGTCTCGCTAGTTCAGAAAATTAATTTACAATAATGGAGCCTTTAAAACCAGGAGAAGACAACACTTTTCTCAATATCACGATATTACTGTATCCAATATACATAGACGATACCTAGTCTTACGTCATGATATCGATACACTGACATATCACCCAGCCCTACATAACTAATATAAAACGAGCACTATGGCAACTACACTGACCTGGACACCAATAATTAATAACGAAATATTAATTAAAAACTAATTAAACACACATTGCAATGTAATAATAAAAAATATTATTATTACAGAGGTGTGGAGCTGCTGTGGTTTGACACCTGTCATCATGAGCATCAGCACCACTGGGTGACTGGGTGTCATCTATAACATGGCCTCCTGTGGCTCGGTGCTAATGATTGGAGCTGCTTATTCTGCACGTACCGGGACATTACCGGGTTATTACCGCACAAACCGGACACCGGGGAGCGTGGCTTCGCTTGCCGCTGTCGCATTTCAGGTAAATATCCGCATGTCGCCGTGCACTCTTTGTGCAGCTCTCTGCCTCCCTGCTAAGAGACGCTAATTATGAGGCTAGCGAGAAGGGGCAGTGTGGCAGCTTGCAGGATCGTTTGCATCCTTACCAAATTGAATTCTTGATTTTGAACTGTAACGCGTTGGCCTCGGGGCCCTGGAGACCCGGGACCAGCGCTGGAAGAGAGCCTAATCCCGAGGCAGGCTTCTGACCAGGTTGTTGTTGATCATCAGCCATCACGATGGAGGGGTGGTGGGGGAGCTTTAACAAGTAGGCCTCATCCCCGGCTGTGCACTGCACCGGACCCACCGCTGCTGGAGCGGCTCAGGCAGCTAGGACAGCCCGCTGAATCCTCCACAGAGCATGGCTACAAACACTGGGAGCTGACCCGAAACACAGAGACACAAGGAGGAGAGGAAAAAAAAAAAAAAAAAAAAAAAGAAAGAGAAAAAACACCAGGGCATACAAAAGGCATTTCGCAGAGGTCTCTCCGCTGCCGCAAATAGCACGCCTGCAGCAGCTACAGACGAGCTCCGTGCGTCAGGTTACACACAGGTAGCACGCACGGCCGGAAGTTCACAAGGGGCCGCCTTCAAAATAAAAAGCATACTAGTAACGTTAAAAGCCACCGGCCACTACAGTAGGAGCTAGGGTCGATGTAATAAGTTACAGATTACTAGTTATCCTATTTAAAATGTAATAATTAATATAACTAGTTCAACTACTTCATCAAAGTAATGTAATTTATTACTTTTTGATTACCTTTCTAATTTTCTAACCAATGTTTTCAGCTGTTGGGTGAGTGTACCCATTAAGGCCACCGAAATCTAAGTACAGATATTTTTCATGGATATTAGCATGACTCATAAGGGAGATCATTTCTATAAAGCAAGATGTATCTCTCATTTGAAAATGCATTCATTAGTTCATGTAGATGTTGGAATATAAAATAAAGGTATTCGATGAAAAAAGTCAAACTTTTGACATGGGCTTAATTGGTACTCTGACACCATTTAAGCCCACGTGTGTTCAAAATAAGGTCCACGCCATGAGTTATTTACAAAATATAAAAAATATTGATTTCAAAGAATTAAAAACAGCAATACATGTATTCGGTGACATGTTAAATATTAAAAAATGAGGAAAAAACTCTCCTCCTGAGCAAAGTCTTAAAGGTCTGACTTCAGACCCTTTGTAATCCTCAACATTTTCATAAGTAACTGTAATTTAATGATACATTTAATGATACATTTGTTCTCAGTAATTGTAACACTGTTAGGAACACATGAGCAATTTAATGCAATCCAATACAACATGCGATTTTCATTGTCGTCTTTGTTGACTTTGTCAAAAAGGTGATAATTCTACTTTATGTTTGTTATTGAAGTCATAGAGTCAATGGTGGTGGCGTACTGGGGTACATATTATTGAATAGTGTTCCTGATATTTTGCCCTCCTCATGTATGTTAATGACTGCACAAAATATTTGGAACAACATTCAATGTAATGTACCCTAGTACATCACCACTACCCACTACAACCTCAATAATAAACATAAAGTAGAATAATCACCCTTTTTCACAATGTTAACAAAAACTGAAAATATATGAACTTCAAACAAAGTCAACTCTGTGGCAGAGCTGTTGTTTTGGGTTCAATTAGATTGCACAGGTGGACAATTAGTGTATATGTTAAATATGTTTTTGTTCTTGTTCCTACAGTTGGATGTTTGAGTTTCACTGTGCAGAATAATTTTGCCTTTATATATTGAAAGATATAATACCATACTTGTTTTAATAATAGCTATGTATCTATTAACCTATGATTTTTCCTCCCAAAAAAAGAAAAGAAAAAAATGTAAGGTCCAGAATCGGTGCATCCCGGTAAGTAAAGATGTATGCCATATTACCTCATTATCTCACTGTCCATGGCCATTCTTGTCATCTCTCTTCTGTCCCCAAAATACTCTTAAACACATTTTTGAGTGGACAAGGACTTTAAAACTCCCGTTCAGACATGCTCTGCTGTGTTGTTGTTTTCCTATTTTTGATGAATATTTAAATATTGTTCATTTATAAAGTTTAACTACAGTGCAAAATATGTTTTGTCCATCACTATAAAGTCCATTTTCAGTTTGTATCCCCTGGGCGCCACATCACACTTTTGTAAGTTGAATATTGGACCAGAACTGGCTTCATACTAGTTGTGATGTCACCTATCACGCTTGTAAGCTTAAACTCAACAACTTTGAAAAGATTTTTATTGAGCACAGAGACATAACATTTTGAGGTAAGTGGACTTAACTTTTATTTAATGTATTGAAGGAAGCCAAAGACACATTTCCACTGAGGTGGACAAAAAGTCAGTTCAATTCAATTCAATTCAGTCTACACTCAGAGACAGCTTCATCCCACAGACCACACGACTGTTGAATTCTTAAGTCAATCCTACTGATGGACTTGAGAGGTCATAATCATCAAACTGCCATTAAGAAATACAAGCAATACACATCATATCATGAAGACATTAAAAATATACACCAACACTGCCCAACACAGAAAACATACTACACCTAACAATTGTGTATCAGATGGTTTTGTGTTTCATGGATAAGAATCTAAAACATCTGCACAGTGCTGCACTTGCATCCTTGTCCACAGTTCAGCGTGTGAATGTGAAATATTATTGTGAAAAGCCTGACCGGAAACGATGTCTTAATTTAGGCTCACTTGACGCTGATTGGTTCGCTGTAGTTCTGCTGTCAGCCGGCGGCGGCGCTGCTGCAGGAAGCTGTTTGATCAGATAGTGACAATGACGGGTAAACAGCCAGGATGATATCACCTCACCATATAAACCGGTCATTTACCAGCGTGTGAATTGATCCCCACATCAACCAATATGTTTAGTTATTTTTAATCGATCGATTATCTGATCAGGCTCTCGGTGAGAACATGTTGAAACACCAGGAGAGGCCACACAGACAGATTGTCTCAAGATTTTCTTTGCTCATCACACAGTTGACTATTTTTTACTTCGGCTGTAATCTGAGACACAGTTGGCGGAAAAAAATAACCAGAGAGACGATGAATTCAAATGTGACTGTCTGCACCAGATATAAATATAACCTCCCATTATGTCACATCTCATGCTATAAATCACATTCATTGCACACGTGTCGAATATATTTGATTATCATGGATATTATGAGCTACGAACTATTTTTAAAAATGACTTAAAGATCCCAAAACGTGAAAAATTTCGTGTGAATTTTAGAAAAAATGAAGTCACCAGGTCAAGAAAAACAAGACCTAAATAAATAATTTCATCATGACTTATTTTATACTGCCATCTGTTGATGGAAACAGGTAAAGTTACTCCACTGCTCCACTGACACCATGGTCATGAAACATAATGCAAGACAGCAATAGACTCACAGACATGGAAAGGGCATGCACCCACCAGTAAGCTTGTCTGTCATCATACCTGTTAAGATAAAAATAACACAAACATGGTGAAATAATAGGAATATTGCTGCTGGGTGTCTGTCTGTCTGTGGTTGCTTGGTTTGATCCCTCATGTGTGTTTGGGACTCTACAGGTCAGACATCAGGGTCTATTTAGGCCTACTTAAAATTGCAGACTGCCGGTTGGTTTCCTTATCTATGTTAAGAACTGAGCGCTCGATTGCAGACATGTCCCTGCAGGAGGTTAAGAAGAACAGGTTCAGTTGTGACACCCTCCAATCACAAACAGGTTTAAGTGATGTCACTCAGCGGCATGACCTACTCCCACCTCAGGGAGACGCCACACATTGTCTTCATGAGCGTTTCATTTTTTAAAGTTTGTTTTGGATAGCTGTGTTACACAACTGTGAAAAGCTTGCCTGGGCCTTACACAAAAGTTTTGCCATCATGATTAATTGATAATCGGCTAATATCAGTCTTCACTGATCATGATGAAGCTATAATTTGACCTTATACAATGCAATGAGATAAATAGGAGGACTTTAATAGATAGCAATACAGGACAGGTGACAGGAAATGAGCAACATGATTGATAAAGTTTTTGAAAAGTATTAACAATAGAGCACTTTCTGACTGACATCGCCCTAAATGTGTGTTTTGTTTTTTACTAGAACAATGGATTTAATATAGATTATACAAATGAAATATATTATTCTATGAGTCAGTATTTAAATATGACAATTTAGGAGTGAACTCAGATTGTTTGATTAAGGAGAGCAGCAGCGTATCAAGAGTGAAGTCACTGGAGTTTAGGTTTTGGTATTGTGGTCGCACTGTTATGCATTTTAGGAAAAAAAAGTTTGATTCTGAGAACATTTCACTTTTTAAAAAACACCTTGAATTCAATCAGCCTGTGTGATGAAAGGTTTTTTAATCACAGCCGTGCATACAGTACATTTAGCTGTGTTGATGTTGGTCAGATCTTTGACAACAGTGAAGTGCTTCCAGAGCATCATAAACAAATAAGGAGTCATGTAGAGCAGATATGAGCTGATTCCTGGGGTGCAAAAAAATTGAACACATGATGAGTAAGCCATGTGAGATGAGGCACAAGGTTAGCGGGGAGCAAAAGATTAATATTATATGTTATGTTTGATGTATTTTATATTCTACTCTTCCTTTTAGCTTGTGTGAGGAATGTATTTTGTTGGTGAGTTTAGCACATCTATGTGTGTGACATTCAAATAAAACATAAATCCATAACTCATACAAGTGAATAAACTGATGAAATGTGTATATTTGCTCTGGCCTCACACCTTAAAGCTATGATTAGGAGTAAAATAGCCTTGTGAGTTACACAGTTAGATTATTCATTTAGTGAGGTGTGAGGAGATGTATGTGGGTATTTTTCACATGTATACACTGAACATGCATATAGTTGAATAATGATGATGATTTCTATAATGCTTCACACACATCCATCAAACGTTGTCATTTGCTGACTTGTTAACAACACCGGAGGTGTGGAGCAGTGACACTTCATCTAAATCTCAAGAAAATGTTGTTTCCTTGTTAGTCATTGTTTTCTCACTCTATTTTTGACCTTCAGTTGCTGGCTATTCTTGACTGATTTATTTTACTGTCAATCTCCTGTCACTTCTGATTTGGGTTGGGAGGTCTCATCTCAGCAGTCTTTGCCCTTGCTCATTCCTCCAAATGTTAAGATTTAGACAACACTCCTCCTCCACCGAAGTTGCTGCCATTTTTGTGGTTGTATCATATGATGGTAACACCTCACTATGTCTCCTCAGTGCAGCTTACTGCTGGGGCTGTTGCCTGCCTTCATGAGTTGGTTCTTGGGATTTTACAAATAATCTCGTTATTTTTTTAGAAAAACTATAAAAAGCAAACATTGAACACTTAAGATAAATGATAGTGAGGTGTTTAAAGACAAAAGTAGCAAAGGCCATCTGGTGTACTGTAGCTTTTGTTGTATATTGCAGCTTTAAGTGTTGTAGGTGCGTTGTAATGCATGGATTTTTACTGAACATGTGCCTTATTTTATTGCCCTAAACACTCCTTTTGTTTTTTCTAGTGTTTTGATTTCATGGGACGTTTTTTTCCAGAAATCAAGCAGGTCACGTGTCAGCCTGACAGTGACCTGAAGCCACCCATCCTCTCCTCCCTCGTGCTGTAGGTAGCTGGCGAATGTGGGACAGTGAGGTCAACGTGGTGCTGTGGTCGGTGAGTCTAGCTCTCACGTGAACTCCATGGCTGCTCCAATCCTCTTACAACCCCCACTTCTTAAAGCACCCAGACTACAAGATCAGCTTGCTGTGTCCAGGTCTTATCCTGAAGATACAGTAGATCCTCAGCACAGAGTCACGCCAGCAGGTATCAAACACCACATCCACCCCGTTGTCTTCTGCACACGTTTAGCAGGCCCATTTGCCCTGAAGTGGTGCTGGTGGTCTTGAAATTTAAAACATGCCAACTTTAATTTTATACAAGGGTCAGGATTGTGTAAATCCAGACATAATCACATCACAGTGACATTATATGGTTAACACACAGTATAAACCAAGCTATTTTTATCTCTACTACTGTTGAAGGTAACCTACTTCCAATTTAAGTACTCAAGTGCTAATCCAAGATATTTGTTGTTGGAGGAAAATAAACTAGTGTAGCAACAAATAGTGGATTGGTCAATTGACAGAAAATTAATTGCCAACTAATTTGATAATGTGTTTTCATTATTTCATGATAGAAAATATAATATCTTTGTGTTTTTTGGACAAAACAATTGATATAATGAGCATTTTTCACAATTTTCTGACTTTTTTTAATCAAGGAAATGATCAGCAGAATAATGGAAAGTAGTTAAAACCCTTAAAGTGAGAATGTTTTGTTTAAGCTAAACCTAAATGCTGAGATGGGAAAACAGAAAAGGCATATTTTTAGTCGTTTTATCCTTTAAATGCTTTTATCAAACACAAACAATAACACTCTCTCCAGACCAAAATGTGTCCGTACGTTTCTCTACTTCTTCTCCTGGTTTATCAGTTCAGAGTGAAATATGGGAGTCCCTGGCTTTTACGTCACTTACACAACTATCTCAGGCCAGGCCGTTATTGCAGATTTTATACAGCATTTTTTTCCCCCCTCCTTCTTTTTCTTGGCGTCCTGTGGAAGAGCGGATGGGAAATTCTGATGTCATCAACCTTGGCACAGCGGGACAGAGGAGCATGCAGCCCCTCAGGGTGCCACGATTGGTGCCCATGTGTTTGTGCCCCGTAGATGGTGAAATAGATGGTGTGGTGCTGCCCGCCTGTGCTGCACCTGCGTCCCAGCATGCTGATTGATCAGTTTGGTCATGTGGAATGTCACCATCTGCTCCCCAGTCCCACTCACCCCTTCTTGTGTGAATGCCAATCACTGGCAGGAAGATAGTTATTTAAGCCATGTCAAATCAGGCGCATGACGAAGAGCAATATGCCAACAACACTTGAAATGTGTGTTTGCAGGCATAGTATGCACAACAGCATGTCGTACAGTAAAAGGACAACCATGACTTTAACCAGCAAAGAGGTATATTTTTCTTTTCTTATTTTTCTGGTCACATCAGAATTTTTCTGGATGTTATATTTTTTTCTTTACATCATTTCAGCCCCTTGCTAATATATTCATTGAAATTGAATTTGATTACTGGGGACTGCAATGATGGTTTGATTGTGTAAATGAGTTTTTATCTATTTGCATGTATAAGTCTTAATTTTCTTTTTCTCTTCTTTTGAGCGTGCCTCCTTATTTATTTCCCTTCCATCCCCTTCAGTTGCTCTTTTTTTGGCCTCTTAATGGCCGACAACGTATCAGGGGGCCATCAGGACTGACATTCTTCATTGTAGAGCGTCATAAACAATGACATTTCAACCATGGGAAAATAAAGATATGCAAATTTGAACTCATTAACATTTGCATTACCTGTTTGAATAATCGCACTCCTGACAAGACTGCAATTAAGTAAGATTGATGCAAAGTTCAGGGTTAAGGGACAGTATATATTTGGTCTTGGATCATTTACCCAAGATGCGTGTGTGTATGCACGCTTAGTGTGTCAGAGAGGAGAAGTGATCTCTGTCAGTGGAAAAGGTCACTCAGTGGCTGCTGGTGTTCCTGGATTATTTGTAAAAAAAAAAAAAAAAAGAATCCTGAATTTTGTTTTACATTGTTTGTTTTTTGAGAGCATTTTATTTCAACCTATTTAACTCAATGAAAAGCGATCTAAGGATACTTTTCCGTCTAAAGAAAGAAAAATCAAGAAACGATTGTTCTGATGAAGATGAAGAGACTGACCTCGTAACCCAGTTAACACTAGCGTGGCTTGTCAGGATTATACTCTGACTTTAAGGAAACTGTGCAGACGGCACAGTTCACCTTCAGACTGAGCAAGATCAGCAAGATCAGGCTGCAGTTTCTTCCCACGGTGAAAACTGTAGTTGCCCCATTGTGGACCTATTGCTTATTAATAAATAAATAAGAACAATTTCACTCATTTTTAAGAATGGATGGTCCTTTATATTAAAAAGTGATTAAAAAAGACATTTAAACAAATATATCATGACAATTTTGACTGAACATCACCTATGCATTAAAAGCAATAGGCTGGCAACCACAGCGGACACTGAAATAAGAATAGATGTTATGGAAAGATTCCAAAGCACAGACTGTCTTCTGCAGCTCGTGCGTAAACACAGGCCTGGAAGTAAGACAATGTGTTCAACATAAAGACTTAGTGGGAACTATTTGATTGGATTCTATCCTGTAAATTAAATGGTTGCCAGAACAGTGTGCCACCCTGCAGGTCTGTGCACCACACCAACTAACCCTAACCCTAATGTAACATACAACAGATATAGTGTTGACACATCCTCCATTCTGACTGCTGAAGATTTTCAAAAGACATTTTAACGTATTTTAGGTAGTTTGCTCTCCAATAGTAAAATCTGTGAATAACCCAGCAATCATGACTTCATGACTGTGAGTGGCTCGTTATATACAGTTGGTCAGTGTACATTTAAGTCAAAGGGCAGCAGACAGTCTGCGGATCTTTACCTGACGCAGGTGGTCTGACTACTAAACTGTTATTCGTTAGTAGGTCAGACAGACTACTGTATAAATAACCATTAACCCAGCCGCTGGAGGAGCTTGCGATGCCACACGTGCCACGCAAAGTAAGTCTTGGTTCTATTTGTAAATGTGGGTCAGACAGGGGTGTGGTATCCCCTGTTTACTGGAAACCTTTACCTGTCTAACAGGAGTTAATCTTCATGTTGTCACTGCTACTCTCTGGTCCTTGAGGAGGGCTTTCTGGACTTGCTTGTGTATGATTTTACACTGATGACATAGGAATAGGAAGACACCTGAGCAATAAAATGTGTAGCCCTCACTGATGGTACCTTTCTGTGCTGTGGTTAAGGTGAGATCGGTTGGTCATGTGTGGGAGGGGAATTCCCTCATTAGTACAAGTTTCAGTTATTTTCATGATGACATTTTGCATTCCTTGACAGTCAACACACAGTAAACACCAAACACTACAACCAAACTGTGTATTTCTTTCTTGATAGAATTTGTTCTAATAAAAAAAAAAGAAGAAAAAAAAGATGCTCATAATATCCTGGACCAGGCATGAACTACAGTAATAGCATCAACCCTTGGCCACCCCTCCCTGCTACCAGGAATGGTCCAGCCCTTATTTGCATAAGTTGTCTGCGGGTAGCTGCATGACCAGCAGGGGTAGGTTAGGGGAAGGAGTGCATGTGGACTATATACACATGAGTAGAGAGACGGACTGACGAGCTGTGTGTGGGCTGTATTGTGAGCCTGGAATCTTGCACTGAACCAGACAGAGTTATGTACTGCACTCATCCTGTCTCTGGAACAGGCAACAACTCATTGATGTATTGCTACAACATGAAACCAGTGAGTACATGTCTTATGTTTATCTTGTCTCATTTTCCAGAGGAGATGTGACACTGTCAGTGTGTTTAGTGATGCTGCTGCTCAGATGTTCTGTTTGCTTGTTGACTTATATAATTCATCAGGAGTTTCCAGCTTTATGTGTCCACAGTGATTGAACAATCTATCTGACAGATGTGATCCAAACCTTTTAGCAGCAGGTGATGCATTTACCTTTGCAACCTGTATAAAAGTTAGGAGTATTATCACTTAACGTTGTCTCATTTATGTGATATCTGTTTAGTGAGGGACTTTAGAGGTGGAGGGAAATAGTTTTATTTCATTTGTATTTTATTTGTTTTAATGCATGTTATGTTGTGTTATGTGTGTATGTGTGTGTGTATGTGTATGTGTGTGTGTGTGTGTGTGTGTGTGTGTGTGTGTGTGTGTGTGTGTGAGTGAGAGGCAAAGGTTTAACATAGTTTCGAAGGTGTCATGTCCTTAGTTTGTGCTGCTCTAATTGTCATTGTCAGTGTCTTATTGAGTTTCTGTATCTCTAAACTTAATTTGAGCATCTTTGTGGAGTTTATACAATAATTGTTGCTCATGTGTGAAAGATCACTCTGTAGGCTTCTTTTTCGTCACTTGTTTGTATGTTCAAGGGATTCCCATTAACTGCATCTCTTGCAATTCTTCATGGGATTTCACACATTAATTCAACATTGTGTCAACCCAAATTCCAACTTGTCATGCATGACACCCGCAATAATGTTAGCATCCACTTAGTAAACACTATAACGCCTCACTTGTGGTTTTTATGTTGTTTAAAATGCACCGGGGAGACTTGTGCTTCCTGTTGGCTGAGCACCATGTAGTCAAGCCTCGCAGCAGAAAACATCTTGACATGAAGCAGATTGCTGCTATTTCTATTTGATTTAACCCCGCTATGTTAGAGCAGTCCCTCCACCACTGCAGCCATTATCAAAGGCAGCTTTGATCTCTGTGAGACTAACCATATCCAGACATCGTGGATCACAGAGGCAGAAAATTGGTTGCATGTGGCTGGAGTTGGCTATGGTGGAGCACAGCATAGGCCCTGAATAGCAAGTTGATATTTCACTGATCTAACCTGATAAATCTGTGTTTTTACAGTGGGAAGATAGTGTACCTGTTTGTTCTTTGTGTGCTGATTTATATGCACTTAAGATTAAAATAACTTTGGAAATATGTCTGATAGATTTGCAGAAAGGACACTAATGCACTCACACGCACTGATTCTTTCAAGTCTATGGTAGTTTTTGTTTTTAATTAGTATTCCTCTCTTCATTGTGGTCTTTATTTGCTGAAAAAAAAGTTTCTTATCATTTGTGATGCCATGATTGATGGTTCCTAAATCAATGCTATGCTAAAAGAGGATGCCATGGTGACGGCCCCTCTCCAGTGGGGGCCAGAGAGGGCGTGCTGGGGCGGGGGTGTGACCATTATTAACGGGTCGCCTGCTATGCTGATGGTAAGGAGGACAATTGGCTTTATCCTCCGCCATATGCTGCCCATGGCGGCTCAGACGGGCCCAGTGTCGGCAGGGGCTCCTCTGTTTGGCCTAGCCCACAATCACCATGGGACTCATGCCAGCCAGGGTCACGGCTGTGTGTGTGTGTGTGTGTGTATGTGTGTGTGTGTGTGTGTGTGTGTACATACTTAAGTGTGTGTGCCTTTGTGTGTATGCGTGTGTGTGCTTATGTGAGTGTGCTTGCATGAGCATACTCAAGAGAGTCTTTAATAGCCTGCTTTACAGAACTTGTCGTCCGGGTAACTGACACCCCATTGATGCTGCGCAGGGAGGTTTATTTTCATTTCCTGGGGCACATCAAAGCAATCGAGGGAGGTGCAGGTGCAGCCCAGACCTCTTGGTGTGTTTGAGTGAGTGAGCATGTGTTAGTGTGTTTTGTGTGCATATGTGCACTTTGTAGGCCTGTGCTTTTTACAATTATAAGAAAAAGCACACATTAGCAGAAGGTTTCTTAGATCTGTTTACTATTTACAATAAACCATCTCTCATACCAGTGTTGTCCTGTTAGGGTTAAGACTCAGTTCCAGGTTTCTTTCTGAGGACAAAGCGTGAGAAGGCCTGTTATTCAATTTTATTTGAGAGGGAATTGTATCCCAGTCTTCTGAAGCCAGCAGAACCTGATCATGATTAGGGAAGGGATTTCTCATGGTGAATGGTTCCTAAATCCGGATGAGGAGGTGCATGGATCTGCAGCTTATGGATTATCGCAATAGCTCTAAGTGTGCATCAGCGCTCTGCTTTGTTTTCATAATGCTGTTGCTTCAGCTTGCGCTCACAGTATTCATGCGTCTGTGTCAGTAAGATTAGTTTGAGTGATATGAATGGAAGGAAAATCATTATTCGATGTACTTTATTTTATGGTTGAAACTTGTTTTCCAACAGGTTTATGGGCAGTCTCCCAGTAATGACGACATCAACCAGAACTCATCCTCACACCCATCCAACAAGCCCCCCAGTAATGTGTTTGCAAGCACGTTCTTTGGTAAGCTCAAACCATCCAAAATGAACATGACCATCCATTACCATGCAGAGCGACACTCTAATATAACATTTTGCATAGCCCATTTAGTAAGGTGGAGCTCCAAGGACATTTACTAATAATATGAGTTTAATGATATCCCAAAACAGTCATTGAGTTGAAGTTTAATCAAATAACTGTGTGAACACACCAATGACCTGCCTTTTCTGCTTAGATTTATAAAGGGGGAACAATGAAATGTTCTGAAGTCATGTCAGCCTTTTCCAAGTGTATGCTCAAGGTCATGGCTCAGTTTATTCATCCATAAAATCATGTAAATTACAATTATCCCACCTTAAAGAAGTCTGACTACAAAATATAAGAAATAAACACTACACCACACCTAATATCAATAAAATAAAAACAACAAGAAAAACTCCACCATAAGCCTGTCATGCTCATGGGGGCTTTGAGACAAATGCTAATGTCAGCATGCTAAGACACTTACAACAACAGTGCTAACATGCTAATGTTAAAGGTGCAGTGTGTAAGATTTAGTGGCATCTAGTGGAATAGACTGGACAGAAATGTAATACTATTGATACATATGTATTATATTATAAACATTATAATATTAATTGAACATTGGTTTGAGATAGGGCCTTTCTTATTTTCCACAGGTTTTAGCGTGGCCACTGTAGGTCATCCTACATGCTTAGAGGGGGAGGGTCAGGGTATTCATTTGGTTACGATGCTCACCGCTAAATCCACTAAATCCTCCACACTGGTCTTTTAAGGAGGTATAATTCTTAACTTTAAAAAAGAAAAATAGATAGCTCTTTATCGTCATTGCAAGTATACAGTGAAACTCTGTTTGAGGAGTTCAATTGCAGCATAAAAATATAAAATAACACTAGTACACACACGAGACACGGAAGTCATACACAGTTCATTATTGCACAGAGCCAATTATTGTACTAAATCCATTATTGCCTTGTAAACCATCTTAGTTTGTCATGTTAGTATTTTCTAATTAGCACTAAAAACAAAGTACACAAAAGGCTGATGGTACTAATCCATTAAATAGTGGCTGAGATATTTTAGTCATTTTAGGTTAAAAAAAACAATGAAACAACAGCATAAGAAGTAGAACTAATATTAAATTGAAATTAGAGTTAATGTCTCTATTTAAAGTATTTAAAGACCATTCAAAACTGGACATATCCAATGAGTCTCTCTGCTCATTTCCACATCAATTATATATATATATATATATATATATATATATATATATATATATATATATATATATATATATATATATATATTTAAAAACAATATAGCAGTATTTCAGTAACATTGTCCAGTCTGATCAGGTGATTATGAAGCTGACATAGCACTCAAAATGAAGATGAGGAAAAAAACAGTGTTTGTAAATTAAATATTAGTTATAGTTTAACCAGTGAAATTGTTTCCATTGAGGCCACTACAGAGATTCATGGCTTGTCTGGCTGCTTGAGATGCTTTACCAGTTCAGGCTATAACATACACTTATCCATTTTAGAGGGGACGAGCAATTCACCCGACATCTGGAATGCTGTAAATGGGCTGAACCAGCAGGGCTATGAAGGTGCACTGGGAGCAGCCACAACCCACCAGACGCAGCCGGGGAGCTACGGCAGCCTGCAGCCACCACACGGTCACCTGGTGAGATTTTACCTCTGGGACCTTTAGAAGATGACAACGTAGCAATTTTTAAAACCCCTGTGGATTTGACTGTGTGTTTTGTTTACTGCTCAGGACTACTCCCCACACTCAGTGATGCCTGCAGATATGAACCGGGGTCTCCCACCAATGTCCACTTTTCACCGCAACACAGCGTCACACAACCACTCAATCAACACGTCAGACAACTCCACAGGTGAGGAAATGGAGAAATATTTCTCTCTTTTTTTATTTAAGGTGAAGGTTTCTTTTTCTGTTCATTGCTGTCATATTTTATTTATATGTTTTTGATTTTGTTCTCATTCTCAGGGAGCCAGAGAAATGTGTCAGGAGGGTCACAGACAGGTGATACGCTGGGAAAAGCTCTGGCCTCTGTAAGTATGCACCACCTTACTCCCATTAAACCAGCTCATCTATGCTCTGTTATGTTCAAAAAGTCAAGCCAGTGCATAAAACCAAGCCCTGAGAGCCCCAGAGGTATACTGCAAAAGGGAAATAGTTGTTCTTCCCTGCCAGTAACAGGCTAGTGCATATTAACAAAGGGCTACTCGCACGCTTCTGGACTTTTTATTGGCTGCTGACTAGTAAAATGACCAGAATTGATGAGTTTAGTTCAGATTACAAGCCCGCTCCAAAGGCTGTGGCAGCAGCTGTAAAACCCAACGCAGAAATGACAAGTTGTGCTTTTAAAATGATCCATGCCTTAGACCTACTCCTCCCCCTTCTTCTCGCTCTCTCCACGTCTGCTGCTAGATTTATTCACCCGATCACACCAGCAGCAGCTTCCCCTCCAGCTCGTCCACACCGGTGAGGTCTCCATCCCCACTGCCGAACGCTGCTGAGCCCACAGGTAAACTGTTAACACAAAACCTATAGGGGCTGTTCTGAGTGAAAAATTATTATTTTTTGTGTATTTCAATCCGTTCATGGACTATTTGTCTTGTTTTCTCATTCCTAGGTCCTAACATGTGGCCCCGGGGTTCAGTACAGGCACCAGTCTCACCACATTATGAGTCTTCACTCATATCACTGGTAAAAACCGCCCACAAGTTTATTTTATTAATGTTATATAGAGATAATGGATGGGAGGATGGATGGACATATAAATAGCTGATGGTTTAAACTCATGAGAGACAATGTAGGAGTTAGAAAGAATATATTTAATATACCATCCTCATATCTGTACTGTCAGTATGAATCTTCCCCCAGCTCACAAGTCATCATTTCCCTCAGTATAAAAACTGGAAACACAGGAAAACAGCTTGCCGCTCTCTATCAAAGCTAATCAAAATGTGCCCACCATCACCTCTAGAGCTCACTAATTAACATGTAATATCTTGATTGTTTAATAAACACAAAAAAAACAAAATGTAGAAATTGCAAGTTGTGGTTTCACAGGGTTTTATGTGCAGCACAATTTGCACATGGGTGCAGTGACATCCCGGAGTTTCCGCTAGAAGTTCCTGTGCCAGGCCAAAAGATAGAGCCAGGCTAGCTGTTTCCAGTCCTAATACTAAACTAAGCTAATCAGCTGGTGGCTATAATGTTATATTTAATATACAAATACATGTGTGGTATCAATCTTCTTATCAAATTCTCACTACAGTTCTGTTTTGTTCTCAAAAGACTGAAGTTTGCAATTTTCAGGATTATCGTAAAGGCCTATAGAAACGTAACAAATTCTAACTTTTTGACTCTTGGTGTCTTCAGTCTCAGGTGGAGGACCGTCTGGACAGATTGGACGATGTGATCCACGTCTTAAGGAACCACGCTGTCGGCCCCACAGCCTGCGTGCCCTCTGATATCCACAACCTGCTGAGCCAGACCCATCACGGCCACCCGGGATCTGCCAGCACTCTACCGCTCACCTGCCACACTCCAGCCATGGTTAACAAACATTACTTTGAAGTATTTAAGGATAGGAAGGACAGGGCAGCGTGTGTGGAAATGCCATGTCTGTGTGTGTGCGTGTGTGTGTGCGTCTGCTGGTATTCAATTTCAGGAATTTTCCACTCGCTACGTCTGCATGTTTTCCTCATGTTAAGGTTGTTGTCCTTGAAATAGGAAACTGAGCACAATGGGACAGAGTAGTGACGCGTCGGCCTTGTATGGAAAGCGTACAGTATGTGCAGACTCTAATTCCACCGTGGGGTGATGGGAGACGCCTGCACTCCCATTCCTGCATGTTTCCCTTTCAGCAGACCAGGGGATTTTAGCCCAGCTGGAGTGGAAGTATATGCAGGGGAAACGGGTTTTTAGTCTAATCCTTTGGGGGAGGGGGGTATTAAATTCTCTCACTTTTATTTTTCCAAATGATATGTCGGTTAGAAGTGAATCATTCCTGAAGAGAATTAGGGGTATGTTTAGGGAGCATACAGTAGTTTTAAGGGACGGATTAAGATGGTCTGAGATTAAATTAATTCTGTAGAGCGAGAGAGATCTACCCAGGGTGATGTCGGAAACCAGGGGGCAGATGTTGGTTTGTGACTTATTTGTCATTCGTTGATCTAAGAGTTGTATACTGTATGTGAATAAGCCAGGATCACTGTCTTTTAAGATTCATGGAGCCAAGGCTTCGTTTACCTTAAAGAATTCTTATATGCTGGAGGCTGAACTGTAGAGGTATTAATGCTTGGATATTACCCTTATCTCATCCTCTTCTTTGTGTGTCATAAAGGTTGAAGCTGTCACTATGAACAACAACCATGCAGCCTTCCAGAGCCGCACACAAAATGGCCACCCGTACCAAGTAAGACCGAGGCCCACACTTCATCAAATGCAGGCAGGAGGCAGAGGCAAGTCCATCGCTGATTTCACAAATTTTGACAACTTAGTTTTTAACTTATTTTATAACTATCAACGCTCAAGAGGTGTCACAAATTCATAATTGTTGCAGCTTTTTTTTTAAAATGTTGTGTTATTGGTGCACCCTGTAGGTTTAGGAGTCCAGGCTAATCTGGAGCTGAAGATGGAGAGTGGAGAGAGAGATGAGATGATGCACACCAATCACAGCCACAGCTCTGACAGTCAGAGATCAGATGATGAGAGCGAAAACAAAACACAGGGAGAAAACAGCTCCAGGAACAGGTAACTACACTCACTGCTTTAATACTTCCATCTCAGGTTAAAAAAAAAATCACACCTTTTCAGGAAAAAAATATTTTGGTGTGTAAAAGCAGCTGCTGAGTGTGAAAACAGTGTGAAACTCATTGTGCTGAATAAGCAGATTCAGGCCTTTGTGCTGAAACATGATAAATAATCTGCAATAGTAACGAGACAAAAAAACATTACTGAAGTAGCATTTATAGGTATTTTTTTTACAGATTTATGCACTTAAATATTGAATGATAGTATCAGTAGATTTCCAAATATGAGTCCCTCACTCAAAAGCAAGTATTACTTGCGATTCGTTTTTACTCATTTAAAATACTGTCAAACCCCCTGCTGTGAAGGACAGCTGTGTCCAGGGGAGCCTCTTTAGCTCTGGCTCATTTTTCATCTTCGTGTTGCATTGAGGTGCAGTAAATTAAATGAGGGGAAAAAAAGAGGAACAGGAGCAGCTGCTTTGATGTACAGTACAGTGGTAAAAACATAAATGGTGGAAAGGTGCAATGGTGGTCATGGGTTTATCAAGAAAATCCCAAAATTTAAGGGGACAGATGCTTATTCCTTACAAAATATAAATATAATTATGATTAATAAGTATTTTTAGTGTATCCTACCACAGTTAACTTGTATTACTAAACATTTACCACTGTCCTCTAGTCCCCAGAAGCAAAATTAAGAGAAAATGTGGAGAGTTTTCCTGTATCAGATTTATAAACCTGGTTTATGAATTTACAGTGTATTTATAAAGCCATGCTTGGTGATACAGTGCATACAGTACATCTTGGTCTGCATCTTCAGTAAACCTCTCAGATGAAATACTGTGTGTCCTGGTGTCTTTAGTTTCAGAGGTCCCTTCAGGCCAAACCTCTTCATGACATCAGCTCTGATATCCGAGTGCATGTTTTCTTTTAATCTACAGTCATAATCTAGTTGAGTGATATTGTTGCCGACATTTGTGGGTGACCTGCAGCAACATTTTTTCTAGTGATTTAAAAAAAAAATTCAAACTCGATGGGGCAATGATATAAAGGAAAACAATTGTTTAAAATATGACACAATGTGACACAAACTGCATTGGCTATGAATTATGGTGGAAGGAGTATTTAGGTTGTCTGTGTTGGAACAATCAAGAGGTTGTCAGACAGTATGAACACTGAAGCAGGTTTTGCTTGCTGTAATCATTCCTCTAGATAAGACTGTACATTAAAAGATCCCCTTAAAAAATATACACCTAATGTAAGTGAAAGAGATGCGGAGAGAGAGAGAGGGAGAGGGGAAAAAATATCCATGGTCCTCATTCTGTACAAAAATATAACATCATGCAATACTACAATATGAAAAAACTCCATTACAAGTTATTGTCCTTCTAAGTGGAGGTACAACAGTAGAAAAATGTACTTAAGCTATCAAAAGTAAAAGTTTGTTATGCAGAAAAATAGCCTCTGAAAATATAATATTATTATATATCATTATTACTGATTATTATTATGGATGCATTAAACTGTAAGTAGTGTTTTACTGTTGTAGTTGGTTGGGGTGGGGCTTATTCTATCTATTCTTTATGGTGTTGGAGACATTGCAATATTTCCCCCTGAAAGTTAGTGAAGTGAAAATTTCAACAAAATGTAAATACTCAAGTAAGTACCCTATTATTTAAGTACTGTATCTCCAATTACAGTACCTGAATGAATGTATTTAATTATTTTCCACCTCTCACTACAAAGGGATATATTTTTGAAAGTTAGCTCTTACAGTGAAAACAAAATGCTCTAAGGGGTTATTGACCAATTTATAAATGCTTGACTGAGTATATGAGCCTGTTGACAATGTACCATTTAAGCACTTTTAATAGAATAAATGAGAATATATCAGATGAGGAGTTACAATAACGTGATGTCAGCTCAGTGGCCAGCAGAGGGCACAGAAATCCACAATATAACTCAACACAACCCTCCTGTGTGTCTCTGATCCACTGAAGCTTTGACATGGATGAATTTGAAAATGAAATAGATTCAGAAAAAAACATTTAGGCGCACGCTCATCTCATGTTTTCTCGTATTTTCTTAATATTGCAGTATCCATGAGGATGAAGACCTGAGCCCGGAGCAGAAGGCCGAACGTGAGCGTGATAGGAGGATGGCCAACAATGCTAGAGAACGTCTGCGCGTGAGGGACATCAACGAGGCGTTCAAGGAGCTGGGTCACATGTGCCAGCTGCACCTGAAGAGCGAGAAGCCACAGACCAAGCTGCTGGTGCTGCACCAGGCCGTGGCGGTGATCCTCAGCCTGGAACAACAAGTCAGAGGTGAGTGCTGCAGGTTGAGCTGTGCAGGGGGAGCTGTGGGTCAAATAAGTAACAGACTGTGAAAAGAAGATAGACACCCTCAACTAGTGGTTAAGAGTTAGAATATTACAGAACATAAACTTAAGTTTGGCTAACCTGATCCAGAGTGAAATATTAACATCATATTTACTCATCTATAATTATTTATTGCTGTATTTATTTATTTATTATTGTAGAAGTTAAACCCACATTAATTTATTTGACATGACAAAAAACTGCATTTGCATAAAATTATTTAACATACCTTTATTATCATTATGCCCATTAAGACAATAAAGAGTCATTGAGCAACATTATCATTATTATGGATTCATGTGTGTGTCCACCTGATGAATGTAGGTCTAATATGTAGACTCCTTAAAGCCCAGTCTTAGTGTCTGAAGCAGTGTTATGTTTCTGGCACAACTTCATCTACATTCAAGATGCACAGAGAAGAGAAAAAAGTCTAAAGACGTGAAACATCCATCAACACATGTAATATGTAGAGCAACTTCATTGTTAGATCAATGTGTTTTGGCTTGTGGCCATCATGATGACGACCCTGATGAGTTATAAAGTTGTTTTGTAAACTGCAAAGTGTTGCCGGAGTTTTGACCTCTTCAGTCTGAAGTGTCCTCCACTGTGTTCACCAGCTCGTCTTTAACGTCTTTAACTGATCTTAATATGTTGGCCAGCAACTGATGAGAGCAGCGAGAATGAATCAGAACATTAAAGTTAAAACCAAAGCAATGAGCCGAAAGACTGAGAGAGGAACTTTTGGGCAGGGTGATCATTTCCTGTGTTTTCTATCACTATGTGCCACATTATTTACATGTTATCATTTGATACATTACTTAAAAAAAAACATTTATTAAGAGCTCTGAGTTTTGTCACATGTGGATGCATCAAAAAGAAAGACACTGTGCCACATTTAATTCACCACAACAATGATTTGTAATACACGTTAATTATAAAGCTCTAAACTGTGATATAAAAGTCAACAGCCAAAAAGGAATTCATGAGGTATTTTCTCCATAGATAAAAGAGGTGACATGCCAGTACATAGCGGGGATGGAAATGATTAATATCCACTTACTTACACACATCTCGGTATCTTTATTTAGTCAAACTCTAACCCATTGTTTGTTAAATCCCACAGAGAGGAACCTGAACCCAAAGGCAGCGTGTCTGCGGAGGAGAGAGGAAGAGAAGGCGTCTGCTGTCATGACAGATCCGCAGTCCATGCATCTCGCTTTTCATCCCGGTCTGACAGACCCAGCGAACCCCATGGGCCATCTCTGAGCATCTGATAATAACTACAAGCCCAAGTACTTAACAATTCCTATTAATCCCCATAATTTGATATCAGTTAGGGATATTATGTGTCCAAAATGAGATATTAAATGACTTTTAGCAAATAGGAAATCATATACTCAGAAATAAATGAATAGTAATACTTTTAACCCCTCTACTGATTTAAAAAAAGGGCTATCTCATCATTATCGCTGACATTTCTTTGTCTTTGATGTCCAGATGTTGAGTGAAGAGCATCCTTTAGGAGCATCCAGCTGTTCAGGACGTCCAGCGTTTCTTCTGAATTCGGACCAGAGCGGAGGGGCCGACCTCTCCGTTTGTAAAGTGTGATGCAGTCGAACAATCATCTCCTCGCTTCCCACACGGACTTCTAACTTTGTGCCTAAACTTACTTGTAACAGACAAATGCATTGTAAGCTGCAGACAGGTTTTTTATGTACATATTTTGTATATTTATTGATTATCTTTCTGTATTGAATGGATGAAACCCAGTTGTGGCAAAGTGTCATCTGCAGTTTCATTTTTTGCAGAGCCAGATGTATTTCTGACAGACTTTTACAGTGTATCACTATTTACCACGTACACTCGTGATCTCCACAGAGCTCAGAGGACTGACATTCCTACATGTGTGTGTTCAGACAACAGATTTCATTTGTCGTGTGTATGAACGTTTGAATTGTCGTGTGCGTGTGTGTGTGTGTGTGTGTGCGCACGTGTGCCTGTGTGTGTGCGTGTGCGTGCGTGTGTGTTGTAGGAGTTTGACCATTCTATGAATGAACAGATCTCCGAGAATGTTCTTTAACGTGTGGACGTCATACACAATATATTGAAGCTGTTCTGTTATTTGTATATTTGTTACAGATTTGTGTTTATAGCACTGTAAACAACGACACACTTCCTGAAACACTGGTGACAGAACCGAACACTTCTCAGTCTTATTCCTTCTTCTTCTCAGTGTAATTATTGCTCTTCAGATGTAGTCGCAGCTCTCTAATGGTTCTTTGCATGTTTTGAGTTTTTAATAGAACATTTTAATTTTTTTTCTAAGTTATGTAAGTTATCTTTTATACAAATATTGTGGATTTAATAATGTCCGTATTTGCTTTTGTCATTCTGATTTTATAAAAACCATTTTTGTGCAGTTTTACTAGATGTAGTCACATTTCTTGCTCTGAGCAATACAGCATTGCAGAATAATTGATGTCTTGTTTGCTTGTCACTCTGCAGAACAAATACTGTAATAAATAATAATCACAAATAATCTGAAATACTCCTATACTATGTACAGTACGTGTACAGTTTGAAGTAGCCTGCAGGCATGTGTCAAAATAATAATGTAGCAATAAATGTCTTTTGTTTTTTTAACAAATAATTTCAGTCTGTGTGTTATATGTTTTATTATAGAGGGTAGAACACACACATGCACACACCGATAGATAGATAGACAGACAGACAGACAGAACAGTAACTAGATTATGTGCAAAGTAATATCAGAAGTGAACAAAGTTTCAGAAGAGACCGGAAAATGAATACTGATCATAAAAACAAAAAAAATACATCATATAAAACATGCTACACTTTTACAGCATTAACCAAACACTGAGGAACTGCATCGATATTTTACACAAAATATGACCTTTAAAATGAGTCTGCTGTGTTCTTACCAGTGACCCTGGTTTAAGTCTTGGGAACTTTGTTGCATGATTTTCTCTATCTCTGCAACTCTTTAATAAAGGCATACAGTACTTAAAAATACTCAACTGTCAAACAGATTTTTAAAGTTTGTGTTATGTTTGCAGGCAGGCTTACCTTCAGAAACCATATTTATTCTGAAGGACCACTCTAATATACGGCCTGATGCAGAATACACAAAACACATAAACACATTGAAGGACAAACACCAGAATTCTAGTCAGTGTTAATAATAACTGATTAATGCTTAATTAATAAAAAGACAAACCTTTCCTTCCTGGTTTTCCAGTATTACAAGATGAGAGTACCTAATTTAGGCTAAACTTTTAAATACATGCATGAGGTCAAACATCTGCAATAGTCTCTCAATGTAAGCATTTATTTGCAGCATTAAAAAAGGATGGGTTAGGTCTTGGCTCTTAAACCAACAGTCAGGAGCCCATATGAACAAAGAAACATGTCTTTTCTTGCTTTAATCATTCCTCCCATTCATAAAGATCCCTTCATAAAGTAAATGATGGGGGCCAAAATCCACAAGCCCCCTCCTGTGCAACATTTTTTATTTAAAAGTTTATATGAAGCTACTATGGAGCTTCCAAAATGAGTCAAATCAAGTAGATATCTATCAACATTACAGTCTTTTTAGTGTCAAACCACCACATCTCATGACAACCCAGACCACTAAATGACTGTGTGTTACACTCACACTGAAGTAACATTTGAAAGAGATCTGTTAATAGTGAGTATGAATATGAACAGGAGGAATGATGACACTGAGGACAAACTTCTCCCAGTGTTTATATGGGCACCTGGCTGTTGTTTTAAGACACTACCAGATTCAAAATATATGTGTACCTATCCTTTAACGAGCTCCACATCCTGGTCACATGTCCCACTAGTTCAGGACTTATGTGATATAGAGTCAGGAGGATGTCCTTTGATGCACTGGTTGTCATGTTGAGTGTTATTGAAGAAGTTGAGCAGTGGTCATATGGTTTGAATATCTGACACAGAGCCGGCGCAGTGAACGCCCCTCCAGTCCGGGTGGAGGCAGGACAGTCTGAACCGGAGGAAGAGGAGGAGGAGGAGAGGGAGGACTCTGTTTAACTCTCACACTGGACTCACAGCGGGTAAGTCTCACAGTTTAGACAGACTTTCGACTTCTTTTTAACTCATGCTGACTAAAAAACTAAAATCACCATATTGCTGCAGTAGCGACTTGTGATGCGTCTGTGCGGCGCAGAGCGGAGTGAGTCTATGTTAAAACTTTTATTTTAACTTTTATTCTTTATCTGTCAGTATAATTGCTCCAGTTTACTGTGATATGCTGTGTGACTGACCTTCCTTTAATTCAATGTACCTGTATGTACTTTTCAACCGCAGCCTTTAGTCTTTGTTTAATGTTTAAAGTGAGACGAGTTCAAGTTTACCAGTAAAACCGGATAAGCGCAGATCCGCAACAAATAAACTTAAAACTACAATGACTGTATGTGAATATGTGATGGACTGATAAACTCGTCCGTAACACGTTTAAACAGACGATTTAAAAGGTCAAAAGAAAAAAAAAGAAAAGAAAAATCCCCTATAGTAAACTGACACACTTGGACAAATAGTCTTACCACTTTCTACCTGTGATTAGTGTACAGTAGTATTAGTATTAGTTGTAAAGGTTCATAAAATATTTAGTAATGTTTCATAGAACTGTTATAAACTATTAACAACAAAAGCTTTCTGTTTGTCTGGTTGTAGAAAACCCACCTCCAACCATCATAGTAGTTTCTTTGTAGTTGTAGATAGCTCTTTAATTAATCTGGAAATCCCCTTATATGGGCTTTAGACATTTAGCCTACTTAACAATTTAATGTTAATAGGCTACTTGATGCAAGTAGTTTAGTAATTGCAAAATAAATTGATGTTGCTGATTGATTTTTTTTTCAATCAGAATTAATTGGGACTTTCCAGAGTTAGTTAAAAGAACAAAGCAAGTTTAATGCTGGAGGAGTTTTTCCCACAACCTGGCAACCCCAAAGTTGCTCTAATTAACAGTTTGTAATTTATCTAGAGCTGCAATGACTTATCATCAATTAATAAGTGACAAGTATGAAATTAATTACCAACTCTTTAGATAATCAATTAACTGTTATGGATAGTTTTTAGGGAACATTTTATGGACCAAACAACTAATCAATTAATCAAAAATACAATTGACAGGTTATAATGAAAATAATCAGCCTTAAACTGATCTTTAAGGCATTTGGGAATACACTGAACCATAAATAAAGCCATTAGTTACATCTTATAAACCCTCTTTAAAGGCCGCCTTACTAAACTGACTTAACTTTATGAATGAGTGTCTTTCTGTAATGTCATTCATTAAAGTGAGTGTGCTCAGGATGATGCTCTTTAGAAGATACCGTTTTGTCTGCAGCACAGCCTCTCTTGTGTTCTCGTGCTTCAGCTTCACAGTAACGTATCTGTTGACAAACATTTTCCTCGAGTGTTACACCATGAGGTGGGTGACGACACCTCGGAGACCTCGGCCAGTTGCAGTCGTCATGCAGTTGGCTCAGCTTTGGCTGTACAATAGTACCCTGTCATTTGCACACAGAAGGAGCTGTTTCCATTGCACAGCAATATCAGGCTCTTGTCAGCATCCATTTATTCTGTCTGTATGTTCGCTGGCTGACTGAGAGCAGCTGTGTGAGGAGCTCCCTGGGTGTGTGTCATTGTGTCTCTCTGTGGTTCCAACCCCGCTCCAATGTTGTGTAAACAGCTACCACTGCTCGACCAACCTGATGCATCAGTTTTGTGTTCACCTTCCCATGCAGGGTCAGCCTCTGTCAGTGTCACCGTTTTAACATACCTGTCTGTGTTTTCCACCACCTCAGGAGATCATCTGTCACCATGGAGTCTCACAGACTAAGTGGCTCTCCAGACGTCAGGATGCAGAGGAGTTACGCGCAGCAGCTCAGCCCTAGTGGCAGCCAGGAGAGCTTGTTTGGAGTCAGGGTTCAGGTTCAGGGGATTAAAGGTCAACCATATGTGATCCTGAACAGCGCTGGCCAGGACAGCCATAGGGACATCTCTGTCATCACTCACCAGGCGGGGTATAACCCAGGCATGATGAGGAGGTCTACGGATGAAAGACGGTCTACGTCTGAGGCGCAGAGGCCTGCATCCTCCTCCGAGTTTCATTATCAGAAACACCCCGAGCTTCTGAGACCTTATGACCCTGAAAGTAATAACCTCAACCTTCTCTGTCCTTCACAAACAGCCTCAGCCACTCGACGTGGACAGCTACACACCAACCCTCCTCCTGTAAATACTCAGACTGCTAATGCGACCAAAGCCAGGATCCCTCTGCCTGCTGAGGGCCCAGAGGAAGACCAGAGTGAGGCGCCTCAGAACAAAGCGCCTCCCTCAGGTGAACCTCCAAAGTCCCCAGACGCAGTGGACGCAGACTCCTTCATATCTGTAGGGAAACTAATAGACCAGTTCAACAGCAGCCAGCGGAGGGGAAGGGGCAGCCCAAGGAACAGGCTGGACCCAGAGGCATGTCGAAGGTCACGTAGCGTGGACAGCGGGCGAACCTCAGACGACTCATCATCCTCCACTTCCTCCAGCAGAGCCTCATCTCTGAAGGGCAACAGGGCCGAGACCTCAGGTGGGATGTATCCGCCCGGGTCAGCTAGGGCTCGGCTACTCGGTGGAGAGGCAACTTCGGCAAACAACAGAGAGGAGAGCAAGCCCAGCACTCTCCTCAGAGGACATAATGGAAGAGAGACAATGTCCACAAAGACCCCAAAACTACATCAGAGAATGGAGAGATCGTCTGTCTCTGTATTACGTAGTGACCAAAATGATGGATCTGATGAGAGAGACGCACAGGTAAAGAGATCTGCTGTAGGATACAGCTGTAATTTTAAAGTTTGTATTTATTTGGTGTATATTCTCTAACCAGGTTACTCCTGATCTTCTGAAAGGACAGCAAGAACTGTCAGTAGATCCAACTGAAGACACAACAAAACAAATACTGTTCACTTACCTCAAGGATGGGTAAGTCACCCTCTGTATTGACCACTTTTAGTCAAGACAACTTGATAAGGTTGATTATATTCTACATTTTTCTTATTGTCAAAAAACCACAGGAAGAGACCAAAGCCAGCAACAACTTGATCTTATTAACAAGCAATATTCAAATACAGTTAATTCTTCTCCAAAAAAGCCTCAGCTCCACTGAAGAGATGAAAAAGACAGATGAAAACATTGATGCAGTCACTTCAATGCTTTTCATATTAATGTAATATTTCCATCATGTTTTCTATGTTATTTTTTACTGTGTGAGGTTGTCATCTCATTGAAGTGGATGGAAACACCCATTAATTCAAAATTTCTTTTGCTTATATTCTGGAAATGTGGTTACATGTTTTGCTAAATTTGGAATGAAACCTAGCTACTGTGTGACATGTTCCTACTTTACAATGAAAATGGACACTTTCATTTGTTTTGACTCAATCACACTCCACATACACCACCCTGGTGCCATTAATAGTCATTAGCATTTCAAAAGTTTATTGGTCCGCAACTGAAAATAGTCCCTAATAAATTCACTCCTGTTTGAGTAACATTTATTAGAAACCACAGTGTAGAACTGGTCAAAGAGATTACTGAGCCTTTTTTTGCATGTAAACTATATATTTCTAGAGGAACCAATTAGCTAAGTGTAAAAGGAAAGTTGGATTGTTTTGAAAGGTTTTGGTCATGGACAATAAGAAAAATATAGAATAACAGCAGCCTTATACTCTTATAAATGAGCTTGTATTTGCACTTTTACCGAGTTCCAATATTTGAAAAATTGGTAAAAAATATTCTGTAACACTGTCTCTTATTTATTTGACCCTCTAGCCATCTTGTAGTGAGTAATTTGTGTGCGTGTGATCATGTGCTGTACTCAGATAAGGTGCTGCTGCTCCAGCTGTGTGTGCTCACACACGCAGCAGCCAGGAATGCCGAGCATTAACTTGTTTCCACTGATAAAACAAGTTCTTCACATGGACTGTTTATATCAGTCATGAGTGCCTGTGGAGAAATGTCTGAGGCAGGTTGAGTTTCTTAAAAATTGTTGTGTGTTTGTGAAATACTTTTCTGGCTTCTTCAGGACGACTGATGACGACCCCACCACTCAGAGGAAAGTCAACCTGCTGCTTGAAAAGGTCAACAAACTTAAATGGAAAACCGCTGTGAATCTGGAAGAGGAGAAAGTGAGTGATGAGATGAGATGGTTGTCAGTGTTAATCTCTGTTTTTGTCTGTAACTCCTAATGATCCTCTGTGTTGGACGTCTCTTTTTCCAAATGTGTAGGATTATACAGCTGATGTGAGGCAGTTGCACGAGAAACGGGCATCGCTAGAGAAAGAAGTAACCGAGTTAAAGCAAAAACTGGAAACTGAGATGAAGGTATAGTGCAGTCTTATCTTGCTGATTCACCTCTAAGGCCCTTCACATCGTGTTCCTGTGACTGATCATGTTTCTCTCTGTTGTTGTGTTGTGCAGAATGAAAGGACTCTGGCTAAGGCCTGCGAGAAGGCCTGGGCAGAGAAGAAGAAACTACAGGAAGAGTTGGCCAAAAGTCAGATAGAGCTCTGTAAACTCAGGGATAGACTGACTGAAGTTGAGGCTGAACTTCAGTTGACCAAAAAGGAGTAAGGGTGTGATTTCTTAAACATTAAACAAAACTTATATGAAGGCAGCCTGTGCTATGTAAAAACACACAAATGGTATCTGCCAAAAAGGGGATTGAACAGAAAACAGTCACTTAGTTTACACTCCAAAAATATGAAGTTTGACCATGTGAACATTAAGTATATACTAATAAAATAAGGTTTGATGTTTTTCATGGGTATCAAATTAAGCTGTTATGAAAGGCAGAGCTAAATACCAGGAAAGAATACTGACGCACTTAAATCCTAACCTAGTTTCTTTAAATGGGCTTTTGCTCATAATCTTAGGTCATTCGAGTGTACTCTGATCGGATCCGCCGCTCATTTGACTGGAAACAAAGTCAAATACCATTTGGATCAAGTTTGCTGATATCATTTTTTGTTATCTAGTCTTTTTCATTCCTTTCTAAAACTTTCAGGCAGGATAAGCAGACTTCTTTCCGTGATATGAAACGTGAAACTAAATTCTGTCTGTCTCTCCTGCATTTTGTTTTTTGTTTGATGTCAGTTTGATTCAGATGAAGGCCGAAAGAGAAAGATCTAAGAGAGAGATGAAAGACCTTCAGCAGCAGCTCTCTGAGATGCATGACGAGCTGGACCAAGCCACGAAGGCAGAGGTGATAAATACGGAGAAAGAAGTCCTTCTGAAGGTAAATGAAGCCATTCGAACATGATACTTCACAAATCAAGAGCAGATGGAAAGCTCCTGGTAGTGATGCATTTTGATGGATATCTGTCTCAGGATATGGTGCAGCTGCGTGGAGACTTCCAGGATATGCTTCAGGTGAAGGAAGAGCAGGAGGAGGTCCTGCACCGCCGGGAGAGGGAGCTCAATGCCCTGAAGGGGGCGTTCAAAGATGAAGTGGAGACCCACGATAAATACATGGCCGCTCTGAAAGACGAGTATGAGAAGGAGCTTGAGAGTCTTCTCAGGGATTTAGATATGGCCAAAGAGGTGAGATTACTCTGATTTCTGCTTATTTCTGAAAGCTAAAATATAATTTATTTTGCCTCAAATGTTCATCATTTATAATTGTCCTCTTAGAGCAATGCTCTGCTGGGCCAGAGGAAGGTGGAGGCAGAAGAGGAGAGAGGTGCAGCTAAGGTGCACCTGAAAGAGCTGAGTCAGGAGAAAGAACAGCTGAGAGGAGATGTGCAGGAGTTGAACAACAAGGTGGATCAGCTGAACCAGGCTATCCAGGAGTCCAGGGTCACAGAGAGACAGCTGGACCAAAGGACAAAGCAGCTGGAGGTTGAGAAACATAAAAAAAAAATTATTTCCTCTCTTTTTTTTGTTTCTAGGTGTTTTGAATCAGACTTTATCTTACTGATGTGATCTATTCTGACATTTTCCTGTTTATTCTTATTTTTATCCTAAGAGGGAGAAGCAGCAGCTTGAGGAAATGTTGAAGGATGTGAGAAGGAACGAGGAGGAAATGTGTCAGTCGAACCAGTCTCTGCTCACTCGCTTGGAGGACGTGCAGGTAAGAAAAAAAAACCCTTAATTGACATACTGTAAAGCTTATGACTGATATCATTACATGAGATCATTGTTAGATCTCCTCTTTTTTTTCTTCTTTTAGGGCAAATTGACCAAACTCAATCATGAGCACAGGGACCTTAAAGAGAAGCTCAAGGAGGAGAGGAAACAAATCGAGGAGCTATGGAAGATAAAAACAGCTCTGGAGGATGAGAGGACGCTGCAGGACAGGACTGTGGAGCAACTACAGAGGAAGGTAAGAAAACCAAAAGGACTTAAACAAGCCACTGTCTTATCAACAGCTGTAAACACTTTGTCTTTGTTATCAGATGAACAGCATCATGGAGGATTGTGAGGCCTCTACAGACATACTTCAGAGCCAGGTCGACGAGGCCAGAGAGAAGAGTCAGAGGGAGTTGGCCGAGCTGCGGAGACAGCTGCAGGAAAAGGGAGCAGAGCTGGAGAAATCCCGACAGGCAGCCAAAAATCTGCAGGAAGAGGTGTGGCACTTATTGTCTTACCGATTCATCAGTATGTGGGTTCAACTCTATTAGTCACCACTGAATTCAATTTGACATAAAAGGAGTCATGCCCCTTTGTTTCAGCATTTTTCCTCTAAGATCCTAAAACAATTTTCTAAACATGTTTTGTGTGAGATTGAACAGAAACATAAAAGAAACATAACAAATGTGTCACCAGGCTTGATTAATTCTGTATTTGTGTGATAACGTCTGGCCGAACACTGCCCGACAGCAGACATTGTATTGTATGTTACCTTATCTCGGCGTGTGTGTGTTTATTCTGTGCTCCGCTCTGTGTTCAGCTGCTTCCTCTGGAGGAGGATCTGCGGCGGTGTCGCAGGGAGCAGCAGGAGGCCCAGCTGAGGGGCCGGCAGCTGGAGCAGAGACTGGAGGAGCTGGAGGAGAGGAATGCCACCACAGTGGAAGAGCGGGAGCGGCAGGTCAAAATCATGGAGGTAAATGTCTCAGTGGAGAATGTGGAAAATAAATTACACTGAACATTGATAAATGGGCTTAGAGTTCAAAACAGAAACATACATTTGAAAAAATACCCACATTTGACTTTCGTTCACAGTTCTCCTTCATACCCGTGACATGACCACAAGTTGTCTTTTTCAGGTCTGACCGTCTTTTTTTTAAAGATTATTGAGAGTCAGCTGCAAAGATTATTTAATGTCCCCCCTGAAAACAGAAACAAGCCTTTTTTTTAACGTAACAGCCATGACTGTCTCAACAAAGCCAAATGATATAAAATATCTCTGAGCACACAGTAGATCTAATCCTTGAAGTTAAGACATGAAAATCTTCCCCAAGTGCCGTTTGTATTTGTATATTTGTACATATCACAGGCAGCTCTCAATCAGAAACAGCATTCACTCGTATCTGAACTCACGATATACTTTAGTTTATCACATATTTTGAAGTATTTATCTGTTCAGGTGCCAGTATTTCCTCACTCACTTGCTCCTGTGAGCTATGAGGGTGCTGAAAAGAGCCATGGCAACAACATCTCACAGCTCAGCACTGTTTATCTTGCTGATGACAAAACATTACACAGTGACACTAGTGTGCTCATTGTTGACACTGCGTATCGACTGAGGAAGCTTGTGTTTACTGTAAAAGTTATCTGACCTGTCTGGGTGTTTCTCAGGAAATGTCTTTCTCATCTTCCAACTAACAAAAGCAGCCATCACCCATTCAGCAATAAACAATCATACAAAGTCTTTTAGTTATCACATCTTTTTGCAAATGCAGCTTTTTGTATCTTATTCATGATTTTCCCACAAGATTCCCACAATTTTCCCACTTTGTATTTAACTACCATTACCCTGCTTTTCACTTTTATAAACAGAGCCTCAAGGGATCGATTCACCGTGTTACAGCCCAACGTTACATAAATTAACTTGACATTTTTATACATTTTTATGTTTTCCTCTCCTCTCAGGGGCGCATTAGTCAACTACAAGAAGATCTTCATGATGAGCGCGGCACTGCTGACCGACTGTTGGAACGATTAGACAAAACCAAAGAGCAGGCAGGTTTACTCCCTCATGATGCATTTGGGCCTTTTTTTTTTCTGCACACAACTATCATTTTCTATTTGCTAACAGTCACAACCCCCCCATCCCCCCATCAGTGATAGAGTTGTGCCTCGTCTCAAGTTTGAACAGTCATCCGTTACATCTGTCTTTATCACAAACAGATGTAAGGCTGAGTTCACAGATTTCCCATCAGACACCGACAGCTGGTGATTGCTCTGTCCAGAGTTGCTCGTCAAACAAGTTTTGTTTCTTAACACTCAATTTGTTACACCTCTGAAATATGACTGAACCTTGCTGATTTCGCATTTTGTTTTTTAATATCAGATGTCATCATGAAAACCTCAGCTTCCCCAGCATGTCTGTAAAGTAGGCCATCCTTAATGAGAGCAGAGTGGTGCAGACTAATTGAGACAAAACACTGTTTTGGGTGCAGTGCAAAGACAAAAAAAAGCAGCTAACTATTGTGGACAACTATTCACGCTCCCTTCACTGGGCCTCTGGATGTTATTAGAGGGGAGAGCCGTTAGATCTGATGTGGCTGCTCAGACCAGACAGCATTTCCTCTGGTTTTAAGAATTAAGCTGGAAACTTTCATTTAACCTGAAAGTGCTTGTCAACAAGTCCTGCCATTTTTAATAAAGTGTAGCAATGTTTTCAGTCAATAGAAGAGACTCTACGTATAAAGTTCAAGCCCATATTTAGCTCCATGTACAAATTGGCATAAAGTTTTAGTTTTAGTGGTCTGGTGCCCTTATGCCTTGTTAACTTACTAAAAATGTATTTTATGAACTATATTATGACTGAATGTTAAAATGGTTCCCATCTCTGCTGCTGGTTGTGTGTGACAGATGGATCAGTTGAGGAATGAGCTGATGCAGGAGAGAGGAGTCAGACAGGACCTGGAGTGTGACAAGATGAGCCTGGAGAGACAGGTATTGATCCAGAGCAAAATTATTATTTTATTTAAGGAGTCAACACATCAGAAATATACAGATAAAAAAGGTGTGCCTATGGAAAGTCTTAACACTTTTTAAGACACCATCTGCCACCCAGACCTGATGTGTAACTTGGCAAACCACACCTACTGTTTCTGGCTTCAAATTCAAGAGCACAGATAATCCATCGTCAACAAAACTCCACATGGTATCTTTTGGTGTCTTGCCTCATATATGCCTCATCTTTTGTTTAATTCCCTCTCAGAATAAAGACCTCAAGAGCAGAGTTACTCATCTGGAAGGATCACAAAGGACCAACCAGGACTCACTCGTCTCCAAACTTAACATCCGCATCCAGGAACTTGAAGAAAAGTTGCACGGAGAGGAAAGGTGAGCACCTCCAACAACTTTAACATTTATATAAAGTATAGAGTGTGTAGTGTATTTGACGGTTTAGGATAACACTTTGCATAATGGTTCCATCAGATACTTGATGGTAGCTGTCGAGCACTGAACCTACTCATATCACTTTCCCCATGGTTGTAAGAGTGAGAGTATCTCAGAGAGTCCAAACACACCAGGAAGGTGTTGAGTTACAGGAAGCTGCTGCAGCAGTGATGTGATCTCTTGGTGCTTTTGCTCTCAGGGACAACAACAACCTGCAACAAGCCAACCGCAAGCTGGAGCGCAAGGTGAAAGAGATGAAGATGCAGGCGGACGAAGAAAACGTCAACCTGCAGACCCAGAGGGACCAGGTAGACATCTTTATTCATAAATAAAACAGAAAATACTCAGGGAGCAGCAGACCTGACTCATGATTCAATATCTCACTTTTGTGAACTTTGCAGCTGACTCAGAGGCTGAAGACAGCGAAGAGGCAGATGGACGAGGCGGAGGAGGCGATTGAGCGTCTGGAAAACGCTAAAAAGAAGCTTCAGAGAGATCTGGATGAGCAGATCGAGGCCAACGAGCATATTCAGAGCCAACTCGGTGCACTGCGGAGCGAGATGAGGTGACTACACACCTTCTGCCACTGAGCCTCTGCATTACATCAGTTCTTAAATATCACACGTTGTTCTTCAACTGTGGTCATTTTATTTTTTTCATTAACAGGCGTAAGAAGAGCTCAACTGCTCTCATAAAGGCTCTGGAGGATGATGTGAACGACTTGGAGGATTTTGGCTCCGATTAACTGGACTGACAAAATAGTTCAACTGTCATTTCTGGACTTTCTGAGGAGATGTTGAACTTATTTTCAAGAGTGGTTGTTTTAATATTTCAACTTAATTTCATTAACAACTCAGGTGTGTTTTTATCTTTTTTCCCTCAGTTGTGCTTAGCATGGCACTGTGCCAAGGCTGACCTCTAGTGGCAATATTTATAACTACATGATCTGACAGACTTGTTTTTTACAACAGTGCAATCCTGACTTATTTCTCAAATTAATGTCTTTGTTAAGTTATTATTTTGGGGTGTGAGTTAATATGGTGAGAACTTCAAATCTCAGACTAATGAATAAATGTACTTTAATGCTTTTCCAACATTCACTGATGTTCATGGAGCTACAGAAACCCTTAAAACTGAAATAAATAAATCCAGCTGTATGTTGTTTCTGTAAGTCTGAGAGTTTGTTTTTCTGCAACAGGTTTAAAGTAAGAAAATTTGACGTTGTCACTTAATGACAATACAAAACAAAGATCACCTGTCAATCACTCAGCTGTTACACTTTGTATGAGGATGAGTGTGATGGTTGTACAGATGGATCAATGGCCTGTGCTGAATGGCTGCAGTTGGGTAGAGGTGGGGATTTGACATAGGGGCTCTGATCAACTCCAGAAGTTCACACTACTGGACATCTGGCAGTTTTAACAACGGTTGGCACAGTGATACATGGACATAAAACAGAAGAGAAGCATGAGGCAACACTGTGCTCTGAAACATGGAATATTTAAGGAATTCCTGGCAGAATTCCTCGGGACCTTTGTCTTGGTTGTGAGTAACATTTTGGATTTTGAAATTGCGTTGTTGCTTTTTAATGGGTATATAGTGCACTCATATTTTTTTTGCTTTATGATTGACCTCAGAATTTGTTTTCTTAAGGTCTAATTTTGTTTATATGCTTATTTTAGTACATTGCTGCCCTGATCTATATCCTTCTTCATTATGTTCTCTGTATTTGAAAATATGTGGCTGAAAACATGATACTCTCTTCCTCTGTTTGTTAGTTGTTCGGCTGTGGTTCGGTCGCTCAAACTGTCCTCAGTCGAAACTCCTTGGGTGAGCCGCTCACCATCCACATCGGCTTCTCTGTAGGACTGATGATGGCAGTGTATGTGGCAGGTGGAGTCTCAGGTAAATGTGATTTCATGTCATTAGAAGCACTTCTTTACACTTCTTAACCCTAACCCTACATGTTCTCTCTCACATATGACTAAGGCAAGGCAAGGCAGTTTTATTTATATAGCGCATTTCATACACAATGGCAACTCAACCCCCCACCCCCCCCATAATAAAAACAAAGTACAGAAAAATAGAAAGACATAAATAAAATGCTAGAATAGAGCATTAAATATAAGATTGCAGCATAAAATAATAATTAGTTTAAAAGGACATAGAGTGCAAATTAAAGATTAAAATATAAAGTGCTTTAAAAGAGCTCAATCATAAGCACAAGAGAAGAGAAGTGTTTTTAACCTGGATTTAAAAATGTTCACAGTTGGGACTAATTTCAGTTCTGCTGGTAGTTTGTTCCAGTTGTGTGCAGCATAACAGCTAAAAGCTGCTTCACCATGTTTAGTTTGAACTCTGGGCTCAACTATCTGACCTGAGTCAGTAGATCTCAGAGCTCTACTGGGTTTATATTGTAACGCTCTGAATTGAATAAATTATTGTTAATGTATGTTGCTCTGATCAATTTCCTAATCTATTGGATATTGGCATCTGGTCTAACCCTATCCCTAACCCTAACCCTTACTGAAAAATATCCCTTTTAATAATATAGTTGTTAGCAGTTTGTTGTGTGCATATTCAGCCTCATTGCTGCCATATAATCTACTGTTTCTCACTACAGACTCTATAGTGTGAAATCATTTATAGTTAATACAAACAACCTTTGCCAGAACATATAAAACAGTGTGACACAGCTCTCTTGTTATGTGTTGTAATCCAAACATTAATAGTGTTACTCATGAGGCTTGCATCCTATAATAATATAACTTTACGGCCTCCTGTCCAGCCATGTACCACCTCCACGGCTCCAGTGTCAGCAGCATCGTGCCTGTTGTCTGTCCAGGTTCAATGAGTGTTTACTGACCATTGATTTCTTAGTGCTAGAGCACAGCCTCTCTGGGGTCGTTCATAACCCTGGGCAGTAAATGTCCTGCAAACTCCCATCGATCACAGGCTACGTTCATCTGTCTATGACAGAGACCAGACCCAGTCCAAACGACACTGCTGGCCTCATCTGAGCAGCAGCTACTTCCAGTTCTACATCAAAAGGACCAAAATGGATTTCAGGAAGACAGATCACAGACAGACTGCTTTCTAATGCTGTTTTATGAGTTAAAAGTGGCAGGATGTGACCACAGTCTGACTTCAAAAAGGAACAGAATAATGTTGATAGTTTAATTTCTATAAGTCTATGTGACCATTATTCTGTCTTCTTGCTTTGAACATACATAACAAAACCCTGCACCGCCCCAGGGGCTGCTCCCCTTCTGCTGCCTCTCGTAAATGTGACGACCTCGCTAATGATGGAGAGGATATCATGCCAGCCACCCCCACCCCCAACCACTACACCCCCTCCTCTTCACTCTCTGCTTTGTCCTCTGTCCCAGGGGGCCATGTGAACCCTGCTGTGTCTCTGGCCATGGTGGTTCTGGGCAAACTGAAGATTTGGAAATTTCCTTTCTATGTCATCGCTCAATTTCTTGGTGCTTTTGCCGGAGCTGCTGCCGTTTTTGGATTATACTACGGTGAATAGACATGAATATTAAACTATAACATTAGAAAATGATTATTCTGGCCAGGTTTTGTTTTGTGTTTCCCCAACTTAAAATCAGAAACACTGAATGTGTAATCACTGAGCTGTCAAAATATTTCAACAATATGAGATATATGAATGGATAAAATCAATCTCTATTCACACTTTTCTATTTATTTGTCGTCCCCATAGATGCTTTCATGGAATTCACCAGTGGAATTCTGTCGGTGACTGGAATCAATGCAACAGGTCACATTTTTGCTTCCTACCCTGCGAGGCACCTGTCAGTTTTCGGCGGCTTCATTGATCAGGTGAGCTCTTGTCACTGTGACCTAATGACCTCTCCTCATTATGCTCTAGCGCTCCCGTTCAAACTTTAAATACTGTGAAATCTAGGAAATGTGGCTAATGAAAAATTGATTTGCCCACTTAGTCTGAAAACATCCCCCTCGTTTGCTTAGTTTTGGGTCTAATGACCCATTTCCTGGCATTCACTGCAAGATCAAATCTATACTTAACACCATTTTCAGTCTGTTTAGTCAGTGCAGCGATCCAAAAATAGCTACTAAAACTGTTGAAAACCACATCAGATGAACCACTGATATAAGTCTAAATGAGCTAATGGTAATGTTTACTTTGTTGGGTCTATGTAACTGTGGTGCCTGGAGGGAAATCCTAGTTGTGGTGGCATGTTAGTAGGTTGTAGTGCCAACCATAGAAGGTTCAGAAGGTTCATGACAGTAAAAGCACAGATTAGAATCATTAGTAACACTTCTGGTAGTGTTTGCCAGTTTACACAGTTCGAAGAAGTCATAAACTCAAGAGTGATGCTCTGCTCCTGCAGGTGGTGGGGACAGGTATGCTGGTGTTGTGTATCTTGGCTATCATTGACGGAGGAAACATTGGAGCTCCTAAAGGCGTTGAGCCGCTTGCCATTGGCCTGATCATCATGGCCATCGGTGTATCCATGGGGCTGAACTGTGGTTATCCGCTGAACCCTGCCAGAGACCTGGGACCCCGACTGTTCACGGCTGTGGCAGGATGGGGGATGGAGGTCTTCAGGTAACTGTGCAGCAAACACAGATCAGGGATTTATTTTTGTGTCTGAACATGATTTAGAAATTATCATTTTTTTATTGTGTTTCCAAAGTGCTATATAAAAAAAGTTGAAGTTGAAGTAGACAGATGAGAATTAATACGTTTACATTATGTGGCTAATGGAAAAGCAAATTTAGTGAGTTATTTTATGCCTGCCTGTCTAGAAACTGCATCCTTTTATAGCAATGTGGAAAGTAAACGGGTTGCTGACATGAACAATAGTGTTATATAATGTCACATGCACTGCACAGATGCAGTCGATGCTTGTGAATGATCCAGCCACCTTTGACCTGCAGAGGCCTCTGATGCCAAGCACATGAGCGACTGCCAGCTCTGCATTTCAGTCTTGCTGCTTCTTTCTGTTTTTTTCTCCTCACAGTACTGCAGATTACTGGTGGTGGATCCCTGTGGCGGGGCCCATGGCGGGGGGCCTGATCGCGGCTGTCATCTACTACCTGCTCATCGAGCTGCACCACCACCATGACGAGGCCGAGAAGCCCCCTGAGGAAGAGGAGGAGGAGGAGGAGGAAGATGAGGAGGATGACGACAGCAGTCTGAAGGACAAATATGAGATGATCACCATGAGCTAAACAAAAAAAGACAATAATTAACCTCCAGAACTGACTGGTACATGGTCAGCTTCAGCTGTTTTACTGTCAGTCAGATGAAGAGGAACATCTGTAAAGACAGTCTTCCTCTGTTTGGCAAACTGGTCAATACAGTAGCAGGATAGTCAGTAGTTACTGATTGACTTCATGCTCTGCAGAGACACGGTTTCTCAGCTCACTGCTGACACCATTAAAACCTTCAAGGGTCAAAACACACAGTAAGATAAATTAGTCTTAACGCTTTAGATTTTAGATGGAAAAACTGCAGCTAGTCGCACAAAATAAACAGCATGGTCACTGTTTCGGTCTGTACTGTGGATAGAAATACAAAAACAGGCAAAAGATTGCGCCATCCTTGAAAAGCTGACCCCATCATTCAATCTTACACTGAATTGTCTCCTCTACGCTTACACATGAAAATCTCAGTCCTGTGTGTGTTTCACATTGTTATGACTGTCACATATGTGTTGTACATACTGTATTATAGAGATTAGAGGAAAAATGTACCCTTCATTTTGATATACTCACTTGCTCCCATTTCTCTTCAGTGCTTGCATGTTACTGCCTGTATATTCATTCAAGACTGTATGTTTTTTATTATTATTTTTGCTTTAGTAAACCATAAGGAATTATTCCTGATGTTCATTATTTGTTACGTTTACTCAATGTTGTTTTGTCTACATAAAATTTCTACAAAATATCCATTTCTTAAGAGACATATTTTTTCATCAGGGGCTCGTTTCACTTCACCATCTATTGCATTCATCACTGAAAACTGCAGTTTGACTTTTACATCTAACTTAAAACACAGTCAGCTGATGTTATTTTCCTTACAGCATGTACACAGTTATTCTCATACATCCAATCAGATACTGCTTTATAAGTCTATGTGACAAAGCGAGAGACGACAGTAACAGCAGACATGAATCTCTTTGATGAAGCTCACCAGCAGACGACTGTACTTTTATTATCTCAGCCTGAAAACATTCAACAATATTTGGACAGTGAATGACAGATGCGATGGATTATTTGTGTGTTTAGCTGTTAAAAGTGAAAATGGTGATTATGCAGTAAAATATTTCTTATAGGAGCTTATCACTCTAGTTAATGACCTCCTCTATATCAACAATTATCTGAGATATGCAAGACTTTAAACTCTACCTGAAACCTCAGGTGGTTACTACATGCTTTCAAGTGGTTAATTAATAACTTCATTTTTTTATAGTGTAAGAGAGCTTTCCTGTCATCCTGTGGAAGAAGCGTTCACTGCCACATCAATAGCCACATCAGTGTGTATATATGTAATTACTATTTTACTGTTGTAGTTGGCCGTTCATGGAGCAGATTTGAACCACTTCACCCCTACTTAGGCAGTTAAGTCTTTGTTGATTATATGTTTGGTGTATAAAATCTTTTTTGGAGATATTTTATGCCTTCATTGGCAAGTTTAGATGACAGGAAATTAGGGAGGAGAGATGAGTAATGACATGCAACAAAGGGCGTGAACTGGGAATGCTGTGGTTTGTGGTTTTTGCCTTGGCCCATAAGCCGCCCAGACATTTATTGTGTATAAAATCTTAAAAGAGAACGACACTAGCTCATCTTTCCTCTCCTATAACACTGTCAGACTCATGATAGACAGTTTGAAAAAGAAAAGGATCAAAATCGAATCAGAGATATTGTGTTTTCTTCTTCCTTGTCAAAACCCGGCGCCTGCTTTACCAACAATGCAACGTGACTCTTGTACACTTGTACAGATTTGAGTATGTCAAGCTAGTGATACATCCATGGTAGCAGCTAACATAAGCAGGCTACAAAAAACACTTCTTTCAAACTCCACACACCCCAACTTCTTCAACCCCAAATGGTTTATTAGACTTTATGCAGCTCCAATTGAGGTAAGAAAAGGCTTTAAATACCTTTTTTCTTTTTAAACATACACAGTAGTACTGCCAAAGACCTTTAATCAGATTTTGATGTGAAAAAATCAGTGGAGTTCTCCTTTAATCTGCAAATTAACTAGTAACTGTAGCTATCAGATACAGGAAACAGAGTAAAAAGGACAGTATTATCCTCTAAAATGTACTATAGTAGAAGTAAAATAATGAAATAATGTATAAAATGCAATATAATATTAGTAAGTACAAATACCCCCCCGAAAAAAAAATACTCAGTTACTTTCCATCCCAGGCTTTGGATCAGTTTGTGCCTCTATCTGCAGGTAAACTGAATAAAGGCTCTGAGAAGCCTTCAGAGACACATGAAATGTCAGGAGAAGAAGTTCAAACACGAATCCTTGCTTGAACATTTATGTCAATCAAGTTTCAGACAAAAGGAGGGTCAGTGACACCAGCAGATGAGGCGATCTCCATCTGCTGAGCCAGCACCAAGGAGGAAACAGCAATGGAGTATTTCTGACCCTGAGGCAGCTGTCAGTTCAACTAAGGTCATGTATACAGTACGTGACTGCATACATGGAACATATAGGAAAATCCGTTTGTATGGACTGAACAGCTGCTCAATAATAACACGTGCAGGTATATGTGAGTCTCCCATTACTGTCTCTCACCTACAGCAGCAGCTGAATGATGCAGGATGGCGTTACTGTGCTGCTGATTCAGCTGACTTTGAAGAAGAAGAAGGAGCACTGACAGACTGCTTAGCATTCATCAGGAACAGTCTTCGGAGAACCGGGTCTATAAAAATGCATTTCTCATTCTCTCCGTGAAATCACACAGACGCATCAAATAAGTTCAATATGTGGAATGGCTGTTTCTCTAAGTCAGCTGTTCCACACGTTCAGTCATTTAGATTTGGATCTGTGAACTCTATTTAAATAAAAGAAGAGTTTTGACATTTTAGTTTCAAATAGCAGCACATAAACTAAATCTACAAAACTGCATCTACTCAGACTGAAAGGAGGAGTGTTGTGGTCATTATTTGATACTGGACATTAGAACTGAGAGTTTTTTTCTTTGCTGCCACTGTATTTCCATGCTTTGTTGAGTCTGGGTGTCACTCAACAGGCCTGTGCCACTTTTACAATCATGCTTTGTCACTGCGAGGAGAGACAAAAGGTTCTGCCTGCTTATCGGCCGTGACGTCAGCTCCTTGCACAGAGCTGACAGTCTGAATGTAAAATATTGACCACGGTTAGTAACATTGTCCCCTTTCCCATCACATTGTTTCAGGCACAGGGTGGCATCAGTATGTGAGAAAATGGACGACAGTATCACTGATAACAATGTAAACTGACAAACAACTCGCCGCATGCGTTATCCATAAAATATTGAACCTTGTTGTGGGTGACTGCTTGTTCATGTCACAACCCAGCGATTGCAACAGCTCAGGATCCACATTGAAAATCAATAGCAGGCCACATTTCATTTGCATGTGCCAACGAGCACGTTCCTGGATCTGACACACACTTATCCTGTGGCTGTTACATCATCAAACACACTCGTGAGGAAAAAGTCATCGATAGCACAAAAAAAAAGCTGCCATGTGACTGAGGGAAATGTGTTATTTCTTCTGCACACTTGACTTGAAAATGAATATTACAGCACCAAATGTGGAGTTAAAGTCATGATTGCTGAAATACTCCTCGATGGAAACAGAGGAGATGAGAGGCTGAGGCTGGCTGTGACTCAGTGATGCTGATGTTGGTGACTCACTGGCATCTGTTCCCAATACTTCACCCACAGCAGCTGCTCCCTCTGCTGCAGACGACCCCCTACTGCATTTAATGGAGTCAACGTAGTTCAACTTAGCACTATTGAACTGAGCTGATTTCACCACAGTACGTGTTGAATTCAGGACATTTAGGAAAGTTTCCAACAGCAAAGCATGGATTTCTCACTCCTTCATCCTGTTGCTCAATCAAGCCATCTGTATACAACACTCTTCATCCTCTCATCCCTTTTTTTTAACCTTGCTGGAAACAGTTTGATGTTATAAACCATTGATTGTGCAATCCCTTTAACATGTGCCAATATTAGTAATCTTGTAAAAAGATCTTTAGACTCCAAACAAAGTGTATAATGCAGCAAAATTAAACTGTAAGCCTCATTAGTTTTTAACCTTTTAAAAGGGTATATACATATGCATTAATGAAAAGACAGCACAGTTTGAAGCATGAGGCAAGTTATTAGTCAAAAAATCTTTAAAATTGATAGATATGGACTTTGTTGATGGTTGAATTTTTATTTATCTTTTACATTATATGTCAGTTCTTGCAGCTTTCTTTGGTGGTCTGTGATATACTAAAGAAGCAGATTATACAAAAAGGAAAGTGGAAAACCAACACAGCACAGGCCGTTGATAATTTTACTTTCAGTTCATAGCAGAGGTCAAAGTCCAAGCTCCTACACTTCAACTCCAGTGTTTTTTTCATTCTTATAAGGAGGACTTAGAAGTGCCTGTGTCTATCAAACTTAGCAGCCCATGTTTCTAATGCAGGATCTCTTTTACACATTTAAAGTCCCTCAATCCCAGATAACCCCAATGACACCTTCAGGGGTATTTTCACAGATTTCACAAAGCTCCTCCAGAGTCACATGAGACTTTTCAAGCTGAGCAACTCTCTGATCTTCTGGTTTAAATCTGTGGCTTCATTATTTGTACGACGCCTCAGAAGACTTAAAAACCAAAGAGAAAAAGCCAAAGAGAGCACAAGTGACAGACAGTAAACAGGGCTCTATTTTATTTTGAACGAGTCTTTTAATTAATGCATTTCAAGTACTCCAAAAATTACATCTCTTTGCACAATACAATTTGAAATTTTTTTTTTTTTTAGTAAAAATGTTCAAAGTGAACAAAAATTTCCGATACTGTATAAAACACAGTGAACATTAAAATCAGACAGTAGTATTACTTTTTAATCTTGTGTTCTTTCGGCCTACATCACCTACAACATTTCAACTCAATTGGGACATTTCAGTGCACGTTTATCTAAAAACTTTACCAAGACTATGAAATTAAAAAGAAAGAAAATTTACAGGCATTATTTCTTCTGCTCTTCTACCCAAACCATGCCACAGGAAAACGAAGACAAAAATGAGAATGAAACATTAACGCCATCACACTGAATTGTTTTTACCATTGATGATGGTGGAGAAAAAGTATCATAAGCAAACTCCAGTTCAACTAGCACATATAAGAACATAAATAACTTAGAAGAGAGGAAAGTTTGTCACATATGAACATCTTTGAACAACTTACTCTGGAATTAGAATACAAAAAAATGAACAGATGTATCAAAATGTAATTTTCATCTTCAAATGAAATGCAAATTTTTCGAAGTACTGTACAAGTTTACATGTAAATTCTCCAGGCTTCGCAGGTGAGATCCAGCCTAGAAGATGAAATTTAAAAAGAGTCCAGTTTTTTTTTTTGTACAGACATGAGAAGTTAAGAGCAACCGTCGACCTGCCAAATTCATCTGCTGCGTGAATTTATCGTTAAGCTGTGAGACACGTTGTTTTATCATGTCCCCTCCAGAGCACATGTGTGATTGTTTCAACCATCAGGACAGTTTTTCTTTTAAAGATATTAGTCGTGATTAGTATTGCATGCATTCAAAAACAAAAAAAAAACAAAGTCAGGATCAAAATTAAGTCAGATCACACACACACAAAAAAATCCAAAAACACAACTTTCAATTACAACTACACAATATCTAAATGCAAAATCCTGTGCTTTATTGTTACTGTCAAACTTTTCACCCACTTGCTAACCCTTTTTTTTTTTTTTTTTTAAAAGGTGAAATCATGGGATTTTGCATAATACACATCTTCTCTCAGTGTTATCACGTTATCACTTTCCAAAAACAGCCCCATCACGCTATGCAGCAGCAGTGAGGGAAGGAAGAAAACACCTGAGGTCAAACAATACCACAAAAATAAACAAAAAAACAAAACAAAACTAAAAACAATCACATCTCCTTCATTCATCCTCACAGGTGTTTCCTGTATTCTGTAAAAACCTGTGCACAAATATCAGCTTTGTAAAGTTTTAATGGCACGCTGATGTAAACTCATGAGCTCTTAAGGGGATTCAGTCCGTGATGAAATCTGACCAGGAGAAAAAACTGCAGGTGAATCTTTAAAAAGAAAAAAACAAAAAAAAACAAAAAAAAAAACAGCCGTTCATCTCCTGTGAAACTAGTGAACACACGACAGGAAAGTGTTAGTGAACAGTGTGAAAATACTGCTGATCCTTCCATTTGTTTTTAAGACTAACATTAATAGCTGTCAAAGTAAATAGTGTTGAGCGACATACAAATATTACAGACCTTGGTCAATTAATAGTCACATTTAATAAATGTGTCTGCATGCCCACAAAAGTTCTTAGATTCGCTATCTGAAGAATAATAGAATGATTTCATTTTACAATTTTTTTTTTTTTTTGTACATCCACACCGGAGTCATTTTTAAATTTATTTCCACACTTAAACTAACTTTGTAACATGATACACTCTCACTTCTAAACTACGCCACAGCAGCCTTCACTTTCCCTTGTCTTCATATCTGAACAGGTAGAATCATCATCATTATCATTATCATCATCATCATCATCATCATCGGTTAGTGGTTATTCATTCTTCATTATCAAAAAATTGGTGAAGACGATAAAAAGGTTTACTAAGCCAGGAGATCTTCCCATTCTGTTCTCGTGACTCTAAACCTCAACTAGCTTGTTACACAACATAATCAAAAACATGTTAGCAAGACAATAAAAAATAAAAATTAAAAAAAAAAGAGAGAGAGATGAAAAAAGGGGACCTTGAACAGAGAAGGCCTGAAAAGTGGGATATGGTGACCTTGTTCAAATTCAAAATCTAGCAATCTAACGAAAGTGAAAGAGATCCACCTGATTGGACGACTTGCGCTGAGAACTCAATGGCGTCGAATCCTCAACGGCAATGTCCAAGGAACTCATCACGACCATCATTCCTTCATTTATGTGTTAAGAGTCCTGAGAGCACTAACCAAAAAAAAAAAAAAAAAAAGAATAAAAGAAAAAACAAAACAAAGAAAAAAAGTGAAGAATTACACATTTACAGTAGAAGAAATAGTTTGTTTTCACTTTATGATACACTAAATATGTACAGTCACATGCAGAAGACTGTCTGCACGGGAGACCGGAGGCCTGTGTCTTTTGCCGTTTTTGACATGTGTAAATCACAAAAAAAAAAGTGCCACAAATCCCCGCTGAGTGTCTCTCATTCCTGGCTAGAATGGCGAGAGAGAGAGAGAAAAAAAAAAGCACGGAACAAATTCACCAGCAGCCATGGGCGTGTCACTCGAGAAGACGTTGCAATAGAACGAAAAAACACATCACAGAATGTACTAAAGCTACACATGATTCCTTAACTCCTTGGCACTCCTTTAGAAATGACCAAAAAAACAAAAAACAAAAAAAAAAGGTGGAAAAAGACGCTAGATCGCACTGCATTGGAAATGGCTGATGGTTGAGTCCACTCCACAAAGAGCCAATCGAGTTGCTAGATAGTGTTTTTCTCTTTTTCACGTGTCTGTTTTTGTCTGTCGATGGAGGATATGATGATGACTAACAACCATGTCAGGCTTTTTCTTTGGATGGAGTGATGCTTTTTGTTTTCCCACTGTAGGCACAAGGAGGAGCCAAGGCATTGGGGGGGTGGGGTGGGGGGGAGGAGGAGGAGGAGGAGGGGAGCGGGGATGCAGGGCCTCAGCGTCTCATCTGGCCCATCTGATAGTTCTCTCTGGGCTGACGGTGGTGCCTCTGGGGCTGCGCCTGCCGTTGAGGTTGCCTCTGGGGTTGCCGTTGGCCGCCGTGTCCTCCGTGCCCGCCGTGGCCGCCGTGTCCCCCGTGACCTCCGTGGCCGTGCTGGTGGGCGTGCGGGTGCTGGGACTGGTGCTGCACCTGGGAGTTGGCGTGCTGCTGCGCTCGCCGCCTCTTCAAAGTGCCTGTGAGGAGGAAGGACATTAGATGAGCTTGTTAAAAGACAAGATAGTCGGTCGGGTGGTGGAGAGACTGACAGGAAGAAACTACTACTGTTGTCTACTGTTGTTAACAATTGCAAACACTGACAAAAGGTTAATGTCCATAAAAGCCATCTCAGTTTGGTCGTAAAACAGCCTTTTTTAACCTTTGCAAACACGTCAAATTCACTCAATCAGTTTCTTTACAGGATTTTTTTGGGGGAAAATGAAGATCTTAATTTCAAAGTACGGTGTTGAAGCCTCTTCCTGCTCTCAGGAAACATTATGACCGTAGTCATAAAGCTGTTGCAATAACTGCAATATTGCAATATTGTTCTTTAGACAAGACACACCCACAATTCATTTTTTCATTAGGCTAGACCCTTCTTGTTTTACCCTTCACCGCGTGTATTGAATGTTGGGCTAATCTGGCGCCCAGCCCCTGTAACAGAGCCGGGCTCGGGGTGAGCTGACGTCTGTATACACACCTGCATTAATATTTCGACTCTGTTTTATGTTTAAACTCTCCTGGGTCACCGTGTGGCCGAGCAGGCTGCCATTTAACATACGAGGAAAAGTAGTTTTCATCACCAATCAAACAATCTAAAAAGGCACGTCTAGCCAGACTCCATTCATAAATCCCAGGTTTAAGAGGACTCGGCTGTAGGCCAATGTTGTGTCCTGCCACAACATGATTGAAAGTGTTTTCCATGTTTGTCGTGTACTGCTGCTCCATTTGGTCAACACTTAATCAAAAGAAAAGGCTCTAATACAACATGAACTGTTGGCGCTGTTGACCCACGCTGAATCACTGCAGGAGATGTTCCTTTACTGCAACAGCCCTACATAGTAATTCTCACTATAGGTTGCTTGTAATTGTAAATGTAAGAATTGGAGCTTATTCATCATGTCTGTGAGTACATTAACAATCTGACTGATTAAGTGTGTGTTATGTTAGCAGTTTTTCTTGTAATTGTCTTTTTATTGATATCAAAATACATAATTCCACAAATTACATCCTGTATAATGTCTTCTAGACAAACAATGCAGTACAGGAGATGTAATCCATAAACAGACATCACCTCATTTATAGTCATCCATAAAACATAACAACCCAAAGACAAGTCCAGGTTTGGTATGTTAGCGTTTGGTGTAAGATCTGGTTCATACACCTTGATCTCTATTAACTATTTCTATTTATTGTGTAAACTTTTAAAAATGTTTCTTCTCTTTCATGTGGCTGAAGCAGGTAAAATAAGCAGAATATTAGATTTTTCTGCGAGTGGACACAATATCAGAACCCTTTAATATAATAACCATAAAAACAACAAAACAAAGGATGTGTTTATGTGCAGCAGAGTAACAAGTGATACACAAACTACAGGGACTTACCTGGAAGTGGTTTGGGGGGGGGGAGTTTGGGGTTACTGCTTGGCGTATGTACGCTACAGATCTTAATGAAGCCAGCCATGAGCATGATGAGAGCTATACCCATCAATAATACTGCCCACCAATGGGCCTGGAAAATAAAAAAAAAGAAGCATGAATCAAACACAATCAATACAAAAACACGAGATAAAAACAAATCATCCAACTAGAATCAATCAAGATACATACCACAATCCACTCAGCAATATTCTCATACAGCTCTGGGTTGAAGATGGCCTTCTTCAGTCTGGCGAGAGGTCCATCTGCATCCACCAGACGGCACTTCATGAACACGTCGCAGTAGCCCTTGAAGTCGTTGCAAGGTGAGCCGGCTGGCAGCGTGGTCACTTTCTTATTGAAGAAACGAGCCAGACGCTCCGACCCTGTACTGCTGCACGTGTTTGGATTCACTGTGGAGATGAGTCACCGTCAGTTGACACAATTCAAATGACAACAAAATCTCAAGTGTATTTTCTCTAAAAGCACATGTCAGGTTGAAAAAGAAAAAGAAAAAAAAAAGGCTTACTCTTCTCCATGCAGCACACGTGGCAGAGCTCAGTCTCATCCTTGCCTTCTTGGCTGGCACAGGTGCATGCCTCAAGCCCATACTTTTCACAGATGGAGCCAGAGCAGCCCTGCGGGGGAGGAGCACGAGGACAGGACAAGATCAGACACTGACTGGTATGAATATAAAGTTGCTATAACAACCTGTCCTTCCAGGTGTGCAGACTTCAGCCACTCACCCCATTGAGGCAGACTTGAGTCTCTCCGTGGCAGGCGGTGAAGTTGGCCTTGGGCTCAGACGTGGGGCACTGGGCGCCGTTTCCGTTACACATGCCCTGATGAGCGCACTCTGACTCCTCTCTGCACTTCTCATTTCGACCCTTGTAAGAGCACTCAGCGGTGCAACAAGGACCCTGGCTGGGACTGAGAGGGGAAGACATGTGTTGACTCAAGAATTCCCACCAAGAAATATGACCAGATAAATAATTCAAACGAACGGGCTGAAAAATATCAGCTGTACCTGCAGACTTTGTTTGGCTTTAGTTTGCACTTCTTGCTATCATGTTGGTTGGCGTCATAGCAGCACTGGTCTCTGCACTGATCACTGTAGCCACAGTCACACTCCTCTCCTGGCTCCACCAGACCATTACCACAGATGGGCTGGCCAGACTCTGTTTGGGAAAGCAAAAGTACATGTAGCATAAACATGGTGCTTGTTCCCCTAAAGCTAGAACATTTTGTTTCATACAGTGAATTGAAACAGGGATGAAGAAGATAAGAAACTAGACATTTAATAAGAAAACTCAATAAATAATCAACGTGAACACATACTGCTGGGAGGAATGAGTCATTACAATAAAAAAAAAGGAAACAAAATGAAATGTGTTTAAATAGAGACGTTAAACTCAGACAAACACTCCCATCAGTTTGTTTGTGGAAAAAAATTATAAAAATCACAAAATCAAACACGAGGCAAACACTCAACTCATATCAGCAAACACTGATACACACGAGACTTCAAACAACTGTGAGTGTTCAAAGCAGCTTTTTAGACATACAGACATTCTGAGTTAATTAAGTGACTTCTACAAAAGGTGTTTTATTATTCGGCTGATTTGCCAGCTGCATTAAGTGGCACACTTGGAGATCACAACCCACAATTCCACATTCTGCCAAATACAGCCAGTAAAAATAGTACTGGACTGATGCCAATATGGCTTTTCACAGCTAGTTCCCTGCCAATAAGTTGGTGCATTTCTAGGTAGCCAAATACACTCTCTAATTAGGGCACTGAGGTTAAAATCATCCCTACTCATCAGTATGAAGACAGCAGAATCAGTAGGGTATATGTCAGAAATGAAGCTCAGCTCAAACAAAACGTATAAAACGTACCGACAAAACAGTTGCTTCTCTTCTTCTCCAGCACCTGGCTGATGTTACGCACGCTGCAGATGGAGAACTTATTATTGTTGAGCTTGTCTCCCGACGTGGCTCTTGCATACATGATGTAGTTGCCCTTCTCTTTCTTGTCTTGGCTCTTGGATTCACCAGGGGTGCACTCAGATCCAGAGTCATGCTGAGAGCATTAAAGAAAGATTTTTTTTAAATTTAAAAACAGGTTAAAAAAAAAGGAAGAGACAAAGTGTACAAGCCTAATAAATTCCTTCACACCGCTCATAAATGTTGCACATCTAAGTTACTCACCGGGGAGCCGAAGTTGTGTCCTACTTCATGTGCAAAAGTGATATGGGAGACTTTTGGAGGTACGTGGGAGGCGTAGTTCTGCACAGTGATGATACCAGTGTTGAGAGACTTCTTTTTTCCGTCTGAGTACAGCTTGCTTTTTTCACAGATTCCTCCAGAGCTCCCTGCGAATGACAAGCACGAGTTGGAACAAACCGCACCTTCAAAAACACTGAGTTTATTCTCACTAAGGAGGAGGAGTATGATTAATATTATGACAAGTTTTTAATTAATGCCTTATGCCTTTACTGCAAAACATATTTAAAATTCTATTACAGGGAGGAGACACACACACCCGCCTGCTATAAATAAGGGATTTCAAAAAGGCAATGTATTCACTTAACATACCAAATTCATAACATAGCACAGAAAACATCTTGGACATATTTCCACTTTACCACATCAGTAACAGAGCAAAACCAATACATGGCGAGGACCATAATGAAAACCTCCGGGAATCATTCAAGGAAAAACACACATCTACATATTTGCTGAGTTGATGTTTGAAGCTGAATAACATTTTGAAAAAAAACAAACACCGCCTTTTTCTTGTTGTGGCTCTGATGTAGTCGAGTAACAATAACTCATAAATGATGGCTGCTTTTCTAGGATGTAAACGCTGAATACAAATACATAACCTTATATTCAACCAGGTACAACTATAAAATACATACAACCCAGCACACATGGAATTTGCTGGTCTAAAAAGGTGTTTGCATCTATTTGTTTAGATCTATTCATATCGTACTTTAGCCCGACTGTTTATGGTTGTTGTTCACTGATGACACACCGACTGCCTTCCAGTACCTGAAGGGGCTCCCACCCAGGCCAGACCCAACACCCCGTCATCAAAGTCTCTGTCGGTGAACACGTAAGCCAAGCAGTAGTCATCGTGGTTCTGCTCCGAGTTCAGCTCCAGGAACTTCTCCACACCGATGTTGGCGAAGCGGAACGGGTTGGATCTGTCCCTCTCATCGTTGGTGGTGTTTATCTGTACGGGGGGGGGGGGGTTATGAGCTCAGAGGAAGGATGATAAACTAAATCAAACACTAAAACATTGACATGAGACTCACCCTGATCCTTTTCACCATGAAGCTTATGTTGCGAATGCCCATGAAGTCTGTGCCCTGATAGATAGCATCGATCGCTTTGACATGACTGGAGATCTGAAAGAGTAGGAAACACACAACGTTACATGAAAAAGCTTCGACTGCAAGTTTCAAGGTAAAGTTTTAACAACAAATTGACTAAGGCTTCCCCATAACCAGATTCAGTGTGTGTTAATACTAAACTATCTTTGAGAGAACCCAGAGTCTTGTAACATGTTGTCATAGCAATAAATGTTTTAAATAATTTATAGGTTTAACTAATTGGATGATGTGAAGCTCGACCAAAGGATAATAACTTCCTCTTTCCATTTGTTTCATATCTGAGAGATGCTGAAAGATTCCTGTAATGTCCATATTTTACAATTTATTCATTTTTCCAATAACCTTTCAGAAGAATTTAAGGCAGTTTTCCATCACATTACTCAAGAACAATACTTGAATGGGAAAAAAGAAAAAGCCTTACTGTGAACTACCAAATTAAAAATGATATTGTTTAGTAGTGTATTAGTATAACAGTCTATTGTACTGAATAAAGAGGTGTTATTACTTTACAAACTAGCCTTTATACTTTTCTTAGGTCTTAACATTCATCTTATTCCAGGAGCATTACTGTCACTGTTGCTTTTGTGGAAAGTGAATGGTGATAAATGTTTATTACCTGAGCGATGACAGCTTCTCTGGTCTTGTAATACTTGAAAAAGAGGTGATCAGTCTGAATGAAGAGCTGGCAGGTGTTTTTCTCGATCTGGGCCATCCTTTTCCTCCTCAGCAGCACGGGGTCATTGAAGTCAGCCTCGGTGTGGAGCTCCTGGTGTGACGGATAGAGGAGGAAATAGGCAGTTAAATAAAACATATACATAGCATTTTAAACCAAACAGTGGCTAAATAAATAATGTCTGGTATTTTTAGTGCTGTGGTTTTTTCAGCTGCAGTATGTTCATGAACTGTACCTCCGCTGAGGAATATGTGCTGTTCAAGTCACATACAAGAAAAATATACAGCAATACTGAACATCTCATTAAAGGGGCGGTTTCATTCATTCTTATTTTTACTGTGTAGTTGTACATTCAGTCCCTTCACTCAAGTCCATGGAACCAGTAAAAAGGAACATTTAATTTAATATGATGTTAAACTTCCCACATGCTATAATTTATTGATTTACAGTGTATAATTTTACTATTTACGAAGAAATTAATTTATGTCAAAAGTGGTTCCAGATATAATGTCACTACTAATCTACTTATATTCTATTAACCTCTACACCATTGTTCAGACAATAAAAAGACATATAATATTAAACCCATAGAAGTTCATTTAATGAGCTATGCTGAACTATTCCCATGAGCCAGTGTAACTTCAATCTGCACACTGACTTTATACTAATATTCTTCTTCTCTATGGAGACTGAAAGCATGATTGCTGTTTTTAGTCAGTGAAGCCGTTTCTACACAAACTAATTTGACCAAACACGTCACCCAGTGCAACCGTGTGATTCACTGATATCGTTTTTAGACAACAATGGACCTCTACGGCACAGATGAGTAAGATACATCAGAATTTATCTGCACACAATCGATACTTGTAACTAGGATGAGTTCACTGATGGTTTTGCTCGGCATCTGACATTTGTTGACAACAAAAATAAAAAATGTATGAAAATGGTGGCCTTGTCTATCCACTAAAGGAAGGAATCTCTGTCTGTATGTCTTTGACAAATGTTTTGAATAATTAATCTGATCGACGAATTCTGTACAATTTAGACACGATTAAAGGGGTGACCAGTGTAGCTCTCTACAGCATTGGGGCTGGGCTTCTGGGCTGTGTGAGTGCATAGAATGATCAGAAGTGTATACTCGGCCATGAGGTTAGGCTTAGTGGTGGGTTTAGTGGTGGGTTTCCTGACTCATTTTAAGAGAAAGAGAGAAAGAGAAAGAGAAAGAGAGAAAGAGAGAGAGAGAGAGAGAGAGAGAGAGAGAGAGAGAGAGAGAGAGAGAGAGAGAGAGAGAGAGAGAGAGAGAGAGCTGAGCAAAGGAGCGAGTGACAGAGACACAGCACTGGAAAGCTTTCTCTGAGAGAGAGGAAGCCTGCGATTGAAAGAAATATGTTATTTAGTAATTATTTCATGGCGGTTACTTTCTAAAGCACAAATAAACAACAATCAAAACACTCAACAGGTAATTTCCTGTGGAGACAGATGCTTTTGGTGCAATGTGGACATGTGACACATTTAATATTAATAAGCTTTGAATAAACAAGCTAACAAAGAGGCACTCAGCTCTGACTTGCTGAGTGGGACAAAGGCACAGCCCCGCTCGCATAAACTGCCCAAGAGAGAAGAACAAGCGCACACAGGAGGAAAAAACAGAGGTGTAGGTAGTGAAACTAGCCAATAGGAGACATGCCGTAAACTGCTTCTACGGTTCAACCTCAGTTTAGTCTCACTGGTGAAGTCTCTGGATTAAAATAATTCAATCTGTTTAATCCTTATTATTTTAATTGGTATGTTTGTCAGTTGATGTGTACATATGTGATTCCTTAAGAACTAAAAAGCAATTAGCCGGTTTGGAACAGGCCGGTTTTGAGCGGGCTATGCATTAGTCCTTAAAAAAGGGGTTCCTCTGAGCCTGGTAGTAGGAAAAAAACATTAAATGTCCACAAAAACTGTGTCATCCCTTCACTTGACACAGTGAGGGTTTACTGTGGTGTGTGGTGATGTTCACCTTGGGTGGCTGCTCTATGGCGCTGGCTTGGTACTTCTTCATCTTTTCAAACACCGAGCTATCAGCACAGCCTCCCTCTGGGCCGTACTTGTGCGGGTAGTCTGAGCGAGAGAGGCAGACACAACACTGTTAGGATTATGGGAGACAATGTTAGCTACTTAACCCCCCTGAGTCACTCTATTTCTGGCTCTATTCATGATCAGCTAATGGATGTACTTACACGCCACTTGAGCCTAGCTTTGCTGTGTGAGCTGTTACGTTCCTGATGCTCTCATTAGCCATTCCTCTCACATTTCTGTTTAATTTGCCCTTCAGCCACATACTACTGTATATGTACACAGATGATTTGAAATTAGGGGGTGCCAGTTTAGTGCAGTGTGTTCAGTGTTCACTATCAGTACCAACGTTGTAAAGGCTGCTTAAATGAGCCAGTAGCCCGGGAGAAAGATTGTGTTACTCAGCTAATGAGCACCCCGGGTATCTGTGCTCCTTGGGTGGGCGATCACGCCAGTCTGCCTCCATCAGCTCAGCTGGCCTAACCTTACACTTTCTCGATCACACATTTACATATGTATGTGTCCAATTACTCACACTCTGTGATTACAAGAAAATGGCCTGTCAAAAGTATTTGCGTAGTATCTAGGGACTCACGTATGTCGTCTTCATGGTAGATGACAGAGTGGAAGGGCACGTCTTTGTCCCCCAGGTACCTTTCAGCAGGCTCCACATAGTAGTTGCCATGGTAGGTTTGAATGAAGCCCTCGAACTTACCATCCACAATGGAGCCATGAGACAGGGTGCCTTTCTCACCTGGGAATCCCCAATTAGAGTAATTGGGTGTTACATGATTCGCACAAACTCATGATTCAGCAAAACATGATCAACAACACTTTGACAAATATCTTGAGTGGTCTCGCTGCTGCTTTCTAGTAAAAACAAGTGCATTCACATACGAAGGACCATCTCACCGTAGATTTCTCCAGTGTAGATATGAGAGGTATCAAATGGGATTTCTTCTCCTGAAACATCCACCTTTAAATCTGGGGCAAACAAGGTGGTATCTCTCTTCATTCGTAAATTAAAATGCCTGAAATCAAAGAAATGAAACTATTGGTGATACAAAAACTAAACAGATTTGAATGGGATGACACAGCTAGGACTGCAACTAACCATTATTATCATTCATCTACAGATTATTTTCTCAATAAACTGTTTAGGCTATGAGTTGTTAGAAAATAGTGAAAAATGTGTTATAACATATTAAAATGTTCAGTTTTTTCCATCGACAACAGTTCAAGCTGAAACCAGAAAAATAATATCTTAAATCAAAACGGTTAGATTAATTGTTGCAGTTCTAGATAGATCACGGACACATTGCAAGAAGTGTCTTTTTTATGATGCCCCAAAACTGTCTGCTGATATCTTTCATTTCACATGGTGTGTATGTGCCGATAGATTTGGGTGTGGATCTGAATTTGGACTCACTTTGGGAGGTAAACAGAATTCACCCAGTCTTTGAGGAAAAGGAAAATGCAAATTCAAAAAGGAGAAAAGGGGGGTGAAAGCAAGGGTACGCTTTGGCAGAGAGAAAACATCTGAAGCGGTTTTCTGTTGCAGAAGGGAAACTGCAATCTTCATCTCTTAAGAGACGGGAATAGAAAATTAGGACATCTTGCCGTTTTCTTTTTTTTTTTGTGGTTGATCAAACGTATGGCAGGGAAACAATGATGTTACAGAAAGCCTCGAGTCTCATGTAACACCTACACAGTGCTCCTATTGTAAGCTTGTACTGCATGTGAGTTACTGTTCTGTAGGTCAGCGAACGGCAGCTAGATTAACTGCAAGGAAACAGATCTGAAAATACGTTCACACTTGACATGATGATACACAAATCTGCTTCCAGTTTTTATTTCATTGTTTTCTGTAATGACTTTCTCTCAGATGGGAAATGTAAGGCACATTAAAATTCTACCTGAGAACACAAAACTGACAGCCAGCAGTAAGATATTGAATATTTCAGAAATATTTAGACATTTTGTTCAAATCAGGCGACGAGAGGGTGGGTGGTGTGTCGTAAATTGAGTGTCACGAAGAAGAGTTGTGTGCCTAAGCTTTGTCAAGAATTCAAAGGGAAAAGAAGCTGATAGATCTCTGCTTTTTTCAAAAGAAACACACATCTTCCTTCCATGTGTTTGTTTGTACAGCTCTTATCGTTCTCGTGCCTATTAAGCAGCATCGGAGTTTGAGAACAGCAGGCTCTGCTACAGGCGGCACGATAAACAGCCTTTGCCAAGCTCCCCAGCCAGATGGTCTTGACTTTGTCATGGAGAGAGCAGACACTTTCTATCAAACTCCACCTCTTCAAAAAAAACTGGTTAACAAGGTCTACTTACATCCATCTATCTTGTTCACCTTGAAGGGGGACTCCCACCCAGGTATTATGTGAACAGACGCACCTTGCACCCAACCCATCAAAAGCCGAACTAACACGCAGACAAACACGTTCACACTTTCTAATTCTTCTGACCTGCGTGTTCTCAGACTGCGGCAGGAAATCAGAACAAACTCACACAGAAAAACACACAGAGGAGAGGAGGGGCAGAGACGTCTCACTGATGACAGCGCTCCCCGGGCCCACGATTTCATAAAACAGGATTAAAAGTAAACAACTTTCAATTAAACTGCCCATCTCTGCTACGGCTGACCTCCACCTTTAATCCAGAGCTACAACAATCAGTCGATCAACGGAAAATTAATCGCCAACCCCTTTGAGTCTTAAAGAAAGAAATTCCCCGAATTCTCCGATTCCTGATTCTTAAATGTGAATATTTTGTGGTTTCTTTAGTTTTCTATGATAGAAATCTCTCTTTCTCTTCTTCTTTTCAATCTTTGGGCTGTGGAAAGTTGGTCAGCACAAAACAACATCTGGAGGATGACACTTTGAACTTTAGAAAACATTTTGATGGACATTTTTACCATTTTCTGACATTTTATAGACCAAACTGATATTTGATCGACTGAGATTAATGAACACTGGAAATAATAAGTCAGTTGCAGCCAACCAAAGTTTATTCATAAGAAAAACAGGCAAAAGGGAAGAGCTTTGCAAACAGACAAATAGGTTAATGCAGAGATAGACAGAGAGACATAAGAACACACACACACACACATACACAGACACTTAAAAGGACCAGTGTGTAAGATTTAGTGGCATCTATCCCCTCCAAACATGTAGAGAACCAGCGTTAGGTTTTTCTGTTCTGAGCTCCTGTAGAAACAGAGAGGACCCGCTCCCTATGTAGAGAACAAAGGGCTCATTCTAAGGCAAACGAAAAACACAATTATTCTTATTTCCATGAAATTATACACCAATTAAAACATATATTCCATTTCTGTCAAGTCTGTATCGCTAGATGCCACTAAACTCTACACTCTGCACCTTTAATCCATATCCGTAAAAGTTGACTAACCTTCCATGGGCGTGAAAATCTAAATGGAGAAATCTGTCTTCATGAGAAAGCGCCCTCTTGGCCCTCTGATGTTTGCTGTGAATAAGCTCTGTGTCGTAAGACAGACCCTCATAGTGACGAATGTACTTGTTCAGGGGGTTTCTATAATGTCCTGCGAGAAGAGAACACAGGAGGAGGGATTATTACCAAACACATGAAACATATGAGACATATAAAACCGTATGAAATGCATATGCTTATGAATTCAGAGTCAATGACAGCGCAGTGATCCCAGTTGTACAGACACAATCTGAAATAATTCTTACATGCATGCATTGTGTGTAATCTCACAAAATAATGTGTGAATACATGTGACTGACACAGTAATCTAAGAAATGTAATATATATATAAGCATATAAATACACATATAAAAGATAAAATGTACATGTCCCAAGCATCCAGGTTCTTAGGTTTGTAACAGCCTCACACCAGCTATTCAGAGCAGAAGGGAGAGCATTTTTTTATATATCAAAAGCAAGATGTTTTGAGCAGCTGATACTCTGATGTGAGCCTTTAGATTGACAGTATAGCATCTATGTTTAGAGACGCTCATAACATGTTAGGATCATTCAGAAGCCAAATAGTCAGATTATCAGGCATATACAGTAGATATCAGGCAGGATTATAATGTAGGAAAATGACAACAGCCCACCCCCCCAAAAAAATGGTCTGTGTTTTAAAATTCAGCTAAATCTATTTAAGTCAAACGATGCCAGTTTTGGAGCTGTGTTAAACAACAGCCCCCAGCGTCACGGCATAATTATTTTTTTCACCAGAAGAGTGGGTGGTGGGCACGAAGGAGGAAAAAAAAAAAAAGATTCTCGAGCACCTCCACCCTTTTCACCAAGTGCTTCACACTCAAAAGCAGCCTGACAAACTCAAAAAAAAAGAAGAAGAAAAAGCTCACTGAAAACAAAGCGACTCTGTGAAGGGCTCAAATGGCCTTAACAAAATTACTGTGTTGAGACATTTCACTGAGCATCTGAAAGATCATATTATTGCCCCACAAAATATAAACCAAAAGAAAGTATTTTCAGTAAATGTAGTGTGTAATTAGCTCTCTCTGACAGGTAATTATGTCCGACTAGCGAGTCATAAATTACAGCATTCGGGGAAACTATGAAACAAAGATGGATAAGTAGACCAGGCTTCAGCTAGTTCTGCGCTCATGTGCATGATGAAATATTTAAGTGTTAACATTGAATTTTTCATTGAGGTGACTATGAGAAGTGAAGGACTCTGAAATACCTTCATTTACCAAGTGGTGTGGCGACAACAAGTTAAGATACTCAATACTCAACAAACACATGATGACTACAACGACCAAAATCATTACAATCTTTATTTCAGCTACCTTTAATTCAACTGGATTTCCTGAAAACGTTTCTGAGAGATTTTAACAGGTATATGAGGTAATCATCAGAAGAATAAAACCTTTCTTTAACTCATATATATGTAAATATTTGCTGATGAGTTCAATTTTCTGAAACAAGATTTAAAACCACAGCTTCAGCATTTAGCAGGTGTATAATAATACCATAGTCGGTGCAATGCAAGTACAACACAGCAATCTGCAGAGAAGTAACTTTGCCTCCAAAAACGATGCACAATAATTAAAGACATTTTTAAAGCAACCCTTACTGTGCAGGATGATGTTTGTGCTGAGTTTGAAAGAACTCAGCACAACCCCCCCCCCCCCCCCCCCATTTATCTTCTGACAGTTAAAAAGTTTCTCTGTGTTCAATGACAGCCTTACTTCATGTGGTGTGTCTAGGAGCAGGATGGGTCCAGTATTCAACTTACACAAGTGTGATGTGGAAACTTCAACTTGAATTTAATTCTGATTTTTTTTTTTCAATGGGAGAAAAGGAGTAGATGTAATTTTAAGTATTTTAACAAGATAAACTAACTTTTAATTTGAAAAAACCCATATCAGACACAAATTATTATTCAAAGTAAATGTTTACATGCATTTGAAAACATATTTGAAGAAGACCTTTTCCTACATCTCATTTCAACGCTATACCATATTAGATAATGCCATATTACACCAGCATTGACCACTGACAGCACATATTCATTTTTTTAAATGCAAGCAAACCAGACAACTTGTCGCATAAATTGTTAACCCTGCTGCAGCTAACAATACGCCAGTGACCACACTTATTATTTTAACACCACATTATTAACATTGGCGGCTGAACCCTTTAGTTAGCACAAAGCTAGCAGGATGTGTTAACACGGTCGGCATCTCCATCTTCTCATAACAATGGCTGTCGGCGCTTCTCTGCACGATAACAACAAAACCGAGACAAACCTCACAATAAAAACGGTGACAACACGCAGAGATAACGCAGCAATGTCGCCTTATTTCAATCCACCGCGTAAATCCGAGTCAGCCTTTACGCTATGGGACATTTGTAAGCGAGAAGTAATACGGCAAAAAGGGTGCAGTCCTCTTCATAACAAGCAAGGCCCTGCTGATCCCTGATGTTAGCTCTCCGGCTACCAGCTCCTCTCCGAGCTCTCATGGATTCAACACCGAGCGATGCAAGTTTAAGGGTTTTTTCGCCGAAAATGCGCCACTCACCTCGGGTGTAGTTCACTAAGTACACGAAGAGGAAAAGTTTAAGAAGAAGCATATCTGACAAATCCATTATTTAGAGCATTGATGCCGTTTTCACTTTATTGTCCTACTTAGATAGGCGCAGACGCCCTCCTGTGTGTTTATTGCAGCTTCCTCTCATCGCCTCCTCTCTCCTGCGTCGTGACGTCAGACGCAGGGAATCCAGGCATCCCCTCCTCCCTCCTCCTTCCTCCCAAAAAAAAAATGCATCCATGATCCAGGCCTGCATACATCACATCACATTACAGAGCTGCATTACAGAGCTGCATTACAGGGCTGCATTACAGGACTGCCTGGGTGTCGTATTATAGCATATGCAATATCCTTTCCCCTCCATTACAGACACAGGCAAAAATAAAAAAACCCAGGAGAATAAAAACCAATGCTGTCTTTTAATATTTCACCTTTTATATACAATTAATACAGTCCAGTAGTGTCTTTTACATACTCCTCTATAAAGCATGAATTATTTGCTATTGACAAGTCAAAACTTTTTTCGCTGGAATTCCATATCTTCTAAATTGTGAAGATTTTCTGATTTTCTTTGTTGTAGTAATGTGGAAAAAACACTGGGTTTGTCAGGTCAAACAAGCAATGAGATACTGTCATTCTGGGGGAAATTGTGATGAGCATTTTGAACTATTTCCTGAGATTATCGACAAATGGTGAATCAGTTGGACAAAATAAAGGTCAGGTTATTCAATAATGAAAACTATCGTTCATTGCAGCCCTGTTGTTTTTTAAATTGCTTGTTCTCCAGTTGATTTGCTTCCAGTGAGGTAATAGCAAAACCACACATTTATAGACATGACAGTAAGTACTTGCATAACAAACTTGTAGAGCTGTCATACAAAAGCAGCCAACAAAATGTGAGTTTTCGTTGCTTGGCAACCAAAGATCCTGGGAATATGTTGTTGCCAAAGAAAAGGAAATAATCAGTTTTGTGTGGTTGTTGGATCCATTTCCCGTCATGAAGCAGCTTGCCTTATCTGTAAGGAAGCTAGTTCTGATCCTGGGAGCTCTAAGTGATAAACTTCATCTCGTGATGCACCTTTTCCTGTTGGAAGCAGTGGTTTCCCCGATAATAAGTAATGCTAAATATAACAAGGCACCGCATTTTCCAAAACATTCCCAATAACAAAATAGGTTTTAATTTAATTTATGCAGCATTATGCAGACGCCATTAGGTTTTATCACACTCTGATTCATTCGTGTCACAGTCTTATCAGTCAGTTCTTCTTTATTCCAGATGAGCTCCTCTGGCTCCAGTAGCCGTCACATGACACACCTCCACATCAGCCCCCAGTTTCTGCAGCTCATCCAGCCAGATCTGTTGCTTCTGGGACAGCCGGTCATTGGGCCCCTTTACCTCCACCAGCTAAAACAACAAGACATCCCATGACACCACACAACAAACAGGCACCACAGAATGTCTGAATGCATGAAAACAACCAAAAATGAATAGCCAAGATGTGATATGATCTCACCTTGTAGCTGTTGTTGGAGGAGTTCCACACCACCAGGTCAGGCAACCCTGCACGGCAGTGCCTATAGTCTTTTGCCATCCGAGCTATTATTCCTCCTAAGAAGGCTCCACCCAGGCATGAAACAAGAGACTGCAAATAATGATGCTAAATGTGATTATTATAATACCAACAATAATACATGTAGAAATGACAAAACATGTAATCCTTGTAATTTATCATTGCATATTATCTAGGTCTAATTTGCATTTCCTGTCCCAGTGTAGCTAGACATAATATGAGAAAAAACATGACTCGCTCTGTAACATCTTTTTTTTTGTTAAAGAATGACAGTAAATACCTGAGCCTGTTGAAGAGAGGAGAAACGCTCCCAGCTGACCAATGAACACACTTTACCCTCCTGGGAGGTCCAGACATCCTCCAACATGCTATGCAGCACCTCCACCGAAGCTTCACTCAGTAACTGTACACGGCTATCGATCGCCTCTTTTCTGTTCTCATAGAAACCGTCAGTGTAAAGGTCCAGTGGACAAGTCTGTTTGGGAAAAAAGAACATAACATAAACTTGTACAGGTGCACTGATATTCTCTCATTACTTACAATACACTAAGCCTATCATACCTGGTACTGATTTCGGAAAACATCTGGAATTCCCTCCATAAAAATTATGTCCCATAGCAGAATAGCAAACAGTGTAGAAAATGTTGAGCCTTCTCCGTGGATCCCTGTTACATAAAAAAGACAGATTATTGTTCTGGTGATCAGAAGATACTCAAATATTTTTAATAAGAAAAGAAAATGTACCTTGATCAAAACCTTGCTGCTGGTAATGTGCTAAAGAGAGCTCTTCCACAGAGCATATAACAGTAGCATTAGCATTATCTTCTCCTTCTCCGTTTGCTGGAATAAGAAACCGAGATTTCCCCATGCCCCATTCATGAGGAAACAGCTGTCCTCGGATGGTCACCTGTAGATAAAAGGTAGGTGGGAAGGATGGAAATAATACATATTTGACTTTACATAAATCTAAATACTCAAATACAGCATAAAACTTACATGTTTGACATCTTGGACTTCGATAGTAGGCAGGCCTCTGAGTTGTAGACGGTACTTCTTGCAGCTAGCAGACTCTCTCATCCTAACAGCTCTCTGATGGAGGGACAGCTTATGTCCCGTTCGCACCAGAGGGTCTAATAGTCCGTCTCTGATAGCACAAATAGCCTAGGAGCCACACGAAAAGACCGCAGTCAAACACATTGGCTGTTATTGAGCACAGTGTCACATTAAAAGATGATTGATGAAAATGTATCTAACAGGTGAATGAAACCACAGATAGAAGTACTGACTTGTTCAGGTTTTTTGAGGTGCTGGTGAAGGTTTAGTGCGAGTCTGTCCCACCATCTCCCTCGTCTGTCTGGACAGTAAACAGACTGCAATAATAAGGACCGCAGCTCCTCAACTGCTTCCTGCAACAACAAAAAAATAACAATTAAAAAATATGACATAAGATTACAAATATCCTCAAAACAGCAGGAAACATGCCAGCAAACCTCATATTGACGTAACCTCTGTAAGATCTCCACTCCTCTGGATAAGAGACGCGTGTAGGCCCATCCTGTGGTGAAGCTGCGTAGGAACTCCGGCAGCTCTTCCTGATGACTACCCAATGCAGTGATAATGTTAGCAATATAAAAAACAATCACAAGGGAGTGTGTCTGTGAACTAAGTAAATAGACTGCTGATTTTCTCACCTGAGGTCATGGTTTAGTCTCAACTCTTGCCAGGCATTTTTGGCAGCTGTGTAAAGCTCCAACGCCTCGTCCCACTGGCCTGCCTGCATAGCTGAGATCACCTCTTGCAGAGCTCGCATGGATGCTTCATATCTGGCATGAAGTATAAAGCCATGAGTATTTTATCTTCCTTATCCTGCTTAAACAAAATACAATAAACTCAATTTGCAAACACCTCACCTGATAAGGTCCTCTCTGTCCTGAAACACCTTCGCTTTGCGCTGCACTGTGTAGTCTGGGAAGGCCAGACGTCCTGAGTTGACCAGCAGGATGGTGAAAAGCTGGTTCTGTCCACCGCCTGCTGTCTCCTCTTCATCCATTGTGTCCGTCAGAGAGAAGAGTAGAAGGATGCGAGAGAAGACAGCCCGAGGGCCGCGACACAGACGCACACAGGAACCTGCGAGCTGCTTCGCCCTTTAAGATCAGAGAGGAGAGCAGGTGAGAGCAGTACAGAAATACAAATACTGTGAATAAGAAAATGTAGCAGATAAATTTACCTTTTGAGGATGACAGTCCCAATGTTGTTTTGAGCAGAGGTCGGAGAGAAGAAGGACTTCTGCTTGCTCAGACGGAGAAGCCCGTCCAGTAGCTGCTGTTTCTGTGTACCAGAATTGCCCAGATGGAAGGTCTTAGCCAGAATTTTGAGTTCAGGGGCCGGCAGGAGATCCAGAGCCTCTCCTAGGTCCTGAAGGTCATTCTCTGTCATATAAAAAGAGGCATAAAAAACAACATAAAAAACAAAAATCTATATATTTGGGACAATCTGGTGTTTAGACCAGATTGTATCCAAGTATCCAAAACTTTCTTTCATAGCTACAAGTGTAAGAATGCTAACCAACTTAAATAATAATTAACCTTGTGTACACCAATAATAGCAAAGAAATAATTATAAATACATACAAATCATTCACCTGTCTGTAGAAAACCACCCTGAACCAGCTCTTGAGCAACAGGCGCCAAATCACTGCATATCTCTTCATAATCCAGTTTATTAACTTGGAGCCACTTCAGTTTCCTCTGAAACAGTCTCACATAGAGCTTCTGCCCTTTGACTGTGAGAGGAAAAAACACATGAAAGTTATGAGGCTTTTTAAAGATTTTAAAAAACTACAATGACTGAGTGATATTTAAGCATACCCGAGAGTTTCTCAAATGTATGTACAAGTGACATATCGTCCTGGTTGAACAGCTCTTTGTCATCCTCGTTCTCCAGCACCGCATGCAGGACAGTCTGGAAATTGCGTAGGTAGTAGGGCAGTCGCTGTGGAGGAGAGCTGTCTGTTTTCTCAGCATCAGATTCTGCCAGCAAATCACTACTGATCGATTCAGCATTCTTCTCATATGATTCCTCTGAACTCAAAAGAGGGTCACGAGTAATGGTAGAGGGTGCCTCCGTTTTAAGCGGGTCTATTTCAGGCGTCTCTACTGTGGCTTCACCTGACGAAACCGCTTCTGTCTCTCTGCTGCTTCTCTCATATTTAGCTTTCTTTCTGACCTTAGACTTAGAAGGTGGTTCTTTTTTTCTCTTTGCTAGTTTGGAGGAAGAAGAGAGTAAATTTAGAGTGGCCGGTTTTCGGACGGTCTCTGGTTCAGATGGTTTTTCTGAACATGACAGATTTGCTGCTGGGGTCTCAGGGCTGGACGATGTCAGGTCAATGACTGTTACAGAGTCGCTTTTGTCCTCTAAAGTCTGAACCAGAAGATTTTCTTTCTGTGAGCTATTAAGAGCCTCCGAAGGATCTTCCTCCTTGTCAGGATGATCCGGTGCATGTTTATCTTCAGTCACCTTCCTCTCAGGTGTCTTATGACGTTTCCTCGACAACTTAGAGGAGAGACTTCCCAGGTTAATTGTTCTAACTACAGTCTTGCTGCTTATCTCCCGTGGCACCTGCTGAGAGTTGCTCTTTTTGAAATAAGGACTGGTCTGGCTTTCTTTCACCTCTTCTTCCTTCTTTGGAGACATCTCAGGGGACTTTGGTGGAGTCCTTCTGGGTCTGGGTGACAACTGGACGCTTTGCACGACACTATTGCTTGCTGAGGCGGCATTGCTGTCTCCTCTCTCAAAGCTCTGACATTGCAAATCAATGTGCTCATTAATCTTGAATCTGGGTACCAGCTGGCCACAAAGAGGGCAGGCCAGCTCAGACGGCTGTGGGCTGCTGAAGAAAGAGGTGATGGGAATCGGAGTGGTATTGGTCCCAGTTTTAACATTACCTTTCTTCCTCCTCTTGGACAATGATAAACTTCGCTTGAGTTTGTCGGCCATGGCTGCAGTGGTTTGTTCGGCTAACGCTAACCTAAAAATCCTAATTTAGCTCAGAAAACGGTGACACATTTGTTGCTCGGGCTGATTCATATGTGCATTTGGGGGAAAAAAACTAAAAGAGCCAAAAGGAAAGCTGTCAGTGGATCCATACATCACGAAACAGCAGCAGGAGGAGCAGCATTTTGATCACAGAGGAACTGCATGACAACAATCCCGCTTCACAGGCTGAAGCAGCAGAGCGACGAGCGCATATTAGGGTGTAATAATCGATCACAATTACATCGAACTGCTTAAAATATATAACTTAATATATCTATATATTTTTAAAAGAAATGTGCTGAATGAGAAGTATTTATGTGCTAAATAGTTAAATTAGCTAAGCAATAACACTCTAAATAATTGCTATAAACCTTATTAGACTGCTTTGCTCAGTGACACCTTTGTGCATTGTTTTGAATTGTTATTAGATTATTGTTTTCAGCACTTTTAAGTTAAGTTAAATTATAATTTGTAGGTGAGTTATTTTTGTGTACGTAATTGCACTCATTATATTTAAACCTCCTTAGGGTGTTTTTTGGGGAGCGACCACATGATGGAGGGGGTATTTTCTACACAGGTTCCTGGGCTGGTGTGCGGCTTTTATTCAAAAATCACCATTCCGGAGAGCAATCTGATCTGATCAGCACACGGGCATTTTAAAAAAGGAGCACCGTCGACAGGACTGATGGTGGTAAGTGCCACACAGCACACACCTATGCATGCATGCATGTTTTAATATATTATATAGATGGATGAAGGCCTATTCTGCTTGCGATAACAGGGATGGAGACAATGCTGAATGTGCTCCTCTGGTACAACATCAGCCCATAAATTGGATGTAAGCGTGGTGCAGTCTATGCTTTGAATCAAGGTCGATGTGAATTGCAGCAGCAGGATAATATGATGCTTCCAGATGGTAAAACCAGTAGAGTGTGTGCATGGACTCAGCTCCATTACTGCGAGCAATATGCGCAGGAAAACCATATATCCGATTATCGTATTGATATTTAGGCAGATGGGAATGCGGCGTCCACTTGTGGGGAAACCGGAGCAACCACAACAACCACCCCTGCAGCTGCGGCAAAAGTTCAGCGTAATGGGTTTTTAAAATACCACCACAAATACGCCAAGGGCAGGGCAGAAATGCTTATATTGAATGCTGATCATCAATCCAACACAATAGGGAGCCCTCGTTTGTTTTTTAATTAGCAGTTCAGCACCATGGAGAGGTCATGGTTTGCTCCGCGTATTGTATGCGTGTTGGCAGTGATCAGGCAGGATTAGGTTTTTGTAGTCATAATGCCATAATCTCAGTTATATTATCATCTGATCAACACCGTCAACGACTGGGATTTGTTGTGTTTAGTGTGTTAAACCTAAATCTTTTCTAGAAGCTTCAGACCAAATCAAACTGTTTTCCCATTTCAGGTCCAGTGAACATGCCTCGTGTTTTGAGGAGGGTGTTGATCTAGACATGTTTGGACAAGGCAGGAATCAGCCCACTGTGCCCAATGTGATTGCTTCAAAATTTGTATAATTTAGTACCTATCAGTGATAAAGCCTTTATTGCCAAACTGAGAACGCCATCAACACAATTTTAAGGAGTATTTGGCCCTGTTTTTCTCTTTAAAAACATGATAAAGATGATAATAGATTTAATTTGACACTGCTACAGATCCTTTTTAAAAAACAGTGACTGTATTGATCCCCTGAAGAAAAATATGGATTTTAATTTTGCTGAGCTTTTGTATGTTTTTGTATGTTTGTAGTACTGTAGGGCAGCAACTAAGAAGTATTTTTATTATCAGTTCATGTGTACATTATTTTTATATGGATTCACAGTTTGGTCTCTAGATTGGCAGAAAATAGTAAAAAAAATGCTCATCACATTTTTTCACCGCCCGCAATGTAACAAATTGAAATTGAATATGAAATTGCTTGTTTTGCCTGACCATCAGTCCAAAACTCAAATGTTTGTCATAAAATACTAGTAGGATGAAAATATTGACATTTGAGCGGCTGAAACGAGTCAGAGTTTGAACAATTACAAATAAAAATAATGATTTAACTGATTATGAACATAGATGCTGACTGATTGTCACTTGACTTATCAATTGATCATTAAAGCTCGATTGTACTGTATGATTATATGTTTGAATAAGTGTAGCAGTCTTCTGATTGTCATTTGTCTTTTTAGTTGTTGTTTGGCCCCTTAAACTGCTGAAAAATCATGACACAGACATAAAAGAGTGCAAACAAATATGTTTCACAAACTTTTTTATTGTCATGTTACCTGTTTATTTGACAAAACATACATTGACATGTTGTGCTATGGTCATCCATTTGGGGATGCTCTTCAGATGTCAGAAGGATGTACTATCACTCAAACAGTTTCATCAGTGGACATATGTCATGGGTCATACATCACACTAACCACATAATATTTCAGGGATGAGGGGGTATATTTCAAGGGGTAAAAAGACTACTATTGCATGCTACTGCTCTGATTCACTTAAAACGGTTTTGCTGCAGCTTTCCTGTTCTGTGGGACATCAAGACCAAATTAGAGAAGACACAACAAAGCAAGATGACAGATAACAAAATAACATTAGCAGACATCAGACAAAAGGACTGAGATGATGCATGTGGGTGTTAGATGGAGTAAAAGTAATGGATGGATATACTATTTTGTGACTTTAATAAGTAGCTACTGCTTGTGCTTGAAGTCGGGGTTGTTTCTGTGTGTTTTTAAGTATGAAAGAGACATTTGCTCTTATACAATTCGAGATTTAATTCAAGATTTTAAGTGTAGTAAAATAATATTTGACCAGAAGTTATTTAAATCAGGTACTGTGATTCATTTGCTCATAATGTGTTACTGTGTTGTATCTAGAAGTGGTTATTTTGGAGCTAAAACCAATGGATAACATGAGATCTGTTTTAAACATACTACTAATATTCCCCTATAGTATAAGAAAAACATCAGTAGGATATTGGTGAGAGGACTAATGACGATGTGCTGTTGAAAATACCAAGTGAAAATGTACAGAGAGCATAATGCAGCATTTCAAAAATCTAATTTTGGTTATCTATTAATGTTCACAGGGTTGAGAGTAGTGGGATTGCAGGGCCAGTAATGGCTCATGGAAAAAGTCCAGGAACCATCTCCAAAATATTGGCTCCCAGCCCTCCGCCGTGCCCTGGTCCAGGACTCACAGAAGAGAGCCAAGAAGAGCAGCACACAGGTTTAGTGAGGGAGGTATCAGCGCAACCACTGTGTACCTTGAAGGATGGTAACAACGACCAGCTGACTCCTCCTGCTCCTGCAAACCACTGTTACACAAATTGCGACCCTAGTCGAGAGGACATGGAGGACACCTGCTCTGAGTACGACAACGTGGGCTCTGATGTTGAGCAGGATTATGATGAGGTCCTGCATTTAAACAGGGATGGCGTCATGGACACGAGGTATTACAAGCAGTACTGTCCTGAGGATGGTGGTTATATAAAGCATGCAGTAGGTGATAATATTAATGAGAGCAACAGTGACCAGTTCACTCCCAGGCCTCGTCATAGCACAGAAATATGCGAGGGATCACAATCAGATGCTAAGCCTCACAAGACAGGCCATCGGTTTAGGTCGCATTGCACCCCCATTGCTGCAGATGAAGCAGAGGGGGAAGTGGAAAGGGGCCAGGAGAACAGGTTCTTTTTTAGTGATGGGGATGAGATAGAAGAGGTGCTGGATGGGGCCAAATTTATAGAGGATTTAGAGGAGACAGAGAACACTGTTCAAACGCAGGCTAGCCTTTATCAGGACAATGAGAATGAAAGAATTAGAAAGGGAGGTGATGAAAAGGAAAGAGAAGATGACCCTCGAATCACAAGAAACTATAATATCCCAGTAGTCAGTAAGAAGTGTGAGCCGTCTCACGTGGGTTCAAAGGAGAAGGAGAGGCAGGGTAAAGGACGAGGAAGAAGGGGCACAGGACAGGACATTGAGCATGTTGTCTCTGGAATCAAAGGATGCACGACCAACAGCGCTGAACAGCGTCCAAAGACATCGTCAAAGGACTACAAAAAGGCTGCTGTGCGGACCAAAGCTAGACCTAGTTCCAGTAAGCAACATCCTCTTCCACCACCTCGTCATTCCCATGCTCAGTCACCTGCCGACACACAGAAGGCCCAGCCTCGTAGAGAGACTCCTCCTGTTCCCAGACCCAGTCCCCCTGCTAACAGCCAGGAGAGTGATCCCAGGGTTATCGAACCATCCCTGGCTCCTCATCACACTCCAGAGCAACAAAGGGAGCCTCCCGAAGAGAGGCAGAGACAGCCAGAAAAACCCCAGCAGGTAACCATTGCCAATGGGGCAGGTCTTTGTCAGATCTCATCCCCTGTGGTTTATGTTTGTTTGTGTTTCTGCACAACCTGCCATCACTGTGCCCTAAAGTGAATTAAGGAAGATTTCAATTGCATGCTCTGCTACAAATAGTATTTGTAGCGTTTTCGTCTTTGGCTTATTATCTACTCAGTACAACAAGAAATATTTCAAACAAGACTTCCTAAGTTAAAGTAGTTTTTTGTGTACAGCAGGCTGAGAAACAAAGCAAAGCCGTGATGCCTGAGAACGTGCCAGAGCAGCTGAGGAGGCCTCAATGTCCAGAGCTCGTCCCTGCAGAGGAGAGCAATTCTCCCAAGGTAAAGACTTATTACACAACAAGAGGTTTCAGCCAAGATATCTATTTTTGAACCACAACCACATTATGAACCACAATATGGTTTTAAAATTAATATGATTAATATAGTATATTCTCTTGAGTATTAATGATGTAAAATGATTGACCTTGAAGTCTAACTAAAATATCAATTTGTAGAAAACACAGGAAGCTGCTTCTTTCCCCAGCTTTGAGGACGGTAATTATTGCAGAATATTTTTACATTTATCAGTTCTCACCATTATTTACACATTTTAATGTCTTACAACAAGAACTGTTTGTTATGCTGAAAAGTCCCAGGTCCCTGTGAGCCAGAAGATCTCATTGATGGGATCATCTTTGCTGCTAACTACCTTGGCTGCACCCAGGTGTTGTCTGATAAGAATCCCTCCAAGTCCGTCCGCATGTCCCAGGCTCATGAAGCTGTCAGTCGTATCAAGGTAATCTGCCTCTTTAGTAAGATGGTCATTAACATCCATTGATTTGTTTTTATAAATATTTAAATCTGCAAGGGAGGTTATTGTATGCTGTCTTCCTGTCTGCGTATCACAAAACAAAGGGAAAGCTTTAAAAGGAATTTCACAAACACATTGGCCTTGGCTCAAGGGGAAATTGATTACATTTTCCTTTTTCCAAAAGATAAGTTGCCTTTTAACCTTTAGCTATCAAACTAACACAGATAGAGACTGTATAGATTCCCAATCCTAAGGGCATGTTTGCTGGGCATGTTCGAGAAATTGAAATTAAAGACTTTGAGTATAACAGCAAGCTACTTGTCCAGTTCTGTCAGAAGCTTGTTCTCTCAAAGTGCCTTTTACTGTGGTTTTAATGATTTAATTGGATTTATAACAGTGTGTACCTGTTTGCCAGCTGACCTATTTGTGAGGGGTTACCTGCTGCATTTACATTCCTTACCACAGGGTGGAGCTGTTGCATGACTTTTTTTACTCTCCTCCCCATGTTGATAATGAATTGAAAGGTTTCATTGTGAGATTAAAGTACCCTCAAAAGTACAGGCATATTAAATGTCTGATTCAAACAATTTATTTATTTCAAAGAGCCAAGATGAAGACTCTCAAATGATGACTGAAGTGGACCTGTTTATCTCCACTAAAGCTGTCAAAGTGCTCAATGCTGACACACAGGTTGGTAACTCTCAGATGTCTGTGTTGGATCAGCTCTCCTTCTTTTGAATCTAATTTCAGATATAACAAGCATTGATTGTCTTTCTTTTTATTCCCCACAGGAGACAATGATGGACAGCGCCTTACGTACTATCTCTTATATTGCTGACATTGGCAGTATTGTGGTTCTGATGGCACGGAGGCGCATGTCTCAGGCGTCATCAGAGGATTTCTCCGAATCTCCCGTGTCTACCAGTGAAGGGAAGAGTCAGTACAGGATGATCTGCTATGTCTTTGAGTCAGAGGATGTAAGTGTTTGCAACTTAACTGCCCATACAATTGTAGTTTTGAGCTTATACCTAAGTTTTGTTTTAGATATTTGCTCCGTGTTACTGAATTCATTGTGATCTTTCTCACCTCCTGGCTCTTGTCAACTGGGATAGCCTTTCTGCTGAGTAGTTTTCCCCAAACGCTCCCCTTCCCACAGGCGCAGCTCATTGCACAGTCCATCGGTCAGGCTTTTAGTGTGGCCTACAGAGAATTCCTCCGAGCCAATGGCATCAACCCGACAGACTTGAGCCAGAAACAATACAGTGACATCATCAACTCCCAGGAAATGTACCACGATGACCTCGTCCATTTCTCAAACTCAGACAACTGTAAAGAGGTGTGCCACTTTTTATTCGCTGCAGGTCAAATGTAGATGATGACAGATTCATTTCCTAGAACATAAATGGCAGTAGGAGAATCTCACAAACCTTTTAAACTTTAAATGTGCTGAGCATGATTCAAAGGAAGAGTTTAAACACCTTTTCTGTATTCCAGCTGTATGTGGAGAAGCAGAAAGGGGAAAGCCTCGGTGTGGTGATTGTTGAGTCCGGCTGGGGCTCCATTCTGCCCACCGTCATCCTGGCCAGCATGCTGAACAGCGGGCCTGCAGCTCGCTCTGGTAAACTCAGTGTTGGGGACCAGATTATGTCCATCAATGACACCAGCCTGGTTGGGCTGCCGCTTGCCACCTGCCAGGGTATCATCAAGGTATGTAGCGTATGAAGCATTGTGTTTGGCACAGTTGCTTCACAACAAAAAAGTTTATTTCTATGTATGATTTTCTGGCCAAACTGCAAAGACAAGGAGACTCCAAATTGCTTGTAGGTATGGATTTGAGTGTTCTTGCATTTTTTGTAAGATGTGTGATGGATTGGTGACCTCCTCAAGGTGTCTCCCTGATTCCTGCATACTGGGAGACTCCAGCCTTTAATCACCCTCAAAAGGATTAGGTGGATAGACAAGAGAGATAAATCAAAGCACGCTGGATTGAATTATTAAACACTAAAATAGTTATTTCATTCACACAATTGTGCAATTACACACAGAAACACCACCCAAGGTCTTAACTAAACATTAAAATGACAATTTTCTCTCAATCTCCATTTACGCTGCCATTATGTGGCATGTGAAGAAACCACTCAGCCAACAAGTCGCTCCCTCTTATGTTTTTTTAAATATATATTTCAGGGTCTAAAGAATCAGTTGAAGGTAAAGCTGAGTATCGTGAGCTGCCCTCCTGTCACCACTGTCCTCATCAAGAGACCTGATCTCAAGTTCCAGCTTGGCTTCAGTGTTCAGAACGGCATTGTGAGTAAGCCCTATGAAGCAATAGTGCCACTGTGTCTTAATGAGTGAGAGCTGTGCATATGTACTGTGTAGTCTCTGTAAAAATAATGTGTACAGATGGATAATCTTTTATCGGGCAACATCATTTTCACATTCTCAGATCTGCAGTCTGATGCGGGGTGGCATTGCTGAGCGAGGTGGTGTTCGTGTTGGACACAGAATCATTGAAATAAATGGTCAGAGTGTGGTTGCCATGGCACATGAGAAGATTGTTCAAACCCTGTCTGTGTCAGTCGGTGAGGTAAGAACGCCTTGTGCCGCAAAATGGCAATTTTCACTGATTACTGCACTGCACGAATCACTGAACCTTTTTAAAGATACACATACTGTTGAAAAGGCTGTCTAGGGCTAACCATTAACCAGTAGGCACATACAGATTGCAGCAGGTTGCATACATACAGTACTATAGCATGCTATTAATCAATAATAAAAACTCAAAGCCAGATAAGAAGATTAATACCACTGATATCAATAAATAAGCTTATCATAATGACTGAAAACGGCTAGACTGGTTCTGTTTAAATTAAACAATGTCCACTTCGTAGTATTTCTAAATCTTGATAAACTTTTGTGACCCTTGGACAGGCCCAGGCTAGCTGATTTACCCTGTTTTCAGTCTTTATGCTAAGCTAACCAGCTGCTGGCACTAGTTGTAGCCCAAGGAAATAAATTTGTGCTTCAAAGTTGACAGTTTATTTTCAATATAATTTAAATGTGCTCATTTTTTAGCCAGACAAGTCTTCTCTCTTGTTTTTATCAGCTATTAACATGCTGTGATTTTGTTTTTGTGTTTTGTACCCATTTTCTCCCAGTATATATTTCTATTAAACATATTATTTGTCAGCAAAGGATCCAAGATCTTTTCTGAATCTTTGGTGGCAAAGAAGGGGGTAAATTAGGCCTGGATTCAAGTGATGTGATTACGACTGTGCTTTTTAAGTTGACAGTGTAATTGTCCCTCCTCTCTGTGCCAGATCAACATGAAGACGATGCCTGCTGTGATGTTCAGACTGTTGACAGGACAGGAGACACCCACCTACATATAAAGACCCTGCATGGATCAGCCCACTGTAGTTCTGCATGTCTGGCTGGGCGGAGACGGTGATGGACAGATGACAGACAGGTGGCTCAGTGGGACGAGGAGAATTTATTTTTCTATCATTTTATTTTTTGGCCTCTTGTTGCAATGCTGTAAAGAACATCCAGTTCTCATTTTCAGGTTTTATCTTGAATTACATTGTCATAATGGCCTTACAATGTGAATACTCTGTCTGTAGTACTGTACGTGAGTTTCTGGTGTTGAAAAGAAGTAGCTTTAAGGTCATGATTATTTTCTTATGAAGAGATAAATTAGTACATTTATATTTTATTTAGTCATTTTTATAATGTGTATGGAGTTTAAAAATGTACTTTTACTGTAAATACTTTGGATTACTCAAGGACTTGGTTGGAAAGGCCATATTACTCCCACAGTATATGCATGTTATAATGAAGAATTACTGACCAGGGATGAATTCTCAATCTGACATGATAATCTATAACAGTAAGTATTAAAAGAAGATAATATGCTGTACAAAGGCACTAAACTATGTGTATTATGGTGACGCTGAAGGCCAAAGACACACTTACTTTTCAAAGACATACAGTATGGGTGATCATTACCTTTACCAGAGCGTACAAGAATGTATCGAAACATACATTACTGAATGAATGTAATGTTATAACACACTAAGAATACAGTCTCACTGCTGAATGCTTGTGGTTTGTTTTCATTTTATTAAGGCAAAAAAGTACTTACAAACAGTCAAATCATAAAACACATTGTGCTGGATTTGATATTAGTCAGTTAAACCTTTCCGAACTGTTTTGTATTCATTCTTCCATCCATCAATCCATTTTTTTTACTTTCACATTCATACATACAGGCAACTTAGGGTCATCAACTAACCTAACATACGTGCTGTGAGGTAACAGTTGTAACCACTGCACTACAGTGCTGCCATTATTCATTCTTCCTTTCGTGTTTTCACATTGAATTGTATCTCAGAAGTTGTCAAAGAAAAAAATTGACAGTTCAACCAATGGCAATCTGCATGCCCTTCAATAAGGATATCCAACATGTGTTGAGATCAAACTAACAAACTAACAGTTATTTTGTCTCATCTTCCATTTCTAATGAAAAATCTGTACAATGACAATGCCTAAAATCCACATTGATTATATCTACACTGTATGAATCATACAAATGTATATTGTATTTACAACAACTGCAACATGACAGCAAACTTTACAAATCCAACTATTTATAGTTAAATCATTTCTAACACTTAACAGGCTCACACAGATAATTAGAGCTGGTGTGAAATGTGACAATCTCTTTATAACACATTAAGCAAAAATAAAACTTCAAGTATTGGCTGGAAAAGCTCCCTGAGAGAAACTTGGAAAGCTTCATAGATGTTCCTGAGACACAGAAATAAAATGATCACAGTTAACAAGCAGTAAAGGCAGAAATAACTTCCTGGAATGTAACGTGACTTAAAAGTTCAGCACAGTATTGATGATGTAATGTGTGTGCTACAGTAAACAATGATTAATGAGATTTCAATCTTGCACGCCTCCTTAATACTGTACTGGTCAAATATTTCAACTGTATTTTGCAGCAATAAAGGTAGATAGATTATTAATAACACACTATTACGGCTTCTAAAAGAATGACCAATCCACTTACAAGCAGCAAAAATGACACTTTGATGATTGCTTGAAGTGTCAAAAGGAAGTATTACCCTCTACTTACCGATTTGCCTTTTGATGTCAGGGGTGAAACTGTCACTCCATCAAGGTATACTACATTCAAGTAGCCCTCGCCATAAGACATGTCTTCATCTTCATAACTGTCGACACCACCGCTGAAAGCCTCTTTTATCTTCTCTGGTATCATACAATGAAGCATCACCACCAGAATCCCAATGACGGTGCACAGCACACCTAGAAATCATTTCAGTTAGTAGAAATCATAAACAGCTGTGTATGTCAAAAAATATGAAATGAATGAAAAAGGTTCTTATAATTACCTGTAGCCAGAGCCAGCCAGAATGAATGACTGTACTCAGTTTCAAAGGAGTCATTTTCTATGGAGAAAACACAAGGAGGCGCATTCATGATGGTGGAGAAGGAGGCCATGGAGAAGAAGATGAAGGCGGCTGTTGCCCACATCATGTACCCAGCATATAAAATGACTGGGATGGAGAAGAGGATATTGGCGAGCAGCCAACAGCAAAATGCCGTCCTGGGGAAGCAGTAACATGCAGTAATTTTAATTTCTTCTATATTTTAACCATCATCTCACAGTATGATGACACGACTTCAGAGTATGAGTTATGTATAGTTACCAGAGAGTTGCAGAGGCGTATCGTCCTGAGTATCTATACTGAATAATGAGGCCACATGTGCTTCTGATGGTAAATTTCTCTGCGATGTACAGAATGGGGTTTGGTAAACCTTTCTCCAAAGCTTCCTCATACTCCTCTTCCATACTGTCATGCCAGCTGAACATCTCATTGTAGTCAATGGTCTCATTGAATTGTACAACCGGATTCCCTAAGACAGAGAGAAGATGAGCTCATTTATAAGGTAAAGTATAAATTCAACATTTATCAGTCAAGACAAATAAAAAAAACACGGATGCTGACAGAGTTGTTTTACTATTGTGGGAATAAGTCATCAGATGTCTTGACCAAAGATTTAAACTGCTCAAAAGATTAAAGCTGCAAGTATCTGTTGGTTTTGTAAATCTGCATTATGACTCACCTTTGAGTGTAACATTAATGCCGTACAATCCAATGTGTAAGCCGATCTCTGCATTAACCACTGCATTGCTGAAAGACTTGTAAGTGGCATTTGCGGTCACTCTGGCCTCAGCCCAGTCGTTAGTGAAGTTGAGCGCTACAGAGAAGGAAAAAAAGCCAAAACAAAGGTGAATAATGATGGCAGACAAAACAAAAACTGTGACCTATTCAACTGCAATGAAACAAAACCAAACTCACCCACAATCACCACACCTATGAACAAGCTGATAATTATTCTGAACATCCAGAACAGCCTCTGAGTGGAAAAGGAAAGCACATAATCAAGTACAAGTAACCGATCATAACGTCATCATTTTTGCTCTAAAAAATCATCTTTACAAGCCCAGAGGGAGACAGCAATTAATCTGTGCTTGCAGTGAGCGGAAGTTTATCTGATGGGTTGCACTCACTGATTTCCCTCGTATCCCTGGCAGAATGAGGAGAAGACCGACGGCTAGCACAAGGAAAACCAGGATAATGGTGAGCAAGCTGCCATTGAAGATGAAGGAGGTCCTTTGTAGAGGGTAGAATGGGTAAATGTCATCGTAGAAAGTCATCTTTGCTCCAGATCTTTACAGTTCCAGCTGAGACTAGACAGTGTAACAGAGAAGACAGTGTTAGCAGTGGGGGTCTCAGTTACCTCCAGATGTAGAGATAGCAGCCCTTGTTCCTTACAGTAGATAAGGGATGGGACATTATTACCTCAGTGTAACATGGCACATGATGAAGCACAGACGTGTCTGACTTAGTACCATCTAACTTTGCCTTTGACTGAGTGTGTTTTCAAAAAAGAGGGAAAATGTAACTGTATAATGCACTGAATTACTACACATCCACGTGACCACTTCAGTCAGTAGGTGTACTGGAATGGGTCCATCCTGATTTAAACACATTAATTTGAGCCTAAATTTAAATAAAAGTGTCAAATACAACCAATTAATGAAACAGGGAGAATCTAAAGTCCCAAAAACGTTCTTACCTGAAAGTTGGCAGCTGTGATGATGTGACTGAAGTGTGAATGTTGAGGGGTTGATACACTTCTTTTATAATGGCAGTCCCCTTTGTGTCAGTGAGGAGGAGGATGCTTTCACTGGAATACAGCTGAAAAGAGGTGTGATCCAGACATGATGACCATTCCCATTTGGGCAACACAGGTCACACGCAATTTTGTGATAAGCTGTGCAACACATGTTGGCTTTAGTGTTGCACCATCCCTCACCTGTACCTGTGCTCTTGCGCTACTTCTGCACTACATTCCAACCTCTGCAGTGGGTAAGCCTTACTTACTTCATCTTCTCTTATCAAATACAGTGATAAAGGAAACAAGGCATTGTCTTTTGGTGCCTGTGGGCATGATTATACATGAATAAGTGTCAACGTTTTAATATTTTTTGTTTTTTTGTTTTTGTGTTCATTCAACCAGACAAAGGGTGTCAACTTTAGAGATAGACGTACTTTCTTTATAACGACTGCTAAAGCAACAAAATATAGAAAGTATAGAAATATAACGGAAATATGTCAGTAAATGTCAGTTACCTTTACCTTCTTTTCACTTTTCAGATGTCCTCCACTCCTCTTGGTTGCGGTCTGAGCTGAGGAGCATCTCTCGCATCAATGGATTTGCGTAAACGGGTTTGGAGTATCTGCGCAATGGTTGGTTTGGTGCTCATTGTCAGTGAACGTGAGTACACAATAACACTTCATATTTAGACTTTAAACAACCAAATTAACGCAGAAAACGGCAGGGGAATAATAAAAGTTGATTAAAGTCGACATGTCTTGAACAGGTTCACAAAGTGAAACAACCTGGGAGGTCCCTCGCTTTGACGGCTGGTATAACAGTTTAGGATATCCCAGACGCGGAGCTGTCGGTAAGTTACAGAGTTGGCACAATAGAGGCAGCAGCAGCAGCAACAGCAGCAGCGCAACCTGCCGACACACCTGCTCACCGCTACTCTTGTGCTCGCACAGGTTCTCATCTTACGCGCCTCGTGCCCGCGCACTACTGGGATGGGGTCTATCAACCCTTCCGCGAACCCCTGTTGCCGAACCCCCGAAGACTGAGCCGCCGGCTTAATAAAGGACCCTCTGGTCTGCCCTCAACACGCAACCAGACTGTGCTCTCTCTGTTTTTTGGTAAATATATTGGCGAGTGCATTTACTGTGCACTTTCACTCAATTATCATTTCAATCATCAAATAAGTTGAAAACACTGAGATACAGTGTTAAAGGTGTTAGCAGGTGTAAGACAGTCATACCCTTATTGGTGCTAGCATCAATAACTGCTTCAAATGTAAAAAATACACTTTTAGACATACAGATAAAAGTCTATGATTAAAATATGCATTTATTGATTCAGATATTTCTGGCTGATGCTACAAATATGTCGAGATAGTATCTCCTAGTTTGTAACTATCTGATTTAATTAGTATTAGTAATCATTTCTAATGATTTATACTTATATTTAGTCTAAATACCAACATTACATTCCCAGAAAAGCCCCTCCCTCCTTTATCATTATTATTCAGGATGAAGGTCAATCTTATTTCGCAGAAATTAATTCTTATTATTTTAACTTTTCAGGTTATCATGTTGCTTTTGAGATTTTGGACTCAAGAACTCCTGGGTGTCCACCTGAATTCATGCACATCCGAGTCCCAAAAGGTGACCCCATTTTTGACCCAACTGCCACTGGCAAAGTCCTGCTGCCCTTCCAGAGAGGACCATGGGACAAAGAGTCCGGCCAGAGTCCCAGTAACCCCCGCACACAGGTGCTGACTGTTGATTCTTATTAATATGAAGATCTTTTGTTTATATTTATGTTAATGTATGTTGAAAGAAGCCATTTTTATTATAGAAGAGTTGTTCAGGCAGTTGTGGAGGACATTTTGCATACATTTTCCTTTAGTGAAGTGCAGAAATTTAACAGAAACTTGTGATTTTCAGGTCAGCTTAGTGACAGCATGGATAGATGGTAGCTCCATCTATGGTCCCTCTACTTCCTGGTCTGACTCCCTCAGGAGCTTCTCTAGGGGGCTCCTGAGTTCAGGCTCTGAGTGGAACATGCCGCAGGAGGGGAAATTGCACAGTATGTGGAGTGCCGCTGACCCTTCTACAGGTGAAAGCGGACCCCAGGGTCTCTATGGTGAGATATATTTCACACTTTAACCTTCAGTTCTGCACATGAAGGGGTTTACCACATATGGGGCCTTTCTGAAAAATGTCTTTACCTGGAATTCAGTATACATTCTAGTATACAACTAGATAATGAGATTTATTGTGTATTTAAAAAACTGACTGGAGCTTAACCTGAAACAGCAGAACTCAGTATCATTTTAATTTACATTTTTTAAATCCCCAAAACTCAACAGCAATGTCTCTTTAGCCCTCCTGTTGTCATTGGGTCAATTTTGACCTGGGAGGACAACAGGCATTAACTTGAAAATGAGGTATACTTTCATTTATATGAAGCCTATTGACCATTGTGTGTTTGGATTAACTGTATGTCTTAAACATTTGGTATCCATACTATATTTCCATACAGTATTTGGCAATATCCACCCAACCGATACTGCAGGCCACTAAAAAACAAAGAAGAGAATTTAAATATCATTCACAGAAATTTGCTTTAATTAGGGTTGCAGCCTGTGAGGCTGAGTCAAGAGAGACCATGTCTGACGTGTGTTATGACTCTTTAATTATTGTCTAAATGGCTTGTTACACTCACCGCAGTAAATCCCTCTTTCTATAGTCGCTAGTGTTTTTAAAGGTGTGTAATTATTGTCTGGGGTGGAGGTGAAGGATATTCAACTGTTGTCACCACTCTGTCGTCATATCCTTGAAAACAAACAGACAAATTATCATTCCATTAGTGGTTAGATCATCAATCAATGTCAAAGGAGTATGATTGAATGTTTGTGAACTTTAGACTGGTTTTCTTGATGGAAAAGGATGGAACAGAATTTCCTATAATTTCTGCTTTCTTCTGTGTCCAGAGTTGGGAAATGCCTGGGCCAATGAGAACATGTTCACGGCAGCAGAGGGGATTATCTGGTTTCGCTACCACAATTATGTAGCCTCCAAGCTGCATGAGGAACACCCAGAGTGGTCAGACGAAAAGCTGTTTCAAAACGCCAGAAAGACCGTTGTGGCCACATTTCAGGTAGAGGAAAAAGTCTCCACGTAATCCTCCCGCTGCCCAGTTACTGATTTAATTTGCACTCTGGACAGTAAGAGGTTGCATCAACGCCAGGTGGTCGTGATTTTACGGATGAAATTGATGGTTCTAGTTTAGAGGTGAATGCATCATCGCTCACTTGTTTAATTAGGGGAGGTCTGTTCTCTGCAGGAACTATTCAGTTACATTATACAGGTTAATTAATTTTCCTGCTTCTATATAGTTAAATAGTATAGTTAAATAGTTAACAAGCTATTTATAATCAAGTAATGTGTATGGTTAGGATTATGGAAAGCTGCAATAATAATATATATATATATATATATAAATTCACTTCAAATGTTTGTATATGAGAAAAGGAAAAGAGGTTGCAGAATATATTAACATCAAAGCCTTTATTATCAGATCATCACTTAAAATAGTTCAAGTCAAAGAATGACTTCAATAACTTTTATCTCTACTATTTTTCCAAACAGAATATTGTACTCTATGAATGGCTGCCTGCATACCTTGGAGACAAAAATCTCCCTCCTTACCCAGGTAAGAATCGGCCAGAGTGCATGTGCGTACAAGTGGAAGGCAGCAGGTAATGCTCTGGTGACCACAAGCCGTGGTGAGGTGAGCTATCGTTGGTGATGTTTGACAAGTATGTGCTCTGTCAGCAAAGCACCACCACGAATCTCTTTCTTCTGCTGAATAAGCACCCGCAGCTGAAGAAAGTAAAAAAAATAACAAAAGACAGATAATCCCACCATCTTAAATCATTCTTCACTTTTGTAGCTGCAATGTTTCTGTTGCCTCAGTTTAACCATTTAAATGCTGATAAAGGTTGTTTTTTGTGCATGCCTTGTGGAATGTTTCTACAGTTTTTTATTCATTTTATATCTTATAATATAAATACAACATATTTGTTGTCACCCTGCTTCCTTGTATTTTATGTTGATTTATCTCCATACAGGTTATCAGAAATTTGTTGATCCAGGGATTTCTCCTGAGTTTCAGGCTGCTGCCATGCGATTGGGCATCACTATGGTCCCACCTGGTGTTTACATGAGGTATTGCCCTTTTTTTCCCCCCTCTGCATATTTTGAAAAATCAAAGCTTGTACAAAACCCAATTTGTTTAGAAATATAATTATCTGTATTGTCTCTCCTATGTCCTACAGAAACAGAACCTGCCACTTTCGGGAGGTTATCAACATAGACGGGAGCTCATCACCAGCCCTGCGTCTCTGTAACAGCTTTTGGAAACGTCAGGTACATAACGTTTGTGCTGCTGCATTTTCATAAGAGCACAAAGCAGGAGTGGAGAGTAATATGAGGGGTGTGCTCATTTATGTATTTTCCACCACAAGCTTTTGCTTTTACACCAAACACTTGACCACACTCTGCTTTCACTTTAACTTCCTTGGAAGAAGTAGTATAATGAAGTCACATTTTGAACAACTATTTTTTATGGAGACAGTGGAAAACAACACCAGGACTTAAGGTCTTTAAATTAGAAGCATAAAAATTAAACTTATATCTCAGTGAGCACACATGGTGACATTTGTAGAATATTTTGCCATTGTTTTAATAACAAATCACTTTCTATCAATTCACAATATTTCTAGAGAGGAAAGCAAGATTCCTAGTCTATTGGGTCTACAACTTAATTCACTGCTTTTTGATTAATTCTCAGTTATCATGCTACAAGTGCATCTTTTTTATACAGCAGTTAACGAAGATAGATCTACAGTGTGTCCTGAACATGGATCCTTTCAAACTCTTGAAAATACTTGCTGTGATGGATGATGTTGTGTTTTCTACAAAATATCTTTTTTGTAGACTAAGATATGTGTTTTGAACAGCCTCCATGATACCATTTGTTTGATTGAGGAGAACTCAGTATAATATGTATTAATGCTTCTGTCATTTTGTTACAGAGAATCAATGTGAAGACAGGACAGGATGTAGACGACCTCATTATGGGCATGACCTCCCAGATCGCAGAGAAAGTAGACAACGTTGTTGTGGAGGACTTGACAGGTGTTTAATCCTTCTTACTTGTTGTATTACTCTGTGTATCATATCATCACCGTTCTGATGTGGTTTCCACCCTGACAGACTACATGTACGGACCCCTAAGGTTCACCCGCTCAGATTTGGTGGCTATGACTATCCAGAGAGGACGAGACTTTGGCCTCCGTAGTTACACTGAGGTCAGAGAAGCTCTGGATCTGCCTCCTGTAAAGTCGTTTGAAGACATAAATTCTGAGCTCAACCGCACCAACCCACAGGTAACCTCAAGTCTCTCAAGAAAAAAAAATCTTTAAACAATCAACGATAAACAAAGTGAGTTGAATGTTTTACAATAACTGTGAATTAAATTGTGTCCTATTTCAACAGTTACTCCAAGATATTGCAGAACTGTATGACAGAGACGTCTCGAAACTGGAGCTCTTCCCTGGAGGACTGCTCGAGTCTCTCGATCGTCCAGGTCGAGTTTTCTCCACCATCATCTTGGACCAGTTCTTACGCATCAGGAACGGCGACCGCTTCTGGTTTGAGAACAAACAGAATGGGTGAGCGCCTCTCTAAAGGACATTTCAGCACAGAATACAGCTGAGATACAGTCTGTAATTTATCTCACTTAACTGTTTGTGACAAAATCATCCATTCATATCATGTGAATCTTGATTTTGAAATGACAGTTTTGTATTTACATTGAGGTGTTTTTCAGTTTGTTCACAGAAGAGGAGATCAACACGATCCGCAACATGACGTTTCATGACGTCCTTATTGCAGTGACTAGTGCAGAGGCCACTGATATACAGAATAATGTATTCTTCTGGACAGATGGTAAAAATACAACATAAAATCTGTTGAATCTGTGAATTTAATATTTAATGAATTCATAAATTAAAATGATCTTTCTGTTGTCCTAAGGTGACCCTTGTCCTCAGCCCACACAGCTGAATGCATCAATGCTCCATCCCTGCACTAATGCCACCAAACTTAATTACTTTGATGGGAGCAAAGCTGGCTTTGGGATATTTATCATTGTTCTGTTTCTCTTCCCTGTTGGTCAGTATCATATTCACAAATCCCTCTGTTTTTGCATTGCAATAATACTCATGTCATTCATTCAGCAATTTTGATTATTTCATCTTCACAGTGAGTTTTCTCGTGGCCTGTATGGTGGCATACCTGCGCAAATACAGGTACAAGAAGTTCCAGAGAAGAAGAAAAGCTGCTGGCAGAGCAGATGAGCCAGCTTTGGAAATCACTGGTATGAAAACTTAAATCCAATACTGTTTCTACAATGTCCAGTTTTAATAAAGGCAGCCATTAGTAGTTGGGTTTTACAGCTGATTATATTAATTGCAATATTAACATGGAACAGGTTGACTCTAAGATTAAGTATTTACATGATATCAGCTGCAAAACTCGAGTGCTGCCAGTGTTTCTGTTTATTTTACATCTGTCCTCAGCATTATCCAGAATCTTGTCTCAAATCTCTTTTTATTCTGGTTTTCCTCTCAAGCCTATGAATGGCAGGGCCATAAAAAACCTCTGCATCCTGTCAGTGTGGAGATTGATGAGAAGAGGAGACTGGAGGTCTTGGACAGATCAGGGTCCACTCTCCGCTCCTTTAATTTGGGTAACCAGGGCAACCTGGACGTCCTCCTGTCGAATGATCATCACCATAAAGCTTTGCTGCTCAAAGTACCAAAAGAATACGACCTGGTGAGTAGCTGGAAACAAGAGGGAATCATTTTTACCAGAGTCTGTATCTGAAAAAGCAGCTGAAATCTGATTAAAGTAAAAGACAATAGGTTTCAATATGGTGCTGCTTCTTGTGTAAGCGTGTACAGCTGAACATGTGTTCACTTTGAGATAGATTACAGTTTAGGCACATTCAGCTTTCTCACTTATGTACTAGTTGCTTACACACTTCATCCAAATGTCAATGTAAGCATGATTCTGCAGATGTATCTGATCTACATCACTTCTGATCTCACTCCAATCATGTTCATCTTCCCCTTATGGCCTCCACTTGTGCACCCAGGTGCTGTTTTTTGATGACGAGAGCAAACGTACAGCATTTGTCAAGCATCTGTGCCCGGGAGTGACAGACAACGGGCAGGAGATTAGAGTGAAGGAGATGAGCGAGAAGGAACTGCTGAAGGAGGCTTTAACCAGAGAGCAGAGGGCTCAGATTGTGGAAACTTTCATCCGACATGCTTTCTCTCAGGTACCGTCAACCTCTGGATGTTTACCTCATCTGCTGCTCTGTTGCAGCAGCAGCTTTAAGCTTGCCCGCAAAATGTCGTCAAACATTGCTTGAGGTCAAACTAGGTCGGACCTTAAGCCACAAGAACTAATTGCTGGTCTTGATGGTGACCTCACCCTCAACCTCAGCTGACGTAGGTAATATTACTAATAACACTATGGTGACATATAATGACACTGTCACTCTCTGCCCCTCTTTTGCACAGGTCTTGGAAATAGAGAAGCGTGATGCTGGGGACATGAGTGGTGTTTCCCACAAGAAAGCCAGGAAGGTCCTCCAGTGTGAGCTGACAGCTTCAGAATTTGCTGATGCACTTGGCCTCAAGTCTGACTCTTTATTCGTAGACTCTATGTTCACACTAGCTGATAAAGATGGCAACGGCTACCTCTCCTTCCAAGAGTTTCTTGATGTGATGGTTATTTTTATGAAAGGTAAAACACACAAAATCAACTAACCTAAGATGATGTGGACTGCATGTAGATGGAGAAGAATATGTTAGGATTGATGACGACATTTGAAATTATAATTTTTGCTTGGATATTTGATCATTTGAGGAGATATTAAATATCTTAACTTCCTTTTCACATAAAAGACTATAACACCAACTAAATCAATAAATACTACTGAACTACTTCAGGGAGGTTAATAGCTTTAATTAAGGATAGTTGACTGCACCTTATTTTATGGCAAGTAGAGGAAATGTCCTTGTCATTGCATTTTTTATAGACTGACTTAATACAGATTTCTTTTGAAGATAGGAATCAGAACACGAATATTTATTTAAAGTTTCATATCATGTAGTGGTAAAGCAATGAATCTAAGTCTAGATTATGTTATTACTAATGTTAGTATTTCTGCAGGGTCCCCTGAGGAAAAATCTAAATTGATGTTCTCCATGAACAACATTGATGGAAGTGGTTTCTTATCTAAAGAAGAATTTGCCAGGATGCTCAGGTTTGATTGATATTTTTTATATTTTCAATGACTGCATCAAGTCTTTTTTTGTTTGTTTGATGGTTCATTGTCTCCTTTTTGATGTGCTGCAGGTCTTTCATTGAAATCTCCAATGGCGCTCTGTCAAAAAGCCAGGTAGAGGATGGCATCAAGGCCATGATGCAGGCTGCAGGCTTTGATTACAAGGAGAAAATCACATGGGAGGACTTTCATTTCCTGCTGCGGGACCATGAGAAGGAGCTGCAGTTTGCCCAACTCAATGTTAAAGGTTAGAGAAAGTTTTATCAAAGCCTGCTTTTTTTAATAGAAAATTCTCATTTCTATGACCTTGTCTGATTCATTAGTGTGTCTGCTATGTGTGCAGGGTTGGAGAAACAAGGAAAGAAAAGGCTGAGTCGAGACCAAAGAGTTTCCTTCATCCTTCCAGCAAATAGGTAAGGATGTGATGTCTCCTCCATATCATACAAGCGACAACTATTGCTTATTACTATAGACAAACATAATGAATCACTGTAGCTCTTCATTAACTTCAATTGTTTCCATTTGTTCATTTTTGGTTTTCAGTAGCGACGACACAGATGGGCAGACGATACGTAGACGGAAAAAGTATGTTCTATTCTGTTTTTATGTAAATATAAATTATTTTCTGAGTATAGTAAACGCTCTACTGAGAAAGATAAAATGTGTGACAACTTAACACAAATTATGAGGATTGTTATCATATTAGCATTGAAAGAGTGTGTCCTCTTAACAGTGTCCTGGTCATAGTGATATAGTATGTACTATTACATAGTTAAAATATTTACCACTGTTTATCACCATCTTACCTTGTGAGGCAGCTGGATTCATGATGCTGATTGATTTGAACCACCAGTGATTCGGGCACAAGTGCATAACTTGACACCTGACATGCAGGATTCTTATGTGATCTTGTGATGTTTTTATCTCACAAATCCAGCTGTCTAACAAGGTAACCAATGTCCTTCCAACAACAGAGGCTTTATATTAGAGTTAGTGTCACACCTCACTTCCTCTGAGGTTGGTACGATCAGAATATGGTCAAATACTCCACATCTAATGACAGACAGAGCAAAGATAATGATTTAATGGATTTGAAAAATGTTCAATTTCAGGTTAGCTGTCAACTCTCCAAATGTCTATGTGAAGCCCAAGCGTGAGCAGTACATAAGGAACCCAGTCCAGCAGAAAATCCAGCAGTTTAAACGTTTCATTGAGAATTATCGCCGTCATATTGTCTGCTTTATTGTCGTGTATGGCATTACAGCTGGTGTGGCACTTGAAAGATGTTACCGTGAGTATAAATCATTCCCCACTGTGTCCTGTTAGTCCATTATATTCCTTCACTATCCCTTGGCATCATACTTTTTCTGGCCTGATCTGATTAAAAACCCTCTGTTCAGACTACGGTTTGCAGGCAATAGCCACAGGTATCCCTGAGACGTCAATGGTGGGAATCATCGTCTCTCGTGGCTCGGCAGCCTCAGTCTCCTTTCTGTTTCCCTACATGCTCCTCACCGTGTGTCGCAACCTCATCACGCTGTGCAGAGAGACCTTCCTCAACCGATACATCCCCTTTGACGCAGCCATTGACTTCCATCGCTTCATGGCCATGACAGCCATCATCCTTGCAGGTTGGTAGATCATAGGACAGTATTAAAGTTAAGTTTTGAGTATTTACTTTTCTTTTTTAAACTAACTCCCATGTCTCTTCTCTCTGTAGTTGTTCATAGTTTGGGCCACGTGGTCAACATCTACATTTTCTCCATCAGTGACCTCAGCATCCTTTCTTGTCTGTTCCCCAAAATCTTAGCCAATAATGGGTAATGTTTGAAATATCTGCTTGATTCTAGCAGTTGGATGTTGTAGCAGAGTAACGGCATGTAGCTAATCTACTTTTTTTTTTCATTTCAGGTCTGAACTTCCTTTCAAGTGGTACTGGTGGTTCTTTGAAACTGTCCCAGGTATCATAAGAGATCTATTTTAAACCAAAACATGAAAGTTAGCACATCTCAAATTTCCAGTCAATGAGGACAAAGTACTATTGGACATTCACTTGTTTATTTGGTTCACATTACAATACACAACCTACTTGCTATGTGAGCCACTTTTACAAGTGAAATGTTAGTACTCCTTGACTGGAAATTTGAGATGTGTTACCTTTTCATATTTTTGAAACATGATTACTAGATTTTGGGTTTGGCACTCCACTTAGAGTCTCATTGTAGAGGCACAACCTCCTTCTCCAATTCACCTGTTTTAGACCTTCAGAGCTTGTGTAGAGCATAGACATTTTGTTATACTATGCTGTAATTCAATCTTTTTTTCTCTGCTTTGTCCCTTTTACAGGAATGACTGGTGTTTTGCTCCTGTTTGTTTTTGCATTCATGTATGTTTTTGCCTCACACTATTTCCGCCGCATCAGTTTTCGTGGATTTTGGCTCACACATTACCTTTATGTTGTTGTGTACATCTTAGTAAGTACTTTTTACTGCCATGTACTGTCAGCTAACTTTCAAGATGGGAGGCAGTATTACTGGAGGTGTAATGTTCATTTTATATCCAACAGACAGTTATTCACGGCAGTTATGCCCTACTGCAAGCCCCCGCTTTCTACATCTACCTAATCCCACCTGGACTACTCTTCCTGCTGGACAAACTGATCAGTTTGAGCAGGAAGAAGGTGGAGATACCTGTGGTCAGAGCTGAGCTGCTGCCTTCAGGTGACAATTAGTATTTTGCACTTAGCACTTTTCCATCGTCTTCACTGAAGTCATGGAACGTTTGTGTGTGTTGTGCATCCAAGTTCACACTTCTCTTGGCTGTGCTACCTGTAGGCGTGACACATTTGGAGTTCAAGCGACCACAGGGCTTTGTGTATCGTTCAGGCCAGTGGGTTCGCATTGCGTGCCTGGTGTTGGGCACAGATGAGTACCACCCATTCACACTGACGTCAGCACCTCACGAAGAAACCCTCAGCCTGCACATCCGAGCTGTGGGGCCTTGGACCAGCCAGCTCCGAGAGCTCTACACTGAAGAAAACCTGCTTGAGTTCGGCTCCTATCCAAAGGCAGGACATAGCATTATTACTGAATGTGTATGTGGAGTTTCCTTTCCGTCTCCATTCTTTCCTTTTTCACTGTATTCTCATTTTATCCCCAGCTGTACCTGGACGGCCCATTTGGTGAGGGCCATCAGGAATGGATTGACTATGAAGTGTCTGTTCTGGTAGGAGGAGGAATTGGCGTAACCCCATTTGCTTCCATCCTCAAAGACCTGGTGTTCAAGTCCTCCATCAGGTCCAAGATTCAATGCAAAAAGGTGCTCCATAAAATCAAACAACCTACAGAACATTTTCACTTGGCTCCCTGCAGTAATGTCTATTTTTGCATGTTGTTCCAATGCTAAAAATACTAAGTCATTGAATATTGCAGGTGTACTTCATCTGGGTGACAAGAACTCAGCGTCAGTTTGAGTGGCTGTCAGACATCATCAGGGAGGTGGAGGAGATGGACACCCAGGAGCTGGTCTCAGTTCACACTTACATCACTCAGGTGGCCGAGAAGTTCGACCTCCGCACCACCATGCTGGTGAGATCTGCAGTCACCATATCTAAGTGTGGACTGAAATGTGATTGAATATTTAACAAACATGCATTTTAATGCTGACTTCTAAATGTATGGTTTGTATATTAAAGGGCTAGTTAGACATTTTATCATCTCTTTAATGCCAACAGATAGATGTGATCAACCATTCTTATGTTTGTATGGTAAACATAAAGCTGTAGCCAACAGTCAGTTAGCTGAAATTAGTTAGAAAAACTGGAAATTGGAGGAAACGGCTAGAGCAGGTCTGCCACAGGTAATAAAAAACATCTCTAAAGCTCTGCAACTAAGACAATTTATCTTGTTTGTTTAATCTGCACAAAACAAAAGTATTAAAACCATAGTTTGCAGTTTTAAATGAAGTTATATGTGTGCGATTATTAATGAGCTTTAGAGGTGCTGATAGGTACCTTTGGACAGAACCAGACCATTTGTTTACCCCTGCCTGCTAAGGAGTGTATTTCCCAAAATGTTATTCCTTTAATATCATATAACAGTGAAAACCACTAATGAATTCCTCACTGTTGCGTTTGTCATTTGTGGACAGTATGTGTGTGAGCGCCACTTTCAGAAGGTGTGGAACCGCAGTCTCTTCACTGGCCTGCGATCTGTCACCCACTTCGGCCGTCCTCCATTCGTGTCCTTTTTTAGCTCACTGCAGGAAGTTCACCCCGAGGTTAGTCCTTCATCCAGCTCCATCTACTTTACGTTTCTATGATTCTTTGCCAATTATAATTGAAGGAATTATTTAAATTTGTATTATTATCTGCAGGTGGGTAAAATTGGCGTATTCAGCTGTGGACCACCTGGACTGACCAAGAATGTGGAGAAAGCTTGTCAGCAGATGAACAAGAGGGATCAGGCCCATTTCATACATCACTATGAGAACTTCTAACTTTTCCTAAATGTTGGACTACATGAATCAATGATGAGACACTTTGGTGCTGGAGAACACAAGTCCATGCAGTAGTTAAATAATATTTTTCCACTAACAATCACAGAGCTAATTTAGGAAGGTTTGATTTTATGAAATGACAGATACTTGATGCATACTTATAAAATGTGTATTCTTCTGCTTTACATCTGTTATTTTATCATGAAATTATTGTTACATTCATTTCAATCAATCAAGGATGTGATTTTTTTAAATTAATACAAATTACATTACAAGAATAAACACTGGACTGGAATTCATAATTTCTGTCAAATCATTGTTGTAATCAACATGCATCATGTGAGTTTTTTTATTGGCTGTTTGACTCAAGAGATGGAAATGGAATTAGCCACATGCATAGTTTCCAAATATGTTTCTGGAGATTATAATGTATGATTGATACCATGTTACAGATTGTTGTGCTTTTGTGTGAAATGTTGGAAATAAATAAAGTTTATAAAAGAATCTTTAACAGTGTTGTGTCAGATGGAAATATCCTAAAACTTATAAACATTGTAAATCGCAGCTCATAGATACAACAGTAGGTTCAAGAGTTTTGTCTTGGTTGTAGGACATTCAATTATGTAAGGATGTCTGGGATTTAGTGGAAGTTCTTTCAATTATGCTATAGTTGGCTATTTCTGTTGCCATATGGGAATTTTAATTTATTCATATACACCTAACTGATGAAATGAACCCAGAATAGCAGATTTCCCTTAAGGAGCTGAGTTGTGTCTTATACATTCATGTTATTTATTAGTTAAGACTGTGGGCCATCATTCTACAGAAAACTGCATTTTTCACATTAATGTGTATGTGTGATATTTGGACAACACAATTATTTCACCATTAACAAATTATACTGCACAGTCCCACAAGAACAGGCTGTACACACGTTTACTTATCAGATAGAGTTATGCCTATGCAAAGATATAATGGACTTAATCAATTTTATTGAGACGTATTTTGTGATGTTTATGGAGCAGGTTAAGGAATAAGCCACAGAAGGGAGACAGCACTTCGGTGTGGATTTAAGTACACGTGTTCTCAAACAAAAACATCAACTATACTGATGACTTTGAACAAGACAGAAGCACTATTGGCTCCTGCGACACCACAAAGTTTACCCATAAGAAAAGATAAAATAAAATCCATGCAGAAATTAAAATGTCTGCAATTACAGTCATACCTGTCACAGTCATGGGATGCAGATGAAAACAATGCTGTTATATTTATTTACAGTTTCACAGGAACGCCCTGCTCCGTTCAAAACAGCTGATTAACTTTGTTGGTTTTAATTTCACTTAATCTTTATCTAACCTCTTGAGATATTATGTGTCTTTCAAGGGAATGTGGCTGAAATATCAACATACAAGTTACTTTGAAACATTGATTTATAACAATCACATCCAACACATCTCAGAAAATATGAGCAAGATGAAACATGACTAATAGAACAAATACATTTCCCATGAAACATTTTTTTCAATGTGATGCTTGAATTACCGATATGAAGGCCATGTTTATCTTCATATTTTTTTTACAAGAAGAAGAAAATATAATATATTATATAATCATAAACAGGTGGATCAAACTGGTGACAATACAAGTTAGATGATGTACGTTCCCATTCTTTAACAGTGCATTGTATTGCGCCAATTCTGTCAATTAAAACGTAATTGGCAGGTATTTTTTATTAGACCGTAAATGTTATTACAGAGAAAACTTGTCTGTCTGAAGACATCTACTTTACTGCTTGTTAAGCATGTGCTTGGATCTGGATTCCACCCTCTTGTGTCCTTGGCTGAATAATATAAACATTATTTATATTATTTTTTATTTATATTAAACATTACATTATTTTCCTCATAAAGCTGGCTTGAGTTGAATGCAGGTAGGACATAATTATTCAGCCAGTCAGTCAGAAATCTTCAAATCTGATGCAGGAGTCGTGTAAATTGGTGGTGCAGGAGAGGAGAGGAGAGGTATCATTCATTTAATTGTGTTGTGTAATGTTATACTGCGTTTCGTAATAATGAAAATCTTCTTTTTTTGAATGAATAAAGCAATACGGGAAGCCAGGAATGTACATTAGTTCCTTTTACTACCCCCATTCTTATTATATATGGTGTGCAAATATGAAACATTGCAAATTTGACAGTACCCTTATATCATGAGGAATCTGTCACGCAATCAGCATCCTACAGAAGAACAAAAAAACATACTTTACCTTTGTCTTACGTCATAATTATTTGTTGTTGTATTCTATAGTACGTTCTGTTTTTTTTTTCTTATCTGTATACAGTTCTATCGTGCCACAACGCCATTTATCTAATCTCTTTTTATCTGTGAGCTACCATGCAGAGCCTAGTCAATTTGGTTAATATTTGGTCAGGTTGTTGGCACAGATATGGTTACGAAATACCATGTTCCGGCAGCGTCCTTAATCATTCTACACCACAGCCTCTCCCATCTAAGCTTGATAACTTATCTTTGTCTCCTTATTGTACCACTATTGTAAAGACTTGATGATATTTCAGAAAGAGAAAAAAAAAGATTTTAGGTGGATAAGAGAAGTAAATACTTGACACCATGACACGGCCCTGACATCACCCAGTTTTGTGTCTATCTTTGTCACTGTCACTTGTTTTGGCAATCACTTTACCAGAAGTAATACAGAAGTTGAGTCATAAAAGCAGTTCCTGGTATTATGACCAAATTAAACTATGGAGTTTTTTCACATGCCAGGAATAAGAAAATATATAGCTATAGGGAAACAAATGGATTGTATAATTCATACTGTAAGTTATGTTAGTGATGTAAGACATACAATTCATTCTAATTCTAATTCTAATTTTTTTAAATAGCTTTAAAATGTACCCAAACTGTGCTGCATTTTTTTAAAATAAATGAATAAAACAATTTATTATGATACCTCCTTAGTAGTTTGGAAATAAGGAAGCGATGCAACAGTAACATTTTGATAGCAAGCAGAGTCTCAAATTACGGTGGCCGAGACCCGCCATAGCTGCAAATAAAAGTAACGCTGCAAACAAAAACAAACACTGCTGCATATAAAAGAAACGCTGCTGCATATAAAAGAAACGCTGCAAATAAAAAGAAACACCGCAGCAAACAAAAAAAAACCCACCGCAGCATATAATAAAAAAAAAACGATGCAAATAAAAAAAGCCACAACGGAAGTGGATTACCGGGGACTGTTTTTGCCGAAACACCGGAAGAAGAAACAACAACAACAGGACTACGAATTGGAAAACGAACTTGTTGTATTGTTAGCTTCGGCTAACACGGGGAGACCACTAACGAGAGTGGAAACAACTGACGGCTACATAGTTCCGGCAGCTTATTACTGTCGTTGTTGTTGTTGCTTGTATGTGCAGGTCAGGAAAAGACGTAAAAGGGACCGTATATGGTTTGTTATTTGTGTTATTACGTTACGTGATGGACTAAATACATGGACATATTGAGGAAAGTATTTCACAAGAATGGATACTTAGCGAGCTGTACAGAAAGTCCCGAGTCATAAGATGATCGTTGTGGATAAAGGGAAGACTTTGAAGGTATGTAGAGATTATAGCTGTTTTTACTTTAGCTGAGTGGCTAGCCGAGCCAATCGCAAATACTATTACGGCTGTGAGCAACCAATATAATTCGTGAATGGTCTTGAATGAATCAGGGCAACCTATGCTTTCTAACAATGTACGGCATGAATAAATATGTTTAAGGGTTGGTGTTTAAAACATTCAGAAGGACTTGTGGCTACCTCCGACCCGTGCCGTAGGCGGAACAGCGTGTTTTAAGTGTCTGCAGCCGAAGCTAACAATACACCGGCATTCTCCAGTTCAACTTCAAACCAGGGGCTACATCGCCTGACCAAATAACACATTAAAAAGTACATGTAGCGACATTAAACACTACCATTTTCACTTACTTTCTAGTTCGTTTTCCAATTCGTAGTCCTGTTGTTGTTGTTTCTTCTTCCGGTGTTTCGGCAAAAACAGTCCCCGGTAATCCACTTCCGTTTTGGCTTTTTTTATTTGCATCGTTTTTTTTATTATATGCTGCGGTGTTTTTTTTTGTTTGCTGCGGTGTTTCTTTTATTTGCAGCGGCGTTTGTTTTTATTTGCAGCGGTTTTTTTGTTTGCTGCGGTGTGTCTTTTTATTTGCAGCGTTTCTTTTATATGCAGCAGCGTTTCTTTTTATTTGCAGCAGCGTTTGTTTTTGTTTGCAGCGTTACTTTTATTTGCAGCTATGGCGGGTCTCGGCCACCGTATCAAATACCAAACATACAGCTGATACAGAGAGGCCTCCTCCTGCTTGCCAAAGGGGTGTGTGTGTGTGTGTGTGTGTGTGTGTGTGTGTGTGAGAAAGAGAGAGAGAGAGATGTTTCAATAATAATAAACATACATTTGCATAAAACAAGCATATGTATCCACTCCTGTTACCTATATTTCTATTATATTAGTGTGACACAAGGATCCCTTACTATTTTTTCTGATATTTCTGCTGCACAGATATGGAGCTGTGCCATGATTAGACATCATAGAGCCAGAGTACAATAACATCTACCAAAAGAAAAGAACGGGGCCTCGAACCTTGGGGTACACCACAAAGAATAGAGTGTTACTCTTTCAAAAAAGTAAGGAGTCTGATTTTGTTTGCACTGAGGTCAAGATGTGCCAGAAGAGTTTACCTTGTAACCAAATTCTGCTGATATTACTAATTAGGAAGGAATCTAAACTAATCGGAATCAAAACTACTATCATTTTCATTGGAAGATTTCTGATCAAAGCAATTTTGAAGATTACAGGAAAACGTCCTGTTTCTTGGGAAAGGTTAATGATGGACAAGTTAATGATTTTTTCTGATGAAAGCTCTGAGCCCTAATTTAAAAAAATGACTTTGATCAGACTGTAAAAGAAAGAATAGTAGAATTACATTTTCAAAAAAGGAGAAACTGCTGCATATCAGTGTTGTATTATTACAGTGTTGTATTATGCTGACAGACATGTTTTTATCCTCTTGACAAGAAAAGTTAGATGGTGAAGCATCTACAAGTATTGCCTGACTATTTTTACAAGCCAGTTCTCAGATCCAGAACCAGAAACTGAAATCGTCCCTTGCCTTTAAACTTTGAAAAGTATCCATGTTTATGATTTGTTTTGTGCTGACATGTTTTTCATTACCTCTGTTAGGCCTGAAGGGTGATAAGCAAAAAGAGGATGATGTTGTCGCCATCGTCTTTGGCATCATCATGACTGCTGTGCAGAAATTAGTTGGAAAAAGGAAGGATGGTGCCACCCTACCTTATCACTGACCCTGGACCAGTCAGGTCAGCTTCTTTTCCTTAAATAACTTTAGGAGAGGAGTCAGAGGCTGGGTGGAGATGTGGACATTACAAATATGATGAACAGCTGATCGCTTTTACTTCAACTACTCCCAAAGCAAATACAAGTTGTCCGGGAATGGGAGGGAAATTTCCAAGGAGCTCAAGCTACTTCTTGTAAATATTATTTTTTTTATCACACATGCACAGTAACATTCTTCCCAGATGACTGGGCAGATTCTTGTTATGAAATACTGTTAGTTAGAAAGAAAACAGCTCAAGCTTCAGTGTCATGATGTTGTTGAGATCTACTTTGTTTTTTTCCCCTTTGATATTGTTTCTATGACAACTTAGTGTGGATGGTAGCTGAACCTGGGCCTCGGTGGTTTGAATCTGCTTCCCAATGTTATGTATTTTTGTCTTGAGGGACTCTTCTTTTATCTCCCTTTCAAGAGAAAGTAACTGCCACTCTGCAGCCTTCTGTCTCTGTTTTCCCTGTGTGGTTTTGGCAAGAGAAAGCTGGACATTTTGGTTTTCATTTATGCTTCTATACAAAGAACATAAGACTAAAGCTACTGGTTTGAAAGGCCATGAGTAGAACATGAAATAGTCTTTGGATTTGCATTTTAAGCAAGACATGATTCCTTCTGTAAACATAACAAAGGTGCTTGACTTAGAGGACCACCATTTTTTAAATGTGTCTCCTGTAAGTCTCACAACTCCTGTGCACTTTGTAAGTGCAACACTAAATCAGTACCCCTTTTAATTGTATTGCCATTGGAAGTATTAGGTCCATGCTTGACTTTTGTGTGGCAATAGGTTTTTTTTCATTCTCCCATATGTTATATAATGCATTCATGTTCTGCTACAGCTTCCAACCTTTGACACACTGAACCACACAGATGCATGTTATGCCAAGTCACTGTTTTATTATCTCACAGCTGTATGCAACATGCAATCACACCTGTATTGTGTGCAGGAGTACATGATTGGGCTAAAAGTCACACATTGTTAGATAGGCAGGTGACCACAAATAAGAGAACAATATGTTTTTTACAACCACAAGGATATTTGCAGTAGCAATGTTCAGCTTCTGTGACTCTGCAATTTTGACATTTATCTGCTGTATCAAAGGTTACATGAAGGGTGTGTGATGTAAGCCTGACAGCAGCAGATAACTATGTTGTTATCACTATTGTGCAGATTATTTTAATATATGATAAAATATATTCTCTAATCAAGTTTAGTGATAGTAAAAATTTAAACAATTGATTGATTTTTTCATATCTATCTAACAACACTCCCACGTTAATACGCCTAAGTTATTATCTGATGTTCAGGATTCAGGGATAATATGTGACAACAGTAGTCTGAATTAGTCAAATAAAGAGGGTAATTTCCAAGATTACAATCTTTCTAAGAAATGTCCTTTGTGTCACAGTCCGTGCACTGCAGCACAGCAAAGAAACATTCGGAGAAATGCAAAGACGGAATTTCAAAATCTTTATTCAGCAAGTTTGTGTGGACACACAAGTAATTACAAATGTACTGACAAGACATTATCCTTTAATTTGGATTAGTTCATAAATCAGGAAACTAGTGACTAAGATATTTTATACAAACATGAAATCTTTTTTTCTTTTTAAAGGAATGACATTTTAGGAAATGGCATTTTTTGTTTGTTTTCAAAAGTTTCATCTACTGGAATCAACTAGTATCAGGTATAAGGCTATATTGTATTTTGTGTTAATTTCAACTGACTTTATCAGCATGATGTAAAGATATGTGTGTTGCTAAAGCACTTACAATAGTGGATGCAGTAAATATAATACAAACTGGTTATGTACAAAAAAATGTCAACAGTGAACATTCAAGAAAATCATTGTACTGTATATCTTTAGCACCATGTCTGTGTTATGTTTATAAGACATACATCCAGTCTGATTGTACAAATATAGTAAATTCAACAGCTCTGTATATTTTTTGATTCAATACGCACATTAAGCATATATTATATAGGCTACGCCATAAAAGCAGAGGTCAGTTGACAGGTAAATTATCGCTCTCTTTCCCCCATGGCAGCAGGCAACAAACTGAGCTGCCAGTCTTCCCCTAACAGAAAAATACTTTTTTCATAATAAGCTAAGGTCAGAAAGCCTGGGAGAAAATGATTATTTCCAAATGTTTTATATTTTGAACAAATGCAGATGAAGTTTCTGCTATTTCACATAGCAACCTCTTTTGATCTGCAGTCTGTGACTCACTCTGTATTAAGTTAAAATTTCATTCTAATATTTTACCTTTTTTCCTGCCAGTCGAATTTCTCTGCCGAGCGACTTAGTAGCAGCTCAGTTGGCTGTGTGATTTGTTTCCTTCTCTCCATTGATTACAATACCCTCCTTTTAGGGGTTTTTCAAAGGCTTTGATGGATTACATTGGTCTGTGGCTCTAAGGCCAGCTGGTTGTACTGGTTAATTTGTATTCTTTATACTTGTCGATACTCACTGATCAAATGGCACCCTCTCCTGGTAAAGAGTAAAGCTGTTCTCCATCCTTCTTTACAGCAGATAAAATGTGATTCAAGGTCATGCTGGTTTGTGCTGCATTACTGTTTAAAAAAAATAGATTTTCAGTGCAATCATTCAGTGCATTGACCTCCTCTTTAAATGTCCTTGTTCCTTTCTATTATATGTTAATGTTTCTCCTCAGTACAGGCCTGACTTCTCAATGTAACGGGTCAATACCCATGACAAACTGTTTTAGTCTTATTTAAATCAGGTGTCACATTCACCGCAATAACAGGGCCATGATCAGAGGAGCAGCTGGAGGATCGGTGCCTTGCTCAGGGGCAATTTAAAAGTCTAATTCATTTTACAACAGTTTGACACGATGGAGAAAAGTTTTGAACCCCACAAGCCTCCATGTATATCTTCCTGATGATTTTTAGACTAGTCAGCATTCCCCCAAATATGTGTGGAGCCTGGTTGTGCTAAATTATCCTCAAGGAACTGATAGAAAGGAGAGACACATTTTTAATTAAAGGGGGCATATGGTGATTAAATGACCACTTAAGTAGCTCAAATATTTAGTCTTCCAACAGGACAGACAAAATCATGTAAAATATGTTGAGGATGTCTGCGCAATGATGAACAGTTTGCATTGGCTTACTTAAGGGTCTGGTAATCTTCTTAGCGTCGGTAAGTACCCAGCTAGAAATCAGCCACTGTCCAGATTGCCTCTTCCTGTCCCAGATAAACGACTCAGACAACAACAAAGTGAGGCTTGGGGAAATATGTGGCATGGTAGCCTCACTGGCATAAAATATGCACCTCCCCTCCTTTGGGAACTGTGTTGACAGAGCTGTGGAAGACATTTTGGTGGGTCTCCTCAACTTGAAGATGTTTGGCAGTGGCACAAAGAAGTGGTTTGTGAAGAAGCAGAGGAGGCAACAGCACAGGCCTGGCAGGAGGCCATGTGCCAGGAAGAAGAAGAGATGGGTTAAGATCCTCAAACAGCACCGACAAAAGATCTTGAGCGAGCTGGATGTCAACACTGTGCTCCCCTACTTGGTATATGATAAGGTTTTCTCACTTGGGGAGTACAAGGAAATACTGGGACAGGACTCCAGCAAGAAACGGGCGGAGATATTCTTGGACCATCTGGCATCGAAGGGGCCTACTGCATTCTGCTCATTCTGCTCTGTTTTGGAGGAAGTATGTCCCCACCTGCTAACCTGCTTTCTGTTGGATGGAGAAGGTACAACCACTAATTAGACAATAAATACATCAGCCAATAATGACTAAAACAAAAAACTGAGACAATAGAGGGATTTAAAAAAACGTTTCAGTGTGCATTTCAAATGAACAAAACAGGGTTTCAGCTCATTGATGTGTAGAAGCTTTCTGTTTATTTGTGCAGCATTTTCACTTATCTTGTGTTGCATTTAATTTTCTGTGACTAATTGAAAATATCAATAACAAAAAAAATATATATAATAATATAATATAAAGAGAAGGAAACTACTTTGCAGTAAGCCAGCACCACAGACTAAGAGCCAGCAAAAATAGCTTCTTAAATCTGGATGGCTGAGGGGATTACTGAGCCACCAGCGCTAGCTAACTAGCCACTGACAACTTATGGCCTCAATGTAGCTGCTGTGTGCGGGGCCTTGAGTGTGTTGCACCGCTCCAAATGAATATGATTTACTTGTCTTTACATAATAATGAGTGCAGAAAATGACTCGCATTTACAGCTCAGTGAGCGTCTGCTTAATCTCGGTGTAATATCCCACAATTAAGAACTTGTGAATCCTCCTGCTCACTCGCCCAGGCAGCAGGGGAGAAGTGTAAATTAACTGCACTATAAAAACTGGCTGAAGTACAGTTTTAATCTGCTCTTACAGATGGTTCTCCAGGATGGGGCAGGAAAGGGGGTCTCCCTGTTCCCTCAAACAATTCAGGAAAGCAACCTCTGTGTCCCTCTTCCGTGTACACTGACCCTGCGTATGTCTCCAGGTAAGAGTGCTTCTTCACGCATCATTGCTATGATCCCTGCAGTGTTTTCATTGTGTTAAAAACAAGGCGGTTTTTCTTAGCGTCTAAAAGGTTGGAGAGCTGAGTTACACACAAATTTGTTTTCCTTTGAATATATACAAAACTTAATAGTGTTCAAGAGGCCTGCTTCAAATTATGCTTGCACCTGGAAAATCAAATAATGCAAGACAATTTGTTTCTATTTATGGTCATTACGTCATCTCGCACTTAAAGACAACATAGACTGTTTTTTAGATTCTTATGAATGGAGTTATCTGGGCATCTATGTGTAGCCTGCTATTTCCAAACCCTAACCCTAACCCTCTTTTCTGATCATTAACATTATGTTTTCAAATTTCAATGTTCAAAGTATTTTTATTATCATTGACCAGATCTCAACCCAATTGAACACCTATAGCAAACGTTAGGCCAGCTTGTTAGATAGTGCTCTCCAGTGGCTTCATCAAAACACCAGATGAGTGCGTATCTTTTGGAAGAACTCGTACTACACACTTGTAGAATCTGTGCCAATACGCTTGGGGTGGCCCAAGACACTTTACGTGTTTTCTTTTAATTTGTCAACCGTCTGTTATTTGACTAAATTGAAGTGAAGACTATTACGGCTCTATATTCATGTCTTTAAATAGTGACACTTAACTTCAGATATAAATGAAATGACTGCAAAGAGGAGCATAAAATGACATCTGCTGTGCTATTCTTTGGTGTATGAGCAGTCCGGTACGCTGGCGCAGAGTCCTGTGAGGCTGCTTTTGTCACTGTGTGTCAGGCCTTGTGAATGCGTCATGGCTGAGTGATGGTGTCTTTCTGGGTGTGTGTGGACCCCTGGAGAGTACCCTTGGCCCAGCTAAAACACAGCAGGGGGAGGGGAGAGGCAGGGAACAGTTGACAGTGTGTGTATATATATGCATGTATGTGTATGTGTGTGTGTGTGTGTATGTGTGTGTGTGTGTGTGTGTGTGTGCATGAGAAGTAGTGGGTGGGGGTTTGCTCGGATGTGATGCCTGAAGTGACGGGACAGACAAGCTGATATGCTCCCTAGACCGTTAAGGAGGCCTCTTTAATGTATGACAGCTAAGTCAGCATGGAGACAGCTATCCCAGTGGTCTGGCCCTGGGTACTGACACACACACGCACACACATGCACACACACTCACACATACACACAAACATAGGCTGACAGAAACAGTCCAACTCACACAACACAGCTTCATAGCAGCACACACAGCCAGAATGATCACAGAGCCTCCACAAGAGACGCAGTACGCCAACAAGGCAATGTAAGTCCTCTTGAAATTTTGTTTTAGTCATATATCAATATAAACATTTATTTATATGTACTATATGCCAAAAACTCCTGAGTGCACCTGTATGTGATGACGCTCCTTAGATAGTGACATCTCTCACAAATAACTGCTGGTGTTAGGAAAAGCAGAACTTAGCTGCATGCTTTCATTGCTATTGTTGTGTTGTTTCGACCATGAACTGCTGCTTTTGCATCACCTGTCAATACTAACAGATTCTGAGTGAAAGAGTCAAGCATCGGGCAAGGTTGACTACATGTATCTCGAGACGAAAATGGCATAATCTTTTGTTTGTTCACTCTTGGGAGAAGTAGGACAGAAACTGCCTCAAGTCATGGATGCTTGGCTTCAGAATTTGCGTGCCAGCATGTGTCCCTATGTGACAGAGTGAAGCATGTCTGCATGCCACACTTGTTATTAACGTGAAAACAACCTGGGAGTATGTGCTCCTCACAGTGAACCGTACCTTTGCACCAAGTTGTGTGTTTTTGCACACTTTCTCTAATACCCGCTGGAGGAGCGGATTGATTGTCAGCTCTGTAGGTTCAAACAGACACTGTGTTTATTAGTTTGGCTTTTCATGTCCGCCTCTGGTCAGTATCCTGCTGACTGAGGGTGAACATGCATGCATTTAATCACATCTCTGGGCTTCTGTCTTAAAGGGCAGAGGGGCCAAGGAACTGTGTATCACTGTAAGAGCAGCACTGGAACTGATGTGATGCTGACTGAATCCAATTTAAGGGTCACCAACTGCAATATTATATTTCTTTTTAAACAGAAATGTACAAAACTTTCATCGCAGTCTGAACAAAATGTTTCTGGGCAGAAATGAATGCGCTTATCTAAGTGCACTTAAACACATGATTATACAGAAATATTAATGGGATAACTGGGGGGGGGGGGTTAACCACAGGACATCCTGCAGAGGATGTGTGTGTGTTTCCTCAGTATGTGTTGCTATGTGGTTAGATCTGTGGCCTTATATGTATATGTGAGGCCACAGCGATGATGTAAGTCACTGTGCCTTCATCCATAAGTGGAGAAAATGAGATGCTGGCAGGTTGAAGAGGAGGTGGAGGAGGAGGAGAGGAGAGATTAGCTGAAGCTGTGAGGTTATGCTTCTCTGTGCTGATGACTCACCTCACAGCACATAGAGAGAAAGCACTGCGACAGCACTGAGGTGTGACTGTGTGTATGTGTGTGTGTGTTTCATTACTCTTGTTCTTCTTGGTGCAGTACATTCATGTGAAGAGGACTTTCTCTGTAAACTTCTCCTCTTTGTTTGGTGCAAAAGTAATAAATCACGGTGTTACAGCGGTAGTGGTTCTTAGGGCTTTCGTCCAGGTTTGTCTCCGCTGGGAGGACTCTCTGAGTCCTACAAACCAACTTTGATTTTGCTGGTCAGAATAAAGTAGACAAGAGAGACTAAGGACACAAGAAAGAAGGGCAGCCCCGTCTGTCCTATTTACACGCTGAAAAAAAACAACAGTACTTCAGTGTGTTACGGGCGCAAACGTGTGTCTGTGCGAATCTTTGTGAGCTTGTGGTGTACAATAAAAGATGTCAGCTGTGGGTTCCCATGTATGAAGGCTAATGATGGAGCAGGCTGCTCTGAGCCGTTACTGTGGAGATGCAGAGGGGGGATGCCAATGTGAAATCAAAGTGCTGCAGTGGAGTGTGCATGGGTATGCAGTGGGCTTCAGACTGCAGCACAACCACTGACCCACTGCTGTCTCAACGCTTCCCCAGTGACACACTACTACTGGTTCCCATGCATGCTGCATGTAACGTGTGTGTGTGTGTGTCTATAAAAGACAGACAGAATGGGAGAGAGCCCTGAGTAATGTGTGTATGAGTGTGTGTGTGAGTCTGTTGCAGTTTCCCCATTCCTAATGAATGCTGTGTCTTACTTGTCTGGTAATGGTGATCTGTGATGTCTGATTAATCTCAATAGTTATGAGAATGGCGTCCTAGTCGATGTGAGGTGACAGAGTGCGTTGCTGGTAGGTTTGCAGAGGAGGAGCTCTGCTCTAATGATTCCATTAGCGGTGTATCAGTTGAGTGTTGACTGGATTCAAGAGGCTACGAACAGGAAGCAGTGACATCACTGCCAGCGTGCAGCCAGGACTCATTGAAAACATTGTCAGTTCAGCATATGAAAACTGAATCATCATATGCTGTGCTATCATGCTACTAAAACTATTTTCTGCTAGTACCAGACATCTTGTTACACCAATTTACGACACATTCTTTCAGTATAAATTTAAGCCCCACTTTGCTCTAAATCTGATACAGATTTTGGCTCAAATTGTCATTATTTCATGTTACTATATGATTCCTTATTTCCAGTTTCAAACAGATGAACCTGTGTGGCACTGAGGCTTGTTTAGTGTACACAAGTGTATTTGAAGTCATAATTTCATTTTGAGATTGTTTGTTTTACCCAACCAAAATGTCTAAAAAAATGCAGATATCCAATTAACAATTATATAAAACAGTGAAAAGCAGAAAATGCTCACATTTTGATGCTGAAAATAGCAAATGTAAGGAAATGTAAAAGGATTTTTTCGTGATAAACTATTTAAATGATATAAATTGTAGATCATTTATTTTCTATGAATTAGTGATTAGCTGGCTAATCATTTCAACTCTAATATGTGTGTGTATACTAAATATTGTTGTTTTTTTAGTCTTTTTTTAATGAACCATCATAAATTTCAGTAGAATCGTGCTCACCAGCAGGTACTGCATCGAGGAATATTTGTACATATGAGGACTGGATGAATTTAGGTTCCCTCAATGCCCTGAAGGGTTTTCTGCTTCCAGTCACCCAGAACTAACTAACTGGCAACCACAAAAAGGCTGTTTTCACTTTCAGAATAGGCCTGATGCTCATTCTCTGTGTTACACAAGCTTTGTTGTACATGTTATCATTTCTAAAATACCTGAAGCTTGAACAGTTGATGTTAGTCATAGTTTTATCTACATTCAACTCATTTAATCAGATGTTTCCTTTCACATAGTGTGTTTAAACATGCAGATCTATGTGTTTACCCGACACACAAAGAGGTTTACTCGGTCATTACTGTAGGTTATGCACACATGTGGGGGATACTTTCATCCACAGAGCACTACAGTGTCATGGGTGCATACATTTTTAGCAACGCAGGCCACAGAGGGATTTGTTCCCCTGACACTGGCAGCGTTAGTGCCATGCTCTGCCTGTTTGGCTGTATGGTGGAAAGCTTCTGCAGGACAAAACAGTTGTTCCAGTTCATTTTCAGCATGTGCTTCAGTCTGATTTTTTCCTAATTAACAAACCAGATAATCCTTTTATCACATAATGCTTATATCAGCTATTACCTCTATTGTACTGCTGAAAACAGATAAATGTACATTCAGTTTCCATTGATTTGGCCTCTTCAGACCTCTCATGTAGTTCGACATCAGCGTTTAAGTCTGTTTGGCATAGTGAGAGTGAAACGTGCACTTCTATACACAGGTGAGAGGGCGGCTCTCTCCTCTAAGACTTCAAAGTCTAGACTAATCGACTTACTCTCAAGCTTAGAACAGCACCAGTGTGTCAGTCTATTGACTGAAAAACAACCCACGCCAGCCTGTTTGCTGCTAATCACAGGTGGTGTAAAGTCCACTACGACAGACCTGCTGTGTGTTTCACCTTAAAGGATTTGACAGACTCAAGTCACAATATTCTGCAGCAGAACTGAGATGTAACATATTGTTTCAAGCATCAAAATGTGTCTCTTTAACACTCTTTAACTAAAACTAGATTCAAGTCATGAATCTAGATGTAATTTAATGATATGAAAAAGTTTAAATAATTATCTCAAGAGACTTTAACTTCTCTTTTGTTCTTTGTGATATAGTGAGAAATATGCACAACATCACCAATAAAACTCAGAGCACAAGTGGGAAAAATACACTGTTTCCAAGAGTGTGTCTAATATTAATGTAAGTATACAAAAAACATGACTGTACAGTAACATTCAACATCAATAATATCTGCCATGACAATCTGGGTTACTGTCATTGGCAGTGTTTAAACGCATACAAGACGGTGCAACTCTTCGTTAGAAATGAATAATTTACTGAGTGTGAAAAATGTCTATGTTGCAGTGTTGCATTGGGATGCATAAGCAAGTTAAATTAAAATGCACCATGTGGTGGTCAAGATCCAGTAAAGTATGTGACGTACAAACAAATCAACACTGTGGGGGCCAAACAGTGTGCAGAAAACCTTTATGTGGAGTTTGCATTTTCTCTCAGTGTCTGTGTGAGTTCTTCCAGTTTCTTTTGGTTAGGTGAGTTTGTGAATTAAAATTGCCAATAGATGTTACTGTGAGTGTGAATAGTCATCTGTCCATATGCTGTAATCGACTGCCAAACCTGTCCTGAGTGCTCTCTGCCTCTTGTTCATTGTGAGCTGGGATAGTCTCCAACCCTGTAACCCTGTACAGGATGTAGATATAGATAATAAGAAGGGTGGATAGATGAAATTAAGTAACATCATGCATTGTTCTCCAAAGTTTTATCAGTTCATTTAATAACACTGGGATGGATTATCTGTGTATGTGTGTCATGAATAGTATTAAGCCCCTTTGGACATAAAAATTGGACATATTTCATGTTAAACACACCAGAGGAACTGAGGCATGATCTCTAACCGGTATCCGTTTCCCCTTCCTGGATTTTATTGTGCATTAATGAAGTTTAATTAACCACCAAACGGGTCCTGTTACCATCTGCCTTTTTGTGTCAAACATTAATGGTTATCATCACAAAGCTGTCACAAATGCCAGAGAGGTTTAATATCTGTGAGAAGAGGTGTTTTGATTGCATATCAATCAAATACACAGAATGCACAGTGACATGAAAGGATGTCTTGCTCATTTGCAGGAGAGCAAATCAAGTCAAACTCTGTACATTAAGAATAATCACTAAGGTCTTTGATATTACATTCACTGTACTGGTATGGCAGTGTAGGGTATACTATGAGCTTTAGAGGTGATTATTGACCTTGGAAAAAGCAGTCTGACAAAAAACCCCTCTGAGCACTAAGTGGAAATTTGCTGAGGGAAGCCATGAGATGCGGCTGAACGCTCCGCTTACTGGAAATTTGCAGAAGCCACGCTGTGGTGTTCATCATCAGACTAGGTTATTGCATCCGGGGTTAATCCAAGACATTTAAAATATCTGTAAAGGATAATCTGTTTCACAAGATGTGGCTGAAAGCTCAAACCTTCTACTTAGTAGATGATGAGCTCAGTTTTTTCCATCAAACGAAACCTGTATATCTTGTATGTATGTGTGTGTGTGTGTGTGTGTGTGTGTGTGTGTGTGTGTGCTACATGAATTATTAATCGTAGGACAAAAAATCCCTCGATCCAAACCCAAAAAAAGCAGAAAAGGGGGCAGAGCAGTGTCCTCTGTGGCTTTCAGGGGGGCTCATGATTTCTACTCATGCCCCTTTCTTCGTAAGTCATTACTGCTTCCAGGAGGTGTTGTATAACAGAGGCACATGACTTTCTATAATAATAAACAACCGTAAACAAACTTTAGACTTCCTAAACAGATGCTACAACTGAGCATCTCCAAATGAATCAGTCCCTTGCCTCCTCCTCCTCCTCTTCCTCTCCCTCCTCCTCCTTCTCCCCCTCTCCTCTCCCTCCTCCCCCTCTCCTCTCCCTCCTCCCCTCCCTCCCAGTCGCTCCCCTCTGACTACACTGTACACACACTCTCTCCCCTACCTCACACACACTGACGCTTGGACGCTGCAGCGTTTTTAAGAGAGTGTTTCCAGCCCTGGATAGGAGGGAGGAGGCAGCAGGAAGGAGATAATGTCCAAACCCTGATCGCATTATTATTATTTTTTAAACAAAACAAAAACAAACTAACAAAAAAACAACAACAAAGAGCCCAAATCGGATGGATCTGCGGTGTGTTTGCGAGCGTTAAACACGGTCAGAGTGTCATTGCAGACATGGGTCGCAGCGGTACGGCACCTTTCTCTCAGCTCCTTGGGGAGTGTTTTCACTGTCAGTCCTTCAGCGCTGGAAATGGCGTTGTGATGCTGAGCATGGAAGACGCAGCGGAGGCGGATGCCAGGGAATAAAGAAATATATGATCACCTGTGCTTTTCTTTGGGTTGGATTTTTAGTAGCGGTGGACAGTACCATGGTGAATTACCAGAAATACATTACTGTTATGCAGCTGGCTTTGGGGGTGACCGCCTCCAACAAAGAACATTGTCTTCCACCTAGGAAGCGTATGTGGTGAGTATGAATCTTGGTGCGGATGATGATGATGATGATGATGATGTGATGCAGGTTGAGAGAAAAAAAGGGGGGGCTGCGATGAGTCGAGCTGTTGCCTCCCACATCTCGTCAAATGATGAGCGGGTCATGGAGCCACGGTGCGTCCGCTTACTCTCAACCCCAAAAAAATATATATGACATAATATTCCCTTTCAGCCACTGCAGCCAGTCTGCACCATGTTGCAAGCATCTGAAACCTATTGTGGTCGATACACAGTAGGTAAGGTAACTACTCCGCATGCTGGGAGTTTGTATGCGTGCGTGAGTGCGTGCGTGTGTGTGACACCAAGTCCAGTGGCTCTAGCTCTGGCTCTGTGTCCTTCCTCCACATCAGTTTATAAAGTTGAATGCGTATAGGATGATGTCATTGCCTCATCACTGTTTCTTTGCCTCTAACTTCATGTGCTTTAATGTAAACGGCCTTCACTGCACCGCTGCTGTCACTGGAAATGTCCTCATCAAGCTAACCATGTGGTAAAAAAAAAGAAAAGAAAAAGACCCATCATCCTCCCTCTTCAGCCCCACTCTTCCTCCCTCTGCTGTCTTGTAACTAATTAATAAAATGTAAAGCATGAAATATGGTCCTCTCCTGTTTTTATTTCCTGTGCTGCAGCCAGGCCTCTGTACACCTCTCATAACCATGTCTATTAAACATTTTCTACCCATACTCTGCTCTCAGCATGTGTTTGTGTCTTGTCTATCCACCTCTTCCGTGTCCTCATTACTCTCTGTGCCTGTATGCTACCGTAAATTGCAGTGACCACATCTCTCTCTCTCTGCTCTCTCTCTGCTCTCTCCCTCTCTCTTTTTCCTGCTGCGGCCTTCTTCATTTGTTTACTTTAAGACAGTCTTCCTTTTCATTCCCCCTTTTTCCTCGCTGTAAGCAGATTGCTGTCGAGGCTGCAACTTGTGTGACATAGTATCCCTAATTACAGCTGGATTACCATCTTCTTTGAAAGCAAAGACGGTTAATTAGGAGTCAATAGGCTCAATTGCACTCTGATAGGAAATATCTCCAGCAGACTCAAAAGTGTTTCTCGTTGTGTGGATTCATTTTCCCTTCATAATGCTGTTACATTGGCGTGGCTCCAGTGTGTGAAAGGCTTATCATCACATCTGTAAAACCAACCTAAACCAACAACAATACATCAATCCTCCATTTCTATTGTCTTGTGGTAGATAATGATAGATCATGATGAAATAAGGTTTACAAAGACGCCTGTGTTTTTAAGAATTTGTGAATGAAAAAGAAAGAAAATGATTGTACATGCTGCAAATAGCAAATGCTGCACAACAGGTTACAAATCTTTTTTTTTTTTACTCTATCTTTATTCAAACATTTACAAGAACATAGCTACAATCTCCATGTAAACGCTCAGAGAAGCGGTGTCACTGAAGTCAAAATGCTGCTGTAACCTCAGCAGGGGTCAGAAGCTTATCACAAGCTGTTTTTTTTTATGTCTTTGGCTTATCATATTCCTTAGTCATCCTCTTTTTATCCTATTGCCCCATTAGGAGAAGACGAGGGATTTTTTTTTTTACTGAGACCTTTCATGTTGCTCCTGTTATAGTTGTTTTAATACTCACATCTCCATATTTAAGTAGATTTAGTAAGGAGCTTCTGGTCTCATCTACAGCATGTGCACTCATACAAAAGGCTAAACTAGTTATGTAACTCTTAGAGTGAGATCTGGCCTTGTTAAATTTTTTTTTTTTTTTACAGCTAGAGTGAAGAACAGTAGAGCAGACTATTGTGAGGTGAAGTGAAAATACTGAGTTCTTTTAGCTCATTTACGCCTAATAAGCCCTCAGAAACAATGGGAGTATTTGATATTTGTCATTTGAAGGACTCTGCAGGAATTCTGCATATTTCACTCCATTTACCAGATATACTCTTTATTAACAACTAACCATTTTGTAAATCGCATTGCTGTGTCTTATACTTCTGAACCCATTTTTCCTGCCTTTGTCATTTCCCATTAACTCCTGCATTAAAAAATTATTATCCGGCTCTTGAAATTTGCATTAGTCATGTAATTCATCACATCGTACATCGTGTCTGCATTCATTTTTGTCAAAGTCACATTATTCTTTTTGAGGCAGTGCATACTTCTTTAAAAAAATAACCACTTCACTACCACTATTGATCTTAAACAAAAAAAAAACTATTGCAGATGTGATAGCTACTGGGAAGGTTTACCTGTCTGTAGCATGTTTCAAAAGACTGCTGATTCATATTTGTGTTAATTCACTAATTCTTACAATAACATCTGGAAATGAACGGCAGCTTGGAAGGTGGGAAAATACATCCAAATAAAATAAACAAAGCGACTTGTGATTTGTTTGTTCAGCTGTAATGTAAGAATTCATTAAGTGATATAGTCCTTTAATCTTAATTATAAGAGCATTTTCTTTATATTGAAGATATTCATAGTAAACGGCTTCAATACACATTTACTATTAGTAGTAGTAGGAGGAGTAGTAGTACAATTGCTGCCTTTCTTGTGTGAATTTGTTTCTTGTCTCCTTTTTACTCCTTTTATCCTCAAACAAGAATAAATAAAACATAGCAATGTTGATAGATGTATTCTGTCAAATGTTGGTACAGATAAAGACTCAGTAAAGCTGTATGTTATTTCTGTCCAATGGATTGAAACGAAGCCTGTAGTGTCCATTGTCCATTTAAATATCTAAACCTGGTCACCAGTATAGGTTAATATCCGGTGATCATGTTTTTGACACCTCATGAATCATGAACACTCAATGAATCCTGCATCAGGTTTCACAATAAGCCAATAAAAATGCAGAATTCTTCTAATATCTATCAGACATGAAGCACAGTCTGATACGTATCAGACGTTTTCTACAGAGCAAGATTTTTATGACGATAAATGTCCAAATGTAAAATACAGTGTATATAACTCTTCATATTTTATGATCTGTTATAATTCATATTACTAAATATGAATTATGTGAAGAAATATCCTTCATCTTGTTTTTGCCAATATTTTGGTTTATATCGGTTTAACCTTTTTTCCACAAATCATATTGTTATCTTGATTAAAGTGACCTTTTAGATCAATACTGCTCTATACTTATTAACACTGTGTCCATACTGAACACTTCACTAGAGCTGAAACTAGTATTTGATTAATTCATATGTTGATTTACATAAAATAATCTTTGGCAGTAAGGGTCAAAATAATCAAGTGAAGAGATGAAACATGTGCAGGTTAAATCTGCTCAAATGTGAAGATTTGCTGTTTTTCTCTTTAATCTTGTCCAATCATCTAATTCAAAGACATCACTTTGCTCTGGTCACTTGCGGTTGCCGTCTCTCATTCTCTTTGCGTTTTCAGAATAAATTATTGTTTAATCAAATTTTAATAATCAGTAGATTAACTGTTACAATCATTATTTATCTCCATAGATAATTGTGTTATATTGTCAGCTGAATATGACACCCCATTCAGGATTTGAAGAGGCACAATAGGAAATTTGCCATTGGATCTTTCTGTCATTGATAAACACATTTAGTGTGCAGATGAATGACAAGATGTGATTATACCCACAGACACAGCACTTTGAATGAGGCCCCTCATATCTTTGAGTTTTTCCATTTTTAAGTTCTTTACATAATTGCAACGTTAATTCTTTCCAATTCCTGGTCAAATGGTCAGAGCTTCTTTCCTGTTCATTTGATCTCACAGCATGTGTTGATGAGATTACACACCACTCTGCCTGAACACTTATACCATCCACCGACACTGTGTGCACCATGTGCATAACATCCTCCCAAAATTAGAGGAGGTGCAGCTCTGCTTGCCTTTGATAAAGACTGAATAGCAGCAGCTCTAAATTAGGATTAGTCTTTGCAAACAGATGTTCTTCTTGCCTGCAGTCTTAAAAACCCATTTCTCTCTGCGCATAGTCAAAGATTAGCATTAACCTGACTTAATGAACTTTACACTCTGTTGCAAACCTGGAGGGATAATACAACAAGTCTATTGTGTTTATGTAATGTTTCCTCTTATTTTTAACCTCTACCATTTCTCTAAATAAACACAAACAAATAAGCAGGCTATAGTGGTTACAGTGCAGAACTAACTCATTTAGGCCCGTCAGATAAGGTCTGCTGTTGAATTAGCTGAGTATGATTGTGGGTTCTGTGTGTCTGTTTTATCTTGTGTGTACCAGACACTGGTCAGAATTGCTCTCATTGTTAAGTGTTATATTAGCACTAGCCAAGATGGAAGGAATGAAGCGTAACATTGCCTATTGACCTGCTGATTAAGCAGTAGCTGTTACTGCTCAAACTGGATGACTCCTGGAGGCAGACTGAGAGAGGGGGAACAGAGGGACTGCATAAAGTCCTGTAACTGATTAATGTGTGTGTCCCTCGTCCTTTCTTTGTAATAGCATCAGGCATCTGTTTGACCTTATCTGTGAACTACATTACCACGCTCGGTGGTGGACGGTGCGGAGACATCAGGGGTCTTGGCATTGATCTTATTCCATTTTCTTTTGAAGTGGATTTGTCTTTGTTCTCATAGACAAAAGGTCCAAAACTCCAATACAGTCATCATATCAGGGCCAAACAGGCATTTACCATGTTGTGAACCGTCAAATATAAAGCGCCTCACCTGTTTGCTAAAAAACAAGGCAAAGATAAAGATTTGAGGCCACATTTATTTAATTACTGATAAAGATATTCTAATTTTCAATCTTTACACTATACCATCTGACACCAATGGAGTAGAAAATCATGCATTGCTGTTTTTAGTGATATTAAACAGTATTATAACTCAGCCATAGAACAGATCACATTTAAATAATTAAAGGAATGGTGGAGTTTTGGGAAATATGCTTATGCACTTTCTAGCAGAGAGTTACCCCTAAATTGCACCGGACCGCAGACGCATCCGGTGGAATTTAGCTGTTAGATGAGACGATTGAGACCAATTTTAAGCAACATTTTCTGTACAGACATGTCCAGAAAATGTTGCTTAAGTGAGCATGAAGACTGCAGGCAGGGAGAAACAGCTAGCCTGGCTCTGTTAAAAGGTAACAAAATCAACCTACCAGAACCTCCAGATCTCACTGTCATGTTATATGATGTTTATTTGATCCATACAAATAACAAAGTTAAAAAAAATTCTTGGCTGGGAGCAGTGATGACAAAAAAACTCTAAGAAGTCACTGCACCCGACCAAGAAATCTTCCCACACATAAGCCCTCGTAAAACTGCAACTTGTCATTTTTACATTTTTGCTCTGCACAGATTAAACAAACAAAATAGTTTGTGCTAGTGGATTATAGAAGAGCTGCTTGGCGGATTTTATTACCTTTACACAGAACCAAAACTAACTGTTTCCAAGACTGTCCTCCCTAAAAAAAATTGGCACAATAGGTCATAACGTCAGTCAAATAAAAAGGACACACGATACAGATGCCATCTAGCAGCTGCAGTAATTATGAAATGAAACAGTGGCACCGTTCAAATGACAACTATGTAAGCTGACACATTTCCTGATTTGGAGATGGTGAGTTGGTTGGATGGTGGAACCCAACAGTGGACACAGGGGACTGCTGCTGGGATGCCTATGGTTATTATTGTAGCCATGACAATGAAGGTCTCCTGAGAAGGTAGAAACATGAATCCACGCCACACATTTCTCTAAAATTAACATTGTTATAATTTGAACTCAAACCATCTTTGCCTAAACCTAATAGAGTGGGTTTTGTGCCTTAATCTAACCAGACCTTAACCACAGCATTGTCACATCATAAAACACTACTTTACTTTTGGAATGTATGGATGTTTTAGTCAAGCAACTTATTTGGTGGAGTACTTGTTTCTAGCAGTAGTAGTTTCTTATTTAATGTACAGACAGGAAAGCGGTATTGACCCTCTCATCTAACTCACATCAAAAAAGTGAATAATTTCTCAAAATGTCAAATTACGCCTTTGAAATTATGTCATATTTTATGATTATATACATAAAATGTACAATGGTATATAGTCGTCTTCGATGTCATATGCAAATGCTGTTCATCCATGTATAGTTTAAACTGCACCCATAAATATGATAAAGAGAGTAGACATTAACATTAAATCTCACAGTTTTATACTTTCTCTCAAACCTCAAGTGAAACACATTACACCTGCATATTTGATAGAGAAGAAGAAGAATCCATCAGATGGCAATGTGAAATCATTCACTGCACATTATATCTGACTCGGCACAGTTGCTGGCACTATGTTACCTTCTGCCATTGTGGCCTGAAGTGTTTTGGCTGAACTCCATTTCAGATTCAACATCCAAGAAATGAGCCTCTGAATGCGCAGGACTGCACTGGGCCTGTGATACAGTCCAAGCAGCTTTTCTCATTAGTCATGTTTGCTGTATTGTTTATGAGAACAATCTGAGGTCGCCTGTAATTGACTGCGTGTATTGTCAAATGCTTTTACGTTGCTTTTCCATCCAGTAAGCACCTCACTGCGCTTGAGGCAACGATTGAATTAATGCAGAGAGAAAGTGGAAGGTGATGTTCCCTTTCCCCCATCTTTGTTCATTCCTTTCTCTCATAATTTCCCCTGCTGAGTCTCCAAACCTCAGGAGCTCCTCGAGGCCTTGTGCTGGGCCTGCTAATGGATATCTACTGTCTCTGAGCCACACTGTGTTGACAGGATTTTTCCTCATTGAATATTGTGTTAAATTCTCATTAAGAACAACTGTCCTCCATGACACTGAGAAATAGGACTGGGGTGATGTAGAGAAGAGAAGAGAAGAGAAGAGGAGAGAAGAGAAGAGAAGAGGAGAGGAGAGGAGAGGAGAGAAGAGAAGAGAAGCAGTAACAATGGGGCCAATTCGAGCTACACTCTGGTGTATGAGCGCTCTGCATTTGTAATAAAAACTAAATTAAACAAGAAGGAAGTAGATAACAGTGAAATTGTCGTGCTAAGGTTGCTGGTCTGACAATCGATGTGGTATCAGAATGCAGCGAGTGAGGACTGAAGTGCAAATGAGAGGAAGGACACAGAGGAAACGTCTCAGTATATTTATTCCATTAGTAAAACAAAAAAACACTGCGCTCAATAAGAATATCTAAATGAGTCACTAGACTGTCACAACTACAGTGCAGAAAATAATACTGTATAATAAGATGAGCTCTTTTGTGGTACTCACACATGAAAGCAGATTTAGGATTCAATAACCAGAACACACTAACAGGGTGTAAAAATAAATTAGGAAACATTTGAAGACAATGATTAGACAGGTGAAGGTTTTAGCTGGATGTTCCTGTTGGCAGGAGCCTTCCCACTACAGTGGGTGGGGAGGAGAAAGAGCTCCCCAGCTGCTCCCAGAAGCAGAATCAGCACCTTGGAGAGCGCTGCGGCACACAGTCCTGACATGTGTTAGATATGATGGTACATCATCCTTTATAAAATGGTTTATAAGTTCTAACTAATGGCCTCATTCATGGTTAATAACGCCTTTACTGAAGCTTTCCTTAAAAGACATTAATGAGAATACCTTTTGAGTTACCAGCTGGTGTTTATCCTCCTCCAGCAGACACGTTTTACACGTGTTTTAACTTGTTCTTTTTTTACCCCCCCTTTCCCTGTGGGAAAAAAACTGCAGAGTATCTAGATCAAAATACATTTACCAACAACTCATTAACATTCATAACTCTGGAGTTCATGGCTCATTAGAAAGCATGAAATCAACAAGCTTTTATGAATGCCAACATTTATAGCTACAGAATTACCAGATAGAAAAGATAAGATATTCACAACCTGGCAACCCAAAACTTATGAATAGCTTTATTAACCATCAATAAAGCCATTGATTACATTACAGCCTGTAAACCCTTTATAAAAGAGGCCTTATTAAAGAGGGATATAGTACTGTATATACACTTAGAATATAGGAGAAAGTTGTAACTGGTCTTGAAAAACTATGTACAAGATGGATTGATAAACCAAATTCTTACTTCAGTTCAGTTCTGTTTCTCCCACAGGGATAGTTGATTTTACACATTACACAGCGATTAAGCAAAGAACATGGGAAACACAAAGGGAATGAGAGGCAGAGGGTTTCAGTGTGGTCAGTGGGGTGCCAACAGCGCTGCTTAAGTATGTCATTTGTGAAGGGTAAAACATTTCCTGAGAGTATTGGTGATAGGTCAGCCAAGTGTGCTTCTTCACCACATCTCACCATGACCCAGCTTCAGTCTGGCTGGTGTGGTCTACAGAGCCATGCAGGCCCTCTGTGTCTGAAGCTGCAGTGCTTCCTGAGCCTGAACCAGTTCCCCTACAGGGCCTCTGTGACATTAAATCCAATTATAGATTTCTTTAAATGCCATTTTATCCAGCGGGGGACTGTGGCCTTTTGAAAAACAGAACATGACCACAGTGGTCTTCATCCTCTTCTTCAGCCTGCCCGGTGGCGTTTTGTCCTGCTGTGATGCAACCATGCTGAATGTGTACTCACTTGTCCTGATGTAGTGCTGTTGTTTTTCTTTGTCCTCCTCCCGCCCCCTCCTTGCCGACCTTAGGATACACCCCAGCCCGACCGCTGGCTCCATCACAGCAGCCTCCTCAGTGAGCACCATTCAGGGCAAGCCATCACTCCGCCGCATCAAGGGCCGCATTCACAGGAGCAAGAGCCTGGACAGCATTGATCTCCTTGACTCCAATGTAAGTAAACAGCTAAACAGCTTAACTTAATGTACTAATGACTCAGAGTCACTTAACAACAAACACCATAATAAACAACCGAATAAACAAGTCTGCAAACTAACAGTATGATAGATTTGGCCTTGGCTGACAACACATCATATGCATATATACTAACAGATACTGGCTCTCTAATTGATTGGGATGTGACTGTAAAAAATTTGAAATTGCATTGTTTAGACCAAAATATTAGTCCATTAAATTCAAATCTCCTACTCCAAACTGCTAATTTACACTCCTTCCAAGCCAATCTTCTGCCAAACAAGGTTGCACAAAGATATTTAGATATTTTTTGTCTTGGGTGAAAACACAGTGAGATAAACAACACACTCATCACTCAAAAAAAGATATATATATATATATATTTTGGATTGGAGATTTCAAAGGGTGACAAAGTTAAATTTCAGATGATGAGTGGGGCCCCTGATTGACATCACCTACCTTACTTAGAAAGGATAATGGCACAAGATTAATCTTAAAGAGGTTGTGAACATTTTTTTAAAGGAGTCCTGAAATGGTATCTGGCATCCTTATCCATAGATAGAATATTGATATCTGCTACTTTGTTGTGTCAATATGTTTCCTTGACTAATGTGAACACATAGTTTACATCCACATTTAAGTCAAGTAGAAGATCCTGAATTTCACAGTGTGACATTTAATGATCTCCTCCAGACATGTTTTAAGACATATAAAACAACTTTGAATACTTTGTTAAATATTCAAACAACAACATGAAGTCCTTTACACATACATCATTTAGCACAGCGAAGCTCAAACATTCAACCAAAAGTACAATACCCAAAACACATTTTTGAGTGGAGGGTACTTTAATGTATCCTCTAATATATGATATTTAATACAGGTGGTACTTCATGCTCTGTTTTCAATTGAATATTTTTTAATGAAGAATATTTACGATTAAATTCTGCATTTTGCTCTACTTTTTGTTATGCCAAATATATTATAATTATTCTTGTTTAAGGATTAATGTATTGGACTGTAAGGACCATCAAGGTTGCTATTATATTCACAGACATACACACATCCTACTTGCATGTGCATATTCACATTCAGAAAACAGGTGTCTCAATTCTTAAATGCCTCAAAATGCTATCAAATGCTCTGTTTGAAACCCTTTTACTTTATAGCTTTTTCTTGTCACAGTGAATTATATTAGTTTTTTTAGATACAGAAGGCATTATAATTCACAAAGCAGTGTTTTGAATTTGGAGCACTTATTTGTGTAAATCAAAGCAGATGCAGTTGTAATACACGTACCTTGTTCTTTCCAGACAGAGCAGTAGACTGCTGGAGGGCCTGAGCCTCAGGGGAGTTATATTGTGTTGACAGCTATGCTATGACCTGACTGTGAATTCAGCTCAAACGCTCCATCTCATTAAAGGATACAACAAACCCACTGGTTGAATTATTGATACAGGTACTGGTCAGCAACAGGACATATTGTAGGCTTATTGGAACATTTGAACATTGAAGTAGATAAGAAAATTTGCAAGGTGCATTTGCTGATTTGTATCTGCTTAAAAGCAAATTTTATAATTAAAAACCATGAATGAAGTTATTTGCAATACCATTTATTGTGCCTTGAGAGTTCATATTTGACTCCTGTGCAAGCAAAGTCTCTCAGCTTAGTGGTAATTTGTGTCACAGAGCTTCTCTCTGAAAAGCTGATTTATTAAAAACAGTGAAATTATTAGAGCACAGAGAATTTGGCAACAAATTCTCATCATTAATTGAACAGAAAGACCTAGATTTCAAAAAGTAATTTCAAAAATCACCATTCATTTCCCATCCAGTAAACAGTGATACAGTGGAGGTGGATGCTTTTAAGCTGTAATTGACAGATTAACGGTGGCCTTGATTTTAAGGCATACACAGCAAACATAAGCCTACATCTGAATGGAAGAGGCAGCGTCTAGTATCATTGTATTCCTCCTATCCTCTCCTGCTCTGTAAGTCATAGTGAGAGTGACTTACCACATTGGGGTCATTTGTCTTTATGGCCTGCCACTCAGAGGAAGCTTCAAATGGCTTCAAGAGGACACTATCTCACCAAAGACTGAGAGCTCAGCTAAGGGCTCCTGGCCTTTCCATGGTATATTTCTTTTGTACAGGCTGTGTGTGCACTAGAGGAAAACTTGCTGACTTGCCCGAACTCAAATGCAGCTGATGGAAGTAACGGTCCGCCTTACAGTGAGTGATGAGATTGCAGGATGCTGAGCTTGAGGAGCAGTTTCCATTGCATCCTACTAAAATGTCACAAGAGACACAACACTGCCGCTGAGCTGCTGGATGATATGCAGTCATTTCCTAACAGAAATATCACCTAATTGGTTGTTTTAAGAGAAAAGCAAAGATATTAATCAACTGAGTGTATGAATTTAGGTCCATAACTATCATTGCCCATCAGCGTAGGGCTAAATAATCAATAGTAGTTAAGACTTTGTTTATATCGATTGCTTCTTTTGATTGCTTTTCTCTCTTGATAGTCAGGGGAGGACTTTGGCGCCTGGCCCACTCACGCTGTCATTTGTGTTGGCAAGCAGCGCACTTGTTCACAGAAAGCTTGAATCAGATTTTAGTGCTAAGGCTGCAGAAAGCACAACAGAGATGGAGAGGGAGGGGGGGAAACTACAGTCTTTTATGCACCCGATGCCTTTGTGTATACCAGGAGTTCTTTTTTTCTGCGTTCATCAACAACACCTCGTCCCATTTTTGAAGCAGCAGCATTTACAGTATCTCTTAATGCTTCAGGGAGATGCATAAGTCCATCTGTTCTACACTAAATCTTTATTATCGTCATATTCATTTATGTCATTAATGCAGCCTCTTTTTGTGCCTTTTCTATTTTGCTTTTATAAAAAAAAGGAAATCTCATGAATTCATTTGTATTTGTATCCACACATCAATATTGAAAATCTTCTGAATGATGTGGATTACCTTTATTTGTGTTATATTTCAACATGGAAATGTGAGGAAAAAAAAAATCTTTCACACCCACAAAACTTTCACTGTAGTACTGGTGCAGTGTGGATGCTAAACTGAGGTTGCGGTTTCTGGAACATGTGCCTAGATTTTAGGAAAGTTCTGTTTTTAATGCAGCATTTTTCCTGCCTTCTCAGCTGTTTTAGGAAATGTTAAAGGAATGTTTGCTGCAGAGGCTATAACCAGGTGAGTTGCAGAGAAACTGTAAGAGTGCATCAGCAGGACCAGATGCAAATAAGCCAAGATGAAAAGGCCAATTAAATTAATTACTCCTTAATAGATCAGGATCAGTCACCAACTGAGCCTGAGCTTTGCCTTGGTCAAAGTCTTAATCTCTTATTAGTTCTGCTTGCCCCATCCCACTCCTAAAATCCCATCCTTGGCTGCAGTCTGTCGTGGAGAGAGGCACTCCCCCCTAACCACCACCAAAAAACCCCTGGCGTAAGCATTTATTCGCTGCTCAGTCTTCGGAAAGTGCTGCAGATGCATTTACAGAGAGAGCAACTGCAGCTGAATTAACCAATCTGCATATTCAGGGCCTGTTAGAGGGAGATTGTTCCCATGTGATGAAGGTGTGGAGGTGCACGAGGGTGGGCGCGGAAGGCCGGACCTGAGTGAGACACACCACAAAGGCTGTGGAAAGAGACCAGAGAAGGAGGAGCTGTGCACAGGGGGTGGGCGCAGGAGATTTATCACGACTAACACTGTAGGAGGCCTTATTGGAAGGAAGAGAGGGGGGATGAGGGGAGGCACTGTGATTGGAGCAGCAGCTGATTTTCTCTAGGTGAGACAGGTCTGTTACATAAGAACAGGAATGGATGTAATTTCTTTTCTTTGTCCTAGAGGTGATGAACACTGGGGGATGGTTGGAGGTGATGAAGGGGTTGTATGTAACACTGAGGTGGAGCCATGCGTGATGCATTTGAAGGTTGCGTGTGGTCCCCACTGGCTGCGTGGAGGGGATGGCAGATGTTGGGTGCATTTCTGGAAGCTGTGTCTCAGGAGCAAGGCCTGCTTATGTGCCCTCTGATGGGACATATGGCAGGTCACTGTAGGCGCTGTGTGCATCTTCTACCATCATGTCACACACCTTGTAGCAAAATGTTGACTTCATCACAGCCTCTGCTGCAGAGATTTCTAACATTTTCAGTGCTTTTTTCTGAAATTGTAGCCTTCAAAAAAAAAACACATATAAAACTTGGATATTATAATGTTGATCATATATTGTTACTATATAATGTGTGTTTATTAAGCTTGTTTCATTGTTCAGTTTTATCTTATTTTATTTCTCATACAATTGGATCAAAATACCCCCTTGGTTCTTAAAGGATCCAGGGTAAAAATTATTAACAGCAGAGTCCTCAGCTGTCAGAGGGAGATTTGAAGAAAATGACTCTTGCTTCTGAATTGTTTTTATGGTCGGGCTCGTGTCCTTCATCTACAACAAATCATTTCAAGAGAGAAGACTCAAACCCACATAAATCCCAACAACTCTATTGACTTCCCCACATGATTTATGACAGGAGGAGAGAGAGACTTGGACAGAAAACACTATCAGCAGCAGAGGATTAGAAAATGTAGCACTAAACCAACATCACATGCAATATTTTCCATTCCAAAAATACCGCCTGTATCTATTTATAACAGACTCTTGTTGTAATTATGGCTTATTTTTGAGGAGGGCTTGAGGTTCATTTGAGCACTCGAACACGGGGTCAAGTGAAGGACAACCAGCAGGATGATGTAATGTTTGTAGGAATCAAGATGGTGGCCATGGTGGGGAAGTCAAGCATGAAGAATGAAACACTGGGAAGGTTGTCCTAAGACAACCTAATCAATCACCGTGTATGATGCTCACAGTTATGGATGCTCTGAAGATTACACTGTTCACTGTGTGTTGATTGATTATCATGAGATGAACACATAGTGTTTTTTTGTTTTTTTTGTGAAGGCGATATTTTGTGTTCATCCACTGCAACTAAATTGAGATTTCACAGGTAGAAAATACGCTCTGAATTTCCTCGTATTTATCTGCTTCTGTAGAAAAATATCAAAATCGAAATGGACCCATCTTTGTTGTAAGAATCACTGAATAATTGTGTTATTCAAAGAATATGAATTATTAGTAACACCATAATTCAAGCCCAATCAATCTTTCATTCATTGATCGGTTAAAAAAAGCCACATGCACTGGGGTGTATGAAAGCCTTTTATTGTTGTCTAATCATATAACCTGTGACTACAGAGGACAATTGATGGTAAAAAGGACAACGCAAAAGATACACAAACACAAAATAAACACCTGAGCTAAAAATAATGTGTTTGAATACAACAGGCTTCATTTCCTACATCAAGCCAAAATGTGTACACTGTGTTGGAGAATGAATGAAAGGAGGAAGTGTGTATTTAAGAAGGTGTCTACGGTGTCAATGGTGTGTGTGTGTGTGTGTGTGTGTGTGTGTGTTGTGTGTGTGTGTGTGTGTGCAATGTGTGTCATCACACAGCCTGCTGGACATGTAGGATGCGTGTTGTTGCCCAGGGAGGCACCATATGCTGTTTAGACTCAGGAGCATCCCATCACGGCGGACCCGTGGGTGAACAACCCCAGCCTCTTTCTTGTGTCTCCCTCTATCAGTTCAGGCGTGCATCATCAGCCAGCAGGGGTTGAAGTCACGCAGATCCACTCTCCTCACGCTTGTTTCCATGCCACTGCAAATAATTCTTCATATAGATTTCCTCTTGCAAGGCTCCACAGGGTCAGGTTTGACGCAGACAAATAGTGTTCAGCTGAAGTCCTGCAGAGGGCAGACTTTTACTGCATAAGTGTGCAGGAACACACTGAAACATCCATGTTTGCACAGCTGACGCAATAGTGAAAGGAGGGGTTGGTTGTGCAGTTGGGATATTGGATTTGGATGAATGTGCCTGCAAGTGTTTTGGTGTTTGCCAAGATACATTGTGTTATTAAAAACAGTGGGTAGCGCAGCCACAAGAAGGGGGAGAGTTGTTGGGTTTAAGATCTATTGCTGCTCATGTGGTTGGTGAAGTCAAGCAGGCAAACATACAGTTTGACCTCCCATTAATCTGATGTATTGCACAGGCAGTCTTTGCCCTGAAAAAATAATTGCTGTTTGATTTTTTTTTTACCTTATTGGATTTATCAATGAGTAAACCTGTAGCTCTGATAAAATTCATTTCCAGCTGAATTGAGAAGCGGTGAAGATTTATTGTATTGTCTTCTTTCCGCAGTGCGGTGAATTACCCCAGGGTGATTTTTCTCCCTTTTTCCTTCCCTTCTGTGTTATCCCCATCACCTGCCCTCCACAATACCCCTTTAGTCTGGTCTGAGGGGAGCACCTGATCCCACACCACCAAGGCCTTTTATTGTTTTACTCTCATCCTGAGCAAGGCTGCTCTCTCAGGGGGAAAAAATCACAAATAGGCAACCTCTTATGAATCCAAACCAATTTAAAGGTCAATTTGACGAAAAATGAAAAATTACAGCCACTTCATTAATAATTTAACTGATAGTTCACGTCACAGGTCAAACAGTGTGTAAGGTGATTCCACTCTAATTACAGGAGTGTTTAATATTGTGTATTTCTCAGAAACATTGTCGGTTTTACCAGCAAGTCTCCCTGGGCTCATGTGATAAGAGCCTCAGAGTACTTCTGGTTAATTAATATAGATAATTAATCTGCTGTCGCTATTTCCAGCTGTCTGTCTGTGAAATCACAATTGGATTGATCAGTGTCCTGCTGCCTTAAAAGCTTTTATTCCCCCAAGGAATTCAGCGTCATTGATAGCACTACGATCTATGATCTGGGCGTGTGCTCAAAGGCAAAATAACGCACCATTTTGCTGCTAAAGACCTCTCTGTCATACATGCATCCACATTAACTGATTGGAATTGTTCATCTTTATTAGCATTTGTGCTCTCCCTCCTGGGATAAACATACTTTAGGTGATTGCTTCTTTGCAACTGTACATGATGCTGTAGTTTGATCCAGAGGGGATTTGGACATTGGTGGCCCTGCATTGACAGCACGCCTGTTGTCACATGATCTGCCGGCTGGGGATGTGAGGTCATTTCATGTCACCTGATATGTCTGAGCTCTCAGCTGTTGGTGGGAAAAATGAGCCGGAGATTATAGGTTCATTTAGGGAATCTTGGAAAATATGTATTTCCTTTCCGTACATGGATTTCTGATTCTAGGCTTGAAATGTATGAATCAGTAAATCCAGATTGGTGCCTTTGTCAATCACATCCTGTATGTTCGGTGTCAGATGGTGTTTGTCTCTTTCTCCTGCTGCCTGTGGGTTAGGGTTAGGCTCAACGTTATGTCAGAGTGCATGAAATACCTGGCATTAAAGCAGAAGTGTTTTTAAAAATTACTATCGCTATCATCCTGCAATATAGCAAATGAATGCAAGCACAGTTTAAATGTTTTGTTGTTGATGTCAACTATGCACGTAGTAACTGGAATGATATTTATTAATGTCAATACAGATGTATTTGTTTCATTGCTGCATTTCCACTGCAGTCAGCGAAACACTGAAATGTCAAACATGCGCCTCCAATATGTAGCAAGCTGTTAGAAACACAAAAGAGCAAAAGCTGTTGTTTTATTGATTTAGTTAGCTCCTGTATAAAAGCTGAGACAAAAGCCAAAAGAGCAAAACCGGTTGGATCATTATCATTCTGTCTATATACTCGTGGAGGATCTAAATGTTATGCTCCAGATAGATGATGAGATATTTCTTCCTTTGTGAGACAGGTGGTGCAATCACATACTGTAAAATCAGCTGCTAATAAGCTGGACTTAGATCAGGAGGCTGCTGCCAAACTCCAGCATGTTTCAGCTGCAGTTTACTGCTGCACATCCTCAACTTGACTTCACCAAGGTCACACTTTACTCTTCTATAAAGCACCTTTTGATAAGTGTTTTTTTTTACTGCTGACTTTACAAGGTAGCTCACACTTTCTAGATCATGGAGCACTGTCTGTCTCTCAGTTCGGGCGGCATTACAAAGCCTCGTGTAAAGAATTTCTGTCCTGAACTAATGGGCTGGCTGTCAAGTCAGTGTGCTGCTTGAGGTCAGTGATACTGACAGAGGACAACACAGAAGTCACAAAAATACAAGCCTCTGTACAGTAGCCAGCTCACTCCATTATGGGATTACATTGATATACTCCAATTTGTAAAACCAAAGACTTGATAACAAGATAAGAAGCAGAAACTTTTGTGCATTGTCTTGTAGCTTTAGCAGCATGGTGTCACATAATATCTTTTTTTTTTCTTCTCACACCACTCTTGGACAAAAGCATTTATTTTCCTCTGCTGCAGTGCTATGTTTAACGTCTGTCATGTCATTTGATAGCTGCAGTCATTAAAGCTCATAGATAGCCACGCCAACCTTTGCTTAGTAGGCTGTTTTCCTGACCTGTACAGCTGAGAGGTGACTCACTCGCCGTCAGGGGCAGTGCACTCTAAAAGACAACCTGCTGTGAATTTCTAATTTGCTTTTCCACTCGTGTGACTTTTTTTCCTGCAGTCATACTCCGGTTTGGATTCTGTCTATGTGTCTAAATGTGCTGATGGGAGAGAGGGTCTGCATAATTCTGTTGCACGGCATGTGAAACTCCCTCTGTGCTGTTGGAGCTAGTGATGCAAACACTGTCGTAGCATTACCAGAGGGTACTTCAAGGGCTTCAACGGAGATAGATTAAGTAGCATAAGCTCACATCAAAGCCAAGTCACTCAACTACTGTAAAAAAAGTTTGCATTCATGCATTTTCAGAGAGGTTTGATGGCTTGATTATATGTTTCTGATCCAATACTTAAGCCTGCTTTAATACTGCATGGTGTGTTGACTAGTGATGACAATTGCTATCATCTAACGTACCTGTCATTTATGCACAGTGACAAATACTATCCTAATATGTTGCTAAAGGTTTGTCCATTATCACTGCCAATGGACTCAATACAACTGTAGAGGTGCAGGTCACACATATGTTTACTGTTTTTGTGGAGTGTCCTTTTTTCTTTTCTTTTTTTTACGGCAAATGCTGCTGTTCATCATGTTTTGTTTCTCCACAGGATATCTATGACTGCCCTTGTTTATTGTATTCTTATGACCTTGGCCAACTCACATTCTTCCATTCAAGATACCCCCGCCCCCCTCTCCTTACGATCCTCCAATGGAATCTGCGGCAAGTCTCCTTACGTCAGCAACATTGCAGGACCTCTTTGCTCCTCCAGCATTATATGCAGCCCCTATCTTCTCCTGCGCTCATTAGTGCCAGAGGTAGAAGTGACAAGAACGGTCACACAATCTAAAAGTGATAAAATGCACAACAGAAGGTGCAGAGAATTAGATACTTCTGGAAGGCCAGCACAAAAAAAACTAAAGTGCATGGGATAGAGTCTTAAGAGTGGCGTTTGGTGCAGTGCACAATTTACATTCTACTGTATATTGATTAAATCTGTATACCCCATGGGAAGGAGTATTGAGCATCGTGACTGTAGGGTGGATTTTAGTTCTATCCTCTGCATTTTAAATGGCTTTATGCAGCATGTCATTACTACTTAAGTAGCCTACCTCAGCTTTCCTTATAAAGAGTTTGTGTTTGCTGTAGTTAAAGCTGACATCCAATTAGATTTCTTCACACTGCCTTTTGCACTAAATACATTAAAGCATTCATGCAGTTATCCTCTAATTTTCATCCAGCAAAGCATATTTTGCAGAGAGATAACATTTTGAAATAAATTGCAGTCTTTCCTGATAATGCACACACACACACACACACACACACACACACACACACACACACACACACACACACACACACACACAGAGAACGTATAGGGGATAGACCATCTTGTCCTTGTTCAGTCCTTTGTTTCAATAGGACTCCCAATCATTCAAATCACTACTTTGTTTTACTTTAACCGTCAGACCTGATCATACATATAAAGGCCTACTCAACATGAGAAAGTCCATGTCTCCTTTTTCCTTTTGCATTGGTATATAGAGATTATGCATCCAGATGTTCTGACCGTAGAGGTAACTACTGGATATCTTTTGTATCTTTCTGTTGGCTGCTCAAAAATTGCATAAGCAATTTAGAAATATTCTGGCAAGTCTTGAGCCCTAAAACATGTTCAAGTACTGCTTAGCACGTGGTTGAAATCTGATGCGCAAATAGTCTATTTGCATCATTAAACAAACCTAAATGTATAATATAAAGGCAAGTTTTAAACACCCCTCTCTTTAGGTGAATGAGGACAATATAGCTGTACCCTCACTGCAGACTGAGTAGCTCTCTCACGCTTACATCGATTTATTAGCTCGCTGTTTGATCAGGATGCATGTTAAAAGCTCTTTAAAGATAAGATGTGATTCCTTGTGTCACATGTAACAAAGGCAACGCTTACAATGGGTTGTGTGCACAGTGGTTTGTCAAGCCTACAGCAGTCTACTAGTGCTTGTCTGTAGTGCTGGTGCAATAGGCAAATCATATCACCTGGAAGAGGAAGGGAAGCCTAGGAAGAGGAAGCCGATACAAAGTTCAAACAGGGATGTTAACTGTTTATAAGCCGACAGTATATCTGAGGTGTGTGATTTCTTTTGTTTTATTGCCTTACTGCATTCCCAGGATATCTCACATAATTGTATCTTTGTTAAACATACCCTAAAGAAGTTTTATGAACACAAAGGCTTACAGTAGCCTTTATCCACATAAAAAGTGTTAGACCTTACTAACTCATAATTCATTTTGAGAGCTGTCACTTCCTCTCTGATCAACCAGACACACAGTAGCCTAGCTGTTGTCGAAGCTAAAAAAAAAAGGGCCAGTGCAAAGAATAAACATGTTTTTTATTTGCAGTGTAGTTAATGCTTAACTCCTGCCATCAATCCTAAAGTTTAAAGTGGGTTGTAAGTAATATAATAATAATAGTCGGGGATGGTGGTAAGGGGTGTGTTTTGGGGCTGCAGCCCCAAATGTTTTCTCCAAAGCCTGAACCTATATATTAAAAAAAAATTTAAAATCTGGTTAAAGTCACTTTTTATGAACAGTGACTTAAACCAGCTCCTGACTGAGTCTGAGTAAGTAACAATTGTGATTATTTCACAATTTCAGTTGAGTCAGTGTTAGAGAGTTCGGGTTTTCCTTTTGGTTTAATTCCTGATTTTTGTATGTATTTCTATGTACAGTGTTTTTGAAAATTGTTGATAAGGACCAAAACAATTCACTACTACTGCTAAATTCCTGAATCCGCCCTGATAATAACTAATAAAAAAAAAATACAAAAATACAAAAATAAATAATAATAATAATAAAAATAAAAATAAAAATATAATAATAACTTTATTTGTATAGCACCTTTCATAGAATAAAAGTGTTTTACAAATTTAAATTAGGCTACATACACCAAGTGCTTCACATAAAGGAGCATAAAGTAATGTTTAAAAAAAGAAAGGAAATGAAAACATTAATTTTATATAAGATGTGATATAAAATTATACTTTAAATAGCGCAAAGTAAAAGTAGTTTTAAAAATAGGCATAACAACATAAAACTATAATACTATACGACTACTACTATAATACTACTGTAATAACAATGATGATAATAATAATTGATGCTAATACTCATATATCAGGACTTTCCCTATAAAATGCAGTAGCCCTAGTCTAGAGTTTTCTTTTTTTTAGGATTAAGGATGTTGTATTTTGTAGGGGCATCCTCCTTATTAATCGATACATTTGAAATACACGACATATTAATAACAGTCGCATCCATTTCCTCATCCATGGTGGGTACTGATGTGGTTATACTGGCCTCTCTGGCTGTATTTTATTTTATTTTTTTACCCTCATCGACGACCCTCTGTTCTCCCGCTGGAATGGCGCTGGATGCTGGATGCTGCTGCTGGTGTGGACAGCCTCTCTGCATCCCTCCTCCTCTCCTCTCCTCTTCTCCTCCCCTCCTCTCCTCCTCTCCCCCTCTCAAACCGAAATGGTCTCTTCCAGTGCGAACCTGTCACTGTCACCGGTGAAGCGGCCGTGAAGGCAGCCGGAGTGTGCGAGCAGAGAGAGAGGGAGGGGGGTAGAGGAGAGGGAGAGAGAAAGGGAGAGAGGGAGAGGGAGGGAGGGAGGAAGGCTTCATCCACTGCCTGCCATTGCAGTGCGGCGGCTGCTGCTCTGGAGCCACACCAGGACAGATCTTTGCCTCTTTTTTTTCTGTAACATTTTTAACAAGCCTGCCGTGAGGAGGACCATTGCTTCTGCGAAAAGGTGAATGGGGGTTTTCTTGATTTGTATCCGTGAGTATGTTATTCCAGAGTATATAAGTATATTTTTTGGGGGGTGGGCTCCAGAGCGAGAGAGAGAGAGAGAGAGAGAGAGAGAGAGAGAGAGAGAGAGAGAGAGTATGCATGTGAGTGTGTGTATGTGTGTGAGTGTGTGTATGTGTGTGAGCGTGTGAGTGTGTGTGTGTGTGTGTCCTGCGGGTACAAGCTGAGTGGAGGTAAACTTAGCTACCTCACTGCTATGCTAAAGCTGTTAGCTAGTTAACCCCCCCCACCCCCACCCCCTCCCTCCAAAACATGGTGGCGTTATCTTTTCACTGAGCGCATGAATAACGATGTGAATCGCTTTAATCTCTGCAGTGCTTGCATAAACTGTAATATTCAGTCACAATATCCATTGCGGTCGTGCTGTCACCGGGCGTCCAGGTAACATTAGCTAGCCTAGCGTTAGCCTGCTGTAACAAAATGTCGGCCAGCTAAGGAGGGGAGGGGGGGTTGATTTGACCAAGCAAGGGGTATTTAAGTTGGCACAAGATTTATGAAGACTGCGGGAGGCAAAGAGTGTATGGTGTGTGGTGCAGCTTAGAAATATGACATCAGGTTTGCTAAAGAAAATGAAAAGGGGGAAGGTCAGGCGGTGGTTTCACCTTGTTTTGATGGCCGGTGTTATGTCGAAATATGTTCCCCTGTCAATATGTGTCCCCTCTTCTCCATAACCCCCTCAATCAGGCGTCTTCTGAGGTGTGTAACCTTAGTAACCCCAACCAGCTAACTGTCATCATAAGCCAACTCCAACCGAGGATGTGTTGCTATGAGAAACACAATTTTAACAGGAGGGGAACATTATTCGAGGGGAGACAGACTACGACATAACACCGGTTTAGTAAAAGCAATAGTGGGCGAAGCTAGGTAGCAGATGAGCTAATGTTAGCTTTGTTAGCTTGATTTAGTTTGTGGTGGCACTGAAAGACAGGCTCTGCTTGCCTGCACAGTGTTCAACCAGCTGTCATAATAACGCACTGTCATGTCAGCTGTGTGTGTGTGAGAGAGAGGGGGGCTACAGTCTGTGTTTGGCACAGCTTTGCACATCCAGGCGAGCTATCGGACTGTTTTTAATGTCCAGGACAAACACACACACATAGACTGCGGCTAACATGAATAAAAAAGAGCATCAGTTGTCACCTGTTGAGTATTGATGGACGGTATCGGTGTGAGTTTAGTCACTGAGCCAGCATGCAGACTGATGACGTTATCTTGTTAGCACACTGTCCCCTCTCATCCTCTGACTGCTGTACTAAAATATGTAACGACCAGGGTTGGGAAGGTTACTTAATGTAACAGGTTACAGATTATTAGTTACACTATTTATACATGTAATAAGTAATGTAACAATTTCACTTGCTTAATCAAAGTAATGTAACTCATTACATTTGATTACCTTTCTTATTTTCTAACCAATGTTTTTTTTAGCTGTTACGGTAAGTGTACCCATTAAGCACCAAAATCTAACTTCAGCTGTTTTTCATGGATCCTGACATGATTTATAAGGGAGACCATTTCTTATAAAGTAAGATTTATCTCTCATTTGAAAATGTATTCATTAGTTCATGTAGATTTTGGAAGATAAAATAAGGATTTTTTTTTTTTTAAGTCAAAAGTCTGGCATGGGCTTAATTGGTACTGTGACACCATTTAAGCCCATGTGTGCTCCAAATAAGCCCACATCTTAAAAAAATATTGTTTTCAAAGACTTAAAAACAACAATTTATGTATTTAACACTATGTTGAATATTAAAAAAATAGGAAAAAGGAAAAAAACCCTCCTCCTGAGCAAAATCTTAAAGGCCTGACTTCAGATGTAACCTCCTTTGTAATTATCAACAATTACAATTACATTTATTTTATGATTACATAATGCTGTTACATGTAACTAGTTACTCCCCAACACTGGTAATGACAGTCAGGAGAGGAACATGTTGCACAAGAGCAAAAAAATCATCATAGATCCATGTAAACGCGTTTTGGCATGAATGCATTTGCCTCAGCCTTTTGCTTTATAGAGGCGAGGCAGTTAAATGAGCTAATTGGGACTGTTCAAGTTCAGTGAATTCATCCTGCTTCACCAACATATCTCACAACCCTAGTTTAGAGTACTGACTATGAAAGCATCTCTTATAATGGTCTGAATATGGCCATTATGTATATCTTTATGTATGTTTTTAGGAACTTTGTTTAGTGAAGTCAGACACACAGAAAAAGGCTAAAAAAAATAGTGCTTGTGCTTGTGAGTGGCAGTGTTGTAAGGTGTACAGTAACAAAAACAAAACTACTCTATCATATCTGATGGTGAGCATTGTATCCCCATTCCTCAAAACAGAATAAAGAAGAGAGGGAGAAAAATAAACACATTAGAATAATAATGGTAACAAACTAGGTAACCAATTAAAAGCTAGTATCGGGACAGGGTCGGATCTTATTTAGGGAGAACTGGGAGAATAGTCTTTTCTGCGTGTGAGGAAAGGCCCCAACACCTTATGTATCTATTCTATACATCTTTAAAAGCTCCACTTTTCAGGTTGTTTCTCATTTTTGTGAATGCTAAAAGGCAGATAAAATAATGGAAAACAGGCTCCCAAAATATTATGTAAAGCATCCACTACCAAATATACTTAATACTGTAACATGTATAATTGTATCTTTCACTGGAAGTATGATTCATTCATGTTTCAGTATTAGACTCTGGGAAAAATCACCCTTAAGCCTGAATATGTCATCTTTTGCCTCAAGATAGTGTTGTAAAGTTATATAAAATGGCAGCTTGGCAGGGCAACAGATTAGCCAAATTAAGCGGGGGAGGGGGGGTAAATGCAAATTATATTTGTCTCAGCCATTAGAAGTGTCATTGCACAATTTAGTTCAGTTTGTTCTCTTTAAATAATTCAAATTACAGCACTGTGCAGGGGATGCCTCTGGGCAAGCATGTCGCCTGACATGAAGAGAAGATCTAGCTGCTCAAGGGCAGCTGTAAATGTTGGCCTTTAAATCATGTTGCCCTAAGCTGTCATAGAAACAGCAGCCATCTGAGTCATCGTGGTTTTGGAAGGTCAAATGTGTCCGATATTTTGCCTACTTAAGTCAAATTTGACTGCAGTCTCACGGTTGTATGTATTTTTGGAAGCTGTCTCGAACAAGACGTTTCTTATGACATACTAACGAGACTTAATGACTGTATTTTTAGATGGAAGGTAATATGCACACAAATGGTCTAATGTTATGAATATAAAAAGGTGGATGGCCTCTGGTGTTTCTATGAAGAGAGTAAAGTCTAACAGACAGGGTGCCGTAAAAACAATGACCAAAAAATGTTTGGAAACAATGTTAGCAGTTGCCCAGAGGTGCCATAATACTGGAAAGGAAAATAATACTAATAATGATAGTACGTTTTATTTATAGAGCTTTTTTAACAATACTCAAAAACGCTTTACAACAGAAGAAATGAAAACACAATAAAAAAAATGCAGAGAAGAAGAAACTAAATCGAAAAACAAAACCAATAAATACAATGCATCATTTTTTTGATAATTTTTGTGCAGCTAATACACATTTTTGTGTATGCATAACCCAAATTATGAATGTGAACAATATGTAAAGGTTAAATCCACTCAAACTCGAATTTTACTCTACACGTTATTCAGTGTGAATTCAAATGCAGCGACTGCCACTGGGTTGCCAGTTTAACATAAAAGTTTCACATCTCCATTGTAAAATGATAAAATACAGTTCAGATGTAAACTACATTACATGTATTCATAGGCCTCGTTATCTTTTGTTCTTTACATATTAATGTTTACTGTGGGCATTAAAAGGTCATTTGCTCTGATACACGGCTACGATACGACTTCTTAGCAAACACCTATTAAAAAATATGACATTAAAGTCCGTGTTCCTATAGTACAGCAAGTCTCCATATCACCACGGCACGTTTACATTACGGCCACGGCTCCAGTTTTACAGAAGCTCGCTCGTATAAATCAGCACCGTCGTAAATCCCTGTTTGAAAGAGGTGTGGAATTATCAGGATGAAGAGGCTTGCAAAATCTCTCATCAATCACATTACAACACGAACCTCCTTTTTTTCTAATGGCGCAGAAACATCCCATATCATTACCGTTTTTCATTGGCTCTGTTGTCCTCATTTCAATCACTGTGACGGAGAGGAGGCGGCGTTCAGGTCAGTAGCTCGGCTTATCAGCACATTCCTGCCCTCTTGTGTGCTCTGTGTGGGGCACTGATAACTTCCACCGGGCTGATTGAGTTCAGGAGCCGATTTCCTCGTCTGTCCATCTGTGCAGGACACGCTCAGGCTCTACACACCAGGTTGCATCAGCTGTGTTTGAGTTCTCGCCTAAGTTTGGGTGTAGAAGCAACATTATAGAAGCTTAGTAGCTACTAAAATTGGTTGCACCACGATTATTTGGAGCATAATTTAACTATTTTGGATGTAAAGTCTTAACTGAGGTAAGTAGCCAAACAACAATCAAAGATAGCATACACATTCGCTTTCTGGCTGGTATGTGCCATTCTGCATCTTAGCACATTATAGTAAGCCAGTAAGCTAATCAATATTTAAATATATCAATAAATTGGGTCTTTACTGGATTAGTGTTTAAAAATAGTATGCAATTAATGACCAAATTATGCTGTTTTTACCTTTTAGTGAGTGTAATTCTGTGATATTTTATAATTTACAACTACCCTCGGGGCATGTGTAAGTATTAACTAACTAACTAACTTATCTCTGTGGTGCAACTACTTTTATTTTAGTAAAGCATAAATCACAACGTTCTAATAAAAGATTCAGGGCTCAAAATGAACTTTTTGGTCCAGCAAATAAAATGGCAGGTTAATGTTTAGAGTTTACCAGCTACTCAATAGATGACTATGTTTTTCTTTTGGCGAGGTAGTGAGTGACGCATATCTACCATCCACTTGCATATTTCACCAACAATTGACTGGTGACTGGTGCTAATGTTGAGCCATGAATATACGTCACAACTCAACTAAGTTGGAACTGACACACAGCCGGTGCAACAGGCGCCTGGTTATGATCACCGACTCCAGCTGTGGAGTCCTGACGTAGACTCTGCTAACACACAGAGAGATCTAATGCTCAAATTAGGTTTTTAAAAGGTTTTAGGTTTTTGTAAAATGTATCCTTTTTTTAGTTTGAGTCAAATATTTAAATGTCTCGTGTCGTTAGCACAATTAACACAAGACAGACTATTTATTGATATGAAAATACACACTTTGCCCAGATGAAAACACAATACAAAAGAGTAAGAAATAAAGTGGCATGAATATATGAGATGGGTCTTACTTCTCAGGAAAAAGAGGTAAGGGAAAAAACATCTAAGAAAGAAATTACTACATGGCAACTGAGCACAAGTAAAAAAGCAATCAAGTCATCAAATAAAAATAAATCCAACAAATAATAAAGATAGCTGAGGAGGAGTTTGCTCATCTTAACAAGTGAACAGTAAATTAGCATCAGTGTCATTTAACACGGTATTTCAACAAAAAAAGGAATATAATCTCTGTAGTTTTAGATTCAAAATGCATTAGTCTGTGGGATTAATATCACATATTAGAAAGCAACTAGTTGAGCTTTTTCCTGCACCACATGATTTGGTTTACATAATGTAAGATGACAAAAAAGTGTAGAGAGCAACCAAACTGTTTCTGTGTCAGAAGTGTCATCCCAAAAAAACCAAACAGTTGAATCATGTTACTATACCTTTGAGTCACTGCGTCATCTTTATCATTAAAATGTGTTGTTGTTTGTAACAGCAAATTATCAAATCGTCTGAACACAAATCTAATCTGAGCAGTCGTTAATTACAGCGTTGACAGCCAGACTAAACGTCTCTTCGCTTCCTCCACTGGAACGTGAAGACAAGTCTGGTTTTGACAGGTTTCATTGGGTGTGTGTGTGTGTTTGACCAACACATTTTTCAATTTTTCATATCCACTGGCCACATGCGCTGCTTTAAGAGACACATCCCACGCACACATTTTTGCTGCTCAAGTAACTTTGTGTCTCGGCTTTTGCTCCAGACATGACCGCAGGTTTTGAATGTAAAGAAGCTCCCAAAACACTATTTGAGGCATTATATTTACATTTCTGTATTCTGATAACAAATACTTTTTTTTCAGTATATGTATCATATCATGATGGAGATGTATTGTCGTAAACAGTAGTACAGTTGTCATAAAGAGAATGAGGTTTTCTAGCTTTTAAAAATAATACATTTTCCCCCATTAACAGTTATTGGAGCTGTGGTTTACTTTAATGAGGATATTTGTATTTTTGGAGTGTTTAAGAAGGGAAATGTATTTATTTATCAGGGTGAGATCCCACCTCTGCATCGTGCTCATGAATCAGGTATCATAAAAGAAGACGAACAGTCGCAGTGGCTGAACTGCTTGCTGACTTGTAGCGATTAGCAGCTCCGCTTCTCTTCATGCCTCTTGTGGTTGATGTGGAAATAATTAATTTTGAGGCTGATAGGCAGAAGGTAGTGGAGAGAGCAAACTATGTAAGGAATCTGTCGCCTCTCTCGGGGCTCCATGCTGAGAGATGTAAATTTAACTTGTCCCCTTTGCCAGCAGTGGCTTGGTGTCTGTCAGGCTTGTCCGACTCGATCATTATCCTGACTGATGAGAGCGTTGGTACGACCCACGCGGCCTTGGTTTGGTGTTAGGGTCTTTTGTGCTGATGAATCTGGGCTAAATGTTTGTAAAAATGTGTAAATGTATTTCTCTGTTGAATTCTTTTGACTCTTGAATGCTTCTCTGTGTCGGTTGTCACCGTGTCAGAGTTTGGCAAACCTGGAGGGGTTGTCTTTTTTTAAAGTTTCTTTTTTATTAGACAAGATCAAAGGTACACACACACACATATGGGTCAAAGACATGATGCAACCCAGTGTCAGTTGGTGTAACCAGTATTTGTCCATAAAATCTGGTTATACAAAGAAAAATAAACTAAAATGTGGAATAAATATAATCCACTTTTGCAAGGCAACACTTCATTTGGAAAATGGATGTTAATATTGACAAATGCTCTAAAATTTAATTGTATAAATAAATACATACATAAATACTACAGATTTCTTCCTTTTCATTTGATGTTTAAAAATGAAGTAATTATTTATTAAGTGCACTTAAATACACTGTAAGTGGATTTAATATGTATCATTCTTTTGTGGTTACACCATTTGACATTTTCAGGAGCATTCAGTCTTTTGGTTTAAAAAATGTTACAATGTCATTTCAAATGACATAAAACCAACAAAAATTCAAAATGTACATTTTAACAAACCTGATGCTGCTTTTAAAACAATTTAAAGATATTTTTAAATCGCTCATGTTACCATCCCTTATTTGTCACTGTCACTACAGTCAATGAAAATTATGTTAACAAATAATCTCTTCTGCTTGCCTGATTTCCTCGTTACCATGTTTGCGTCCAACTCTGCAGTCTTCAGATGTCCATTAAGTGTTATAATAAGGTCCTGATGCTAGATATAGCGTTACATGCTCTAGGATGGTAATTCTTTGTATGACTTCTGGATTCAAATCTACATCCACATTTTAGTCTTTCCTTCTTTCAAAGTCACAAACAAATCTGTAATGATGACACAATGTATACCCATTCTCAACCTATTTATTTTGTCTGGATTCACAGGACTTCATGGCAGGGATTATGGTTGGTTAACCTGCTTAACAAAGACATACAGCAGTCTTGGTTGTCTTGATACTTAGATATTTGCTAAGGAAGAAGCCGTTGAGGTTGAGTAGATGGAATAACATGAAATGTGCAGTAAAATGTTGCTGCATTTGACATAGATATGGTATAAAAGTGCTAAATGGCACAGGAGTTGGTTTCCGTGGCTGTAGTCACACCTGTCTTCTTAACGTGACCTGGAAAATAGCTGCGTTGTAAAAGAGAAGGATTAACACAGTCTTTATAATAACGACATCATGCAGTACACCATGTATGTCCTATTGGTGGTAAGGGGAAGGTGCACTCGTTTATAGACAACATGCCTCCGTATATGTGGTTGGCACGTTCTGCACATGCTTGAAGTTGCCTTAGGAGGAATTTGAAATGTTTGTGCAGCCATGCAGGACACTCCTGCACAGAAAACACACACAAGTCTTAACAGTGCCGGGGAGAAAAAAATGGCTCGACTGCTAGAACAAATATAAGCACTCTTGACCAGTTGTCATCCCTTGTCCTCTCACAGCCTCTTGATCGGATACAAACATGTTTTCCACTGGACAGAAGAGCGTCCTTGCTTTTATTTGCCCTTTCGCTGGAAGCTTGGATGGTAGAGAGTCGTTCCCTGAATAACGTCAATGTTCAAGGTCGCCACTTGTTATTAATGATGTAATGAAACTTCATGTTCAACACATTTGCACACGCTGTCAAATTCATCTTAATGTTTCCATAAAGCATCTTATTGAACTGTGTTTAACGCTACGTAAACTAAATAACAAGTCAGTGGTAAAATAAGATGCCTTTTATTGTAACTGTATTCTTAATACAATTAAATTGTGAGTGCCCATGTTAGTGCTATTCAAACATACTACTATATATATTCAGCATCACACCCAATCAATAACAACCCATTATACAACTATATGCACAAATGTATGAATCATTTTTTAAAAAGTGGTTTGCAGAGTCTCTGTGTGTGGAAAGAAACTGTTCAGAAGTGACATTTTAGCGCCATTAAATTTGAATCAGTAAAATCTAGCAACGACTCCTTCTGCATCTATGTATGTCCTTCACATATCTCGAGAACCGTTCATTTGATCTACTTCACACTTGATGGCTTTATTGCCGGAGACCCTAGCGAGTGCAGTCCCGAATTTGGTGCAATTTGGACACGTGACACGTTCAATATTAATAAACTTTAAAATAAACTAGCAATCGAGAGAGCAGCTCAGCTCTATAGCAGCAGGGCGGGGCTCCACAGCTATGCGGCTGCATGTGATGAGCACAGGTGGAGATCAGCACCGTATAGTGAGCCAGAGGAATGACTATTTTCACATGGTGTCCTTGGATATGCGACACGTTTAATATTAATAAAGGTTGAATAAACAAGCGAACAAGCAAGACACTCAGCTCTGTGTTTGAGCATAGAGGGTGACGGTCGTCCGCTGCTGGTGTGGACCATCTCCCTCTATCTGGAATGAATTTGGACTAGTGTGAGAGGATATTCTTACTAAATTACATGAGGCCTACCTGGAAATGGTTAAAAGACTTGCGTAATAGTCATATAACGAAAAAACGACTGAAAAAATGGAGTGTAAATTTCCTTTAAAGGCTCAAGTCACCGCATGATGTGTTTTCACCACAAAATATTTATAGTGCTGATTTTTTTGTTTTTGTGCTTCATAATAATAAAACAATAGCACAGCTGGCCATCAGAGCGGTACAGCGAGTCAGCGGAAAGGTTTTTTTGACATTGTGTGCTCTAAAAAGAGAAAAGTAGGCGGCGAAAACAAAGCTTTTAATCAAGAATGGGCAGACTCTTAGGCTACCTCCCACGGGCCGTTAAAAAACCAGCGTGTAAGCACAAAAATTTGAGCAAATATATCCACTCAGATGATCCACACTGAAGCCACACAAAATAAACGATCTTAGAAGCCCAGTATGATTGATTTTATTTTATTTTAACACTTTATTTCTAGTCTTTTTTCAGATTACAGAGCAAGGAAAAATAAATTAAATTAAAAAAATAAATAAAATAATGTATATATCTATATGTACATGCACACTCAAAAATCTATAGATGTGCTCATATACTAAAATACTGCATACATACATACACACATGTACTCATAAACACTCCTACACCCACATTATACTTGAAAAGAAGAGCAAAGATTCACTATTACAGCATTTTAACATCTGTGTTTAATAGAGTGTTAGTTTCTTTAATGTATTTACTCATTCACATATCAACATTATTAACATTTCTATGCATTGAAGCAGCAGTAGTCACATCTTTAACAGGCAGTTCTCTCGTGTGTAGTAAATGGCTGCTAAACACGTCATGTTGCTTTATTATCCATTTGTTCAGATGTCACAATTTCCCTGAGCAGCCTTCTTCGTGTATGTGGGATGTTACACAAGTCTCATGTGCCTGCTTTGCTTTCCTCTCAGCCTCCTTTTTTTTCAAGGGCTGTTGAATTTTGGTTTTATTTTTAGCCGCTTTGCAAATGTTCATTTTCTTTAGTGGTAAAAATTTAATGGGGATGTTATGTTTGTGTTGTTTTCACCTGATCAGCTACAGTAAAAAATAAATAATAAATAGTATTACATCTTCATGCATTGTTAATGATTATCTGTCAGTTGGATGGCTGATCATCCTCTGTGCGATGTCACTGACACGTTGAGCATAATTTATGCACATAATGCAGCACACCTGAGGAGGAGGAGGGACGCGATAATGTCCCCCCCACACGCTGAGAGAAATTGACGGATTCAGCTCGGGTCTGGTGCGGCAGCTTGAGGGTTAAGTCCGATACAGCAGTTTACACTGCGGATGGATGTTCGCTAGTACAGAGGAGTCCCATGCTGTAGCGGAACTGCAGATCCCACACAGATCGCTGCCAAGCCAGAGGGGATTTGCTTCGATCCCATGAGCGTGTAAGGAGAGAGTTTGGAGGTGGGGAGGAGGGGAGGAAGGGGGGGTGGGATGTATTTTGAAGTAAGATGTCGAGAGAGTACACAAACCCTTGCGGGACAGAGGAAGCGTTAGAGTGCAGCTGCGGGGTGTGTTTCATAACCCCTCACCTGTGGTCATAATTTCAGTTGTTTCAGAGCTGAGAAAAGAGAAAGGAGGGGGGGGGTGAGAGAGGAGGTGGGGGCGAGTCCCTCCCAGCACTGATTGGTGCGGTCATGCACGGAGGCTGCTGATGTGCGTCTGCAGGAATCTCCTGCTTGGATTTACTGAGAAATAGCTGGAGGCTGGAGACGCTTTTTGTCTGCATCCTCTGTAGTGAGCAGGATGAACTGATGTAAGTACCTCTGATCTGCTGTTTTTTAACCGTCACGCATCCAGTTTAGTCTGAATACTTTGGCAACAAAAACAAAGACGAAGGAGGAAGTCTTGTGTTTAACTGTAGCCTTTATAAATAATGCAAGTGTGTGTCTTTCGCAGCCGTAATGGCCGGCGATTAAGTTTTATGTCAGAGTTAATGGGTTTCATCTCTTGACCTTCTTATCGCTCTTTCAATGCTGCATCCCTCCCTCTCTGCCCTCCATTAGAGATCTGCAGTACAGTGTCTAACCATGTTATATGTGCTGAGTGTCACTTAACTCTCAGGGGAGCCCCCTTCTACCCCCCCTCCACCTGAATGGTGTTAAGGCATGGGCCCTCATTAGCATTTGAATACGTTTTTTCCATGGAGGGGGGGGGCGAGGGGAGTTTTAGCAGTTGTCAGCACATCCCCGGCACATCGTTTTCAATTTCTGAAGTGATCAATCATCTTATTCTACTTGTTTGCTGCTTCACTGCCAGCAGCCAGCAGCAGAGTGTGATCCTGTTGTTGTTTTCCGTCTTTGGCCGCAGTGCAACTCGCACAATGTTCCTGAAAGTGTGCTGCCGCTTTGGACTTTTGTAGCAATTTGTTCCCCTACTGACGTGCAAGTCGTTTTGTCGATTTCATTCCTAATTTGATTTAACGGGGTTGCAGGATTTTGATTATATAAAACCTCTTTTGAACAAATTGGAGTTTTTTTTTTCTTAGTTTTGTTGCTGCAGGAGTCTCAGAGAGCTTTTAGTGCTGCTCTTATCATGTGGGAACTCATCTGTGGTTGCAGTGGGGGGGTAGGGAGGGGGGTTAGGGAGGGGGGGAGCTCATTTGGGTCTCCAGAAAAAGAGTGGTGTCTTATCTCAACTTATCTCAGCTAAATTTGGTGCTTTACTACCTCTCTGTGTAACATGTGAGAATCCCAGCACCAGCATTAACTCCCCTCCATTTTAAAATCTTTTTTTAATAGCCACATAAAGGATTTGTGAAATTGATCAACCTCTCTTTGTTGTCTTTAGACCCTGCAGACAAAAAACCCAACGAATGGGCCCTACTTAGAGAGGAAACTTCATTCATTTTCTTTTCTGTATTGCATCATTTTGTCTGAGTCGATATGCTGCGTTTAATATAACAAGAGGTCATTAAACATTCTCCAGTGTTCATGCTGCAAGTTTCCCTTAAATCACGCTGTTGCAGCATCACAACGGCAGAATTAATGAGAGCTATTTTTAGCTCCTCTTGTCTCAGAGTGGTCAAAATTGAATAAGGTTCTGCCTCATCCCCCAAACCACACTACAGCAGCAAAATCTATGCTCTCAGTCAGAGGATTGAACACGCCACCACAGTGCCTCAGTTCTTTCTTTTGGAAGAAATATGGTTTTATTTTTATGCTGAATAGAGAGTCTGGGAACATGCACTCTTTAATTTTAATGATCCTCCAAAGTGAATACAAAATGAAACACCATCTCAGCTTCCCTCGTCATGGGTTGTGTTGGGTAGTATTGTGATGACTCATTGTTTATTTTCGTCTCCAAGAAGGCAGACTTTCTTCTTTTATTTTGGGTTTTTTTTTGGGGGGGGGGGGGTTTGGGTTCAGTTTTTGCTTACATGAATTCATCTAAACTGTATCGGTGTTTGTAATATAGCAAAGATGTTAGATTCGCTCTGGAAAATCACATTTCAGGATTGTTTCAGTTGATTTCTTTCTGTTTTTGTGGTGGCTGCAGGACAGAGTCTGGGAAGTGAAGAAGAAGAAGGCAGAGATGCGAGACATGACTTGGAATAAGACCCCGATGATGAGCTCCTTTCACTATTTTTCCAGCCAAATAGATTTTTGAATTTGAAAACAACTGTCATAAGACAGGTACCTTGCCAAAGTGGCTAGTAGGCACGCCAACAGCTGCCAAAATCTGTTCACATTCATTGTTCTTGCCTCAGACTGGAGCACCAGGTCGCACGTGTCGGGGGTCATCGTTGCTAAAAATGTCCTCCAAAATTCAAACTAGCAGGAGTGGAAAATGGAGATGTGAAAAATAAAATCCTAATTATCTCATGAGCACCTAAGTAAAACATTTCCATAAATATATTTTGGATTTTTCTGAGTTGTAGCTTCTTCAAGATACATTGTCCCTGTTAAGGTATAAAAATGATCACCGATTCTACCAATCTAGTTCTACCAATTCAAAGCACATATAATTGAACAACCACCTTAACCAATCATGCTCCTATCAGGGTGTTAAAGAGTCTGTATCTCCTGGTGTATGCTGCCTGTTTAAGGGCTAGACTTTATTTCTAAACATATGAAAAGTGGCACAGTAGAACTAAATAGCATTTGCTTATCAGAGCTCAGCGTGCAAAAGAAAAAAAACTCAGATAAACATAGACGGCTTATAGATTTATAAATTCAATAAAGGAAAGGACAGTTTTCGTGTCTGTCCTCAACTCTCAGCTGTGTGATCCATCTGTGTTATAGTCCATCTGTGTCGTAGTGCTGGCTCCCAAGTTGCCTGGTTGTAATCCCCCAAGCATGACCCAACCAACATGGTGTGTCTCCACTGTGGAGCGGCTGCCAGGACTGGCTCTGGCTTGTGGCATGAAGCTTCTGTTGGCACCAGTTGTTTGTGGCCGTAAAGGGCGTACACAACAAAAACTCATCAGTTACTGGATGCTGATGGGACTTCACTATAATCTGCACACACACACATATATATATATAGGACCGGAGCAGAGTCACGCCTCCTTCTTCTGACTTCCTTCTGTGTTTACTCTCATGAGATTAGTGTCTTTAGCTCTGAATAGGGTACTAAGATGTTTGGTTGGTTATAGGACTAAATACAAAAAAATGCCATGTAAATAAATAGTGTTATTTTTTTGCGTTTGTTGCGTCTTTGTTAAATCCTACAAAGCACAGCGCTTTTAAGGAGATCAAAAGAAAATGGTAACATGTTTGTTTTGGGACCGACTTTAAAGCCATTAGTGCAGACTATGTTGAGATGTAGACGTATCAGCAGTTTAATAGAGCTCATCTAAAATGTAAAAAAAGAAGCTTTTGTTTGCAAATTAATTCAGCCGTGTCTTTTTTAAAAACCTCCCACAGTCGAGAGGAACCTTCAGACACGGCCTGAAAATGTCAGGCCACTTGAACAACACCACACTGTTCCCCCCTCTGTTACCAGAGCAACAAGCTCTGCGGGAGGAGAAAGCAAAATTACATCCCTTCAAAATGAAAGGTGTGTGTATGTGTGAGAGAGAGAGAGAGAGAGTGAGAGAGAGAGAAAGAAAAAGAGGGAGGGAGGGTGGGATCGAGAAACACTGCAGGACCCTGCTAAATCTGTTTTTGTTTTTGTTGTGTGCCCCCCCCCCTTCCTAAATTCTGTTTAGTTTTTCCTCCATTTTTCAATCCCTCCTGTTTTTCCTCCATTTGGAATTTCACATACCATTAATTTTATGGTGATTTATTTATATTGGGAGCGCTCTCTAATCATATTTTCCAGACGACAAAATCACATTTCTCGCAACCCGGCTGCAACACGGCGCCTTAAATATTCTACGTTTGTTTGTGTGCATGTTTGTGTTATGCTGCATTAAAGCCTATAAACATTTCTGAAAGTAGAAATGTCAACTGGAAACAAGTGCCTACCATAACTTTTCAGTCGAGTGCCAAACACCCCTCGATAAATTTACACCAAATGTTAAGACTTCTTTGCATCAGCGTTTCCACAGTGCTGATTAAGAAGACACGAGCATAAATCCTCCCCCCCCCCCCCCCCCCCTCCTCCTTAAAGAGCAAACTTTCCAGAGAATTCATGCTTCTGTTTTCAGTCTTCTTTAATATTCAGATGTCTTTTTCTCTCTCTCTCTCTCTCTCTCTCTCTCTCTCTCTCTCTCTCTCTCTCTCTCTCTCTCTCTCTCTCTCTCTCTCTCTCTCTCTGCAGCATTCAATGTAAAAGGCCAGGAGGGGGGGCAGGGAGGGGGGTGGCCTTGTTCAAACTTCTTCTTCTTCTTTCTTTTTTTTTTCACCCACCATAAGCAGCTCGAGAGGTTTGCGACAGTTGCTGCCAAGCCCGAGAACGTCTGGGGCCACTTGTGTCGATTTATTCAGCTGCCTGTGTTCCCAGACGACCGGCTAACATTTGGCACTTGGCCGACAGGTCACGACAGACATAAGGACGATGTGTTGAAGGAAGCCAGCGTGGTAAAAAATAAATAAAACAGAACAGCCAACACATTCAGTTGGCTAAATTACTGCCTCTGACTTCTCTATTAGACACAAACAAAGCCGGGTGTTGTTCTCCTTCAAACTTAGAAGATGTTTCTTGAACTTGTAGCGCCTCCTCCTCCTAGATTTATGTATCATTATCACTTTCAGGAACTCGATAGCGACGCCATTAGCAGGTTGTCATGTTAATATGGGCGCTTATTAATCTTTCACATGACGTCCGACTGACACCTGCTAGATGTTTCGGGGTTGGATCTGCCAGCAGAGTTGTGGTTGATGTCAGTGGAAAGGCCAAGTGCTGAAACTGATGCTGCTTTTAATATAAGATTCAGCTCCCCTCCCTCATCTTTCATCATACTTTAGTGCACCGCAACATGAGATCATTTTTTCCAATGTGTTTTCTGCCGAGCTAGTCCATACTGTAAGCGTTGGGGGTGTCAAAGAAATTACCAGCAAAGCAGGAGGGAAATGTGTGATAGTCTCACCTATTAAGGTCACAGACCTGGGATCAATTTACATGACGAATGGGGGTATATGCATTAGGTGCTGCGATATAGGTTGTAATTTGCCTCAAATGGATGGACCTGATAGTATTTTATACGCCGTCATTGAATGTCTAATGTATCATGAGATTATGGCGGAGGTGAAATGATATAGAAGCGGAGATAAGAAGTGAGCTGGAGGGCGCAGAGGACAATGCTGACCTCACAGCTGAAGGAGTCGACCTTCATCTTATCCTCTCCGGTTGTTAATGTGACGACGGGTTGTGCTTTAATTGCAATGACTGTCTTTCACTGTGTGGGCTTGTTGTGCCTATTGTATTCAATACACTGTAAACACAGGACCGCATACAGTGTACTCATTATAAAGAAGAGCGTTTCCTGACTGACACCTACATGTTGAATGTGTGTGTGTGTGCGTGTGTGGCCTGTTTGATTGGCAATGTGTGGGTGCAGCACAGTGCAGCTATCTTTATCACTGTAAATAAGCAACAGAGTAAAAACAAAGTCAATAACCTGCTGCGTGCAATGAGTTCAGTGACAGTTTGTGTCCTTATTAAATTTTGTGTCTGAAATAACTCAAACACTGAGATTGCTTTTCTCTCTTTAGCAGAAACTCGTACTCAAGGGAATGACACAGGCTTCACTAAAATACAGTTTAAATACTAAAATACCTTTCAAAATGCTTACTTTAGTCTTTCTGTTTGTTCTTTTGTTCTTGGTAGTTCAGTTAGTATTTCTTTACATGCTTTATTTATGATGCAGGAGTGATGAAAATAATACAATAAAACAAAAATACCTCAGGATACTGTTGTAAAAAAATGAATCACCCAAATAATGACTCAGTAATTACTTACTTTCTTCATTCTGTCTAATGTAATGTATGCTACAGTCATGTTAAATGGACATGCCTGGAAGCAGCAAGTTTACACATTATACAGCAGATAGCTGACATACATCATTAAAAAAAGATGACGATTGACCTTTCTGACTTTGATAAAGGTTAAATTCACTGTTGTTGGAGATTATATTGTAGGAATAAACTGGCTTGAACATTCAAATTGTAGGTTTTCGGTGTGTGAAGCCTCAGTTTGAAGCTCTAACAACAAATAAATGACAGAGCTTATTGTTCTCCACAGGTATTACTGATACAAAAGGTAACAAAAATATTTAAAAGGAGAAAAGGAGAGAAGATCTTTTAACAAATGTTACAAACATAATATAAATATATAAATATTCTGCATACATTTAAACTAAATTAAATTCTTACCTTTATGCAAATGTTTAGTTTTATATTAACTTCAATTATTAAGTTAAACCCAAAATAAACACCATTTAGGCACTTTCACTGATTAACTGATAATTATTCTCATTAGGTCATTAAAATGTTCTTTAGCCAAATGATAATTGTTTGATTGATATTTGCCAGCTGTAGCGAAGACAAATAAAAAGAGTGTTTTGTTGTTTTGTTTAAGAAAACTTGGTCAGGACACGTTACATGTCTGGTGACTGAACACGTGTCTCTTTCACCACACGATAATCAGTCTAGCATAACTTAATTTTCTTCCTTAGATTTAGAAATGGTTTGATCTGTCATGTTAATCACACTGTCGTCTGTATCTCTGTTTTCTAGAGCGCAGCAATGGAGGAGACTGTCATTTGGGAACAGCACACAGTAACACTACACAGGGTGAGTTTTTTTTGTATCCTCCCTCAGATGCTCTCTCTACTTACCTCTGTTGAGGTCCAGATATCTGTCTGTCCCGTGTGTTTGTCTTGTTATCTTTGCCCCCATCCATTTTCTTTCCCTCCTATCTCCACTGCACTATCACTATCAAAAATGGGCTCAGTGTGTACATAGTTGCAGGAAGATAAGACAAAACAGAGCAGCTTTTCTTCAACATCATCTTCTCTGACATTCACCGCTGTTAAGAGCACAAATAACAATATATAACTATTCCTTCTTTGGTTTTATAGTAGTTTGGCAAAATACTTAGTTTGTCTTATCTTCAAGCAAATTTTTTTTTTTCATCCACCTAAAATCAGCATCTTAAAGTGTTTGCTTCTGTGTTTGCAGGCACCAGGGTTTGGCTTCGGGATAGCCATATCAGGAGGTCGGGATAACCCTCATTTTCAGAGTGGCGAGACCTCCATTGTCATCTCGGATGTGCTGAAAGGCGGCCCGGCAGAAGGCCTACTACAGTAAGATTTTGTTCTGTTATTGGAAGCCTGGTCAGATTGTTAGTTATTCGTATTAAATTACCCTGCCTGCTCCAAAAGGACTCCAGCGTGTCTGTTCTCTGTGCCTCTCCTCTCTGTAGGGAAAATGACAGAGTCGTTATGGTCAATGCTGTCTCCATGGACAATGTGGAGCACGCGTACGCAGTCCAGCAGCTTCGCAAAAGTGGGAAAATTGCCAAAATTGTGAGTTTAAATAGTGCTTCATGAATTGTTGAATAAGACTTTGGGTATGTTTTTGGCCAGTTTGTGAAAATGAAATTTAGAAAGTATAATGATTCAGAAAAAGAGAGGTCATATTTATAATTATCTGAATGATATGTTAAACATCCTATGCTTGCCTTTTCTCATATTTCACAATTGATCGTGCTTGATCAGGGGACTGATTGATTCCTCTTACTGTAGCTGATGTGTTGTCAGGCTCGTCTAATATCTCATTTCACTCTGGCAGACAATCAGACGAAAGAGGAAGGTGCATGTCCCCATGGGCCGCCTAGGGGAGCGGGAAACTATGTCAGAGCATGACGAGGAGGAGGACAGCTATGATGAAGAGATATACGAGACACGGAGCGGACGCAGCGGTGCTTACAGCGGCGTGGGCGGAGCCATGGGCAGGCGCAGCGGCCGAAGCAGCGGGCGAAGGGACAGGGAACGCGAACGCAGCGGCTCGAGGGAGAGGAGTCTCTCCCCACGGTCAGACCGCCGCTCGCACAACCTGCCCCCACGCCCTGCCAAGGTCACACTTGTCAAATCCCGCAAGAATGAAGGTGAGGCTCACAAAGTCGGGGATAGAGACGGAGGTCAGAAAGAAAATGGTTCTGTTTTTGGACACGTTGCAGTTGCTGGTAATCCAGGAAATCACCTGCCATTTTATTTACCCAAGTATTAAAAGACAGCCTGACTTTTAGAAGAGAATTAGACCTCCAAATCAGCACTGGTGAACTGCCAGAGTAAACAGAATTTGCCAGCCACAGCAAAATCCAAGTTAACTTAAGTAAATCTAAGTAGAAGAGCAATTAATCTTCTTTAATCAGTCCTGTTAATCCCAGCGGGAGCAGTGGCTGACAGCTAAGTGTGGTCCGTGTGCTCTTGTCACGTGAACTCTATGCTAACATGGTCTTTGTTGCTGTCGTTCACTTTGTAAGCAGAATATGGCCTTCGCCTGGCCAGCCACATCTTTGTCAAGGACATCTCCCCTGAGAGCCTGGCTGCCAGGGACGGCAACATCCAGGAAGGGGACGTTGTACTGAAGGTGAGAGGGAGAGTGGAGGAGGGAGAGAATCAATAAAGATGAATGAAACAAGTGAAAATAATGCATAATTTCCTGTTTTTTCATTTTTGTATCGATAGAAATTCAAAAAATAACTGGTAAAATGCTGAAATTGACAAGTACTCACTGAACTGCCACGCTGTGCTTTTTTACTACTATATGTCATGTGCTGTCTAATGTTGCATAACAGCAATTACAGTTGCAGCTTGATCTGCTTGATGAAGGTCAGCTCTTTTTGGAGCACACATAAAGTGCTCCATGTGCATAACAGGTACTTTTTGAACTGAATCAATCATTTCTCACATCAAGCCTTCTCGCACGTGTCATGTCACTCTCTTTTAACGGCAGCGCTTCACAGATGAGTGGTTAATAAAATGGACACTGGGTAGAATTTGCCTATTCTGTATCTGAGCCTTGGCTGCATGTCATTTTTCCTTGTCTAGGCTGCCTCTCATAGCTTTCTAATTTGATTTCACCCCGACAAAGAGGAGCAGTGTTGCAGCTAATTTGCATCTGATCTCTTGCTGTTAAGATGACAATCCATTTGTGACCGTATTATTGTATTAAAATGTTAAACAAAGACATTGTTTCACATTCCTTGGCAGTGGGAAAAAATTGTTCTTCGTCATGTCACAGTCTTTTTTTTTTCTTCTGCTCCTCTCAGATTAATGGCACAGTGACAGAGAACCTCTCCTTGATAGATGCCAAGAAGCTGATAGAAAGGTCAAAGGGCAAGCTAAAAATGGTTGTTCAGAGGGACGAGAGGGCGACCCTGCTGAACATCCCTGACCTCGATGACAGCATTCCTTCAGCCAACGCCTCTGACAGAGACGGTGAGAGTGGTTTTAAGTATTGGATTCAGCTGACACGGGGGGGCGCAGATTAAAAGCCAGTCTTGTCAGTGTGTATCTCAGACTGCAGTCGTTGAACAACTGTAAGATACAGCTTTAGGCCTGAACTGTTCTTTTCACCTGTTTTTCTTTTCTCAGCTGTCTACTGAACTGAGGAGGAAATTAAATACTGCTCTTGTTTGATCAGACATTTCAGATATCCATTCTCTGGCATCCGACCATTCCAATCGATCGCATGACAGACATCGTAGCAGCCGCTCCCGCTCCCCAGACAGACGATCTGAACCCTCGGACCACTCAAGACACTCCCCACCACAAATCAGCAACGGCAGGTGAGGATCATCCACCCGCAAATTTGCAGAATTTAGAATAATAATCATGTGGAGATAATTCAGTCTCTGCTTTTCATATTAAACAATAGTGACCCAGTTCCCACAATAATGGACATTTCAACAGAGAATAATCCAGTAGAGGCCACATTATTTAACAGAGGAGCTTCCAGTTGTCAAAGCCAGTCAAGACCGGCTTGTTTTTGTTTTGTTGTTGGGGCTTTTTGGGTTGTGAAGGACCTTCGATTTTTATGTTTGAGGTTAATACCAGCGACCAGCCCATCCGGCACTTCATTGACTGTAACCTTGTTTGAAAGCGCCTCATTAATTCTTCATTTAAACTCAGCAGAGCACCACAATTGTTGCCTTTTTCACACCGCTTAGCAACCTGAGAAAAATAGAAGCTGCAAAATCTTCAGTTTTAGTTTAGTCAAAGTTCAGTTGTTGACCCATATTACTGCGTCTCTGGGATTAAATGTCATCTGTCATTTTCAAGCAGCAACAAAGCACTTTTGAAGCATCAGTTGCAAACACTGCGAAATGATCTGAAGTGGCAAAAATGGAGTCTCACCAACAGTGACAGAAAAACACTTAATTAGATTTGCTCTTTTTATCCCCTTGATATGCCACCAGCTGGAGAGTACCGTAAGTTTGTTTATAGGTAGTAATAGTAGTAATAGACTAGTAGTAAACCCTGAATAGCTTTAAAGAACATTATTAGAGAAGTAGATCTTGTTGTAGATATTGTGACAAACTGTAAACTTGCTGCCATTGTGACAACAGAGAAGTGATGAGTTCTTGTCTGGGAAATCCCTGTTTTTAGGCAACAGCAAAGTATTACCTGATGAAATATTGTTGAAAGGCCGTTACATGGCATCAATTATTCAGTGACATGTCTTGTTTTGACTTGAGATGACAGTGTCCTATGAAAGTGTCACAAAATCTCTGTGTCCTTGAATATTTTGGTGGACAAACCGCATGTTTGGCAGAAGGACAATATGGCTTCAACACTGAGGGAACAAACGGACGTCGCCAACTATCAGTGTCAACTGTCTCTTCTTTTTTCATGTGGCTGAGCTTTTGTCAGGAATCCTTTCTTTATATCTGTGGATGTCTGGCTTAATAATGCTCTTTCTTCTCTGTTGAACAGATTTTTTTTCAGCAGTGCTCACAAAAAGCAAAAATGTTTTGTAATGATTTCCTGACATCTAAGCCACTGAAACGCTTGAATAATTCATTTAAGAAAGTATTTTAATCAGCAGGAAGGAGATGTTGGGAAGGGATGCTATTGTTTATCTAAACCTGATTTGTGTGACCTGTGACCTTTCTCTCACTCCAGGAAGTTGGCAGTTAAAAGTAGGGCCACCTCCAGGATGAGTTGAAAGAGAAGTTTGTTCCACTGCAGTCACTTCAAACAGGGTCCTTCTTAGTAGTTTTGTCCCTCACCTCACCTTGTGAATAATGTAGTACTTTGCCAGTGAGGTTGTGCCAGTAAGCTGTACCACTGGGAAGTTGGCTTAGCTTCCCCTCTGTTCTCTTCTGAGTCCTCTCTGTCAAACTCTTTGGTATATACACAATTTATCAAAAACACAAGGAAATCCTGTCATCATTTCCAGGCATAATTGGCTTGGGTCACTGTGCATCAGTTTGCTCAGCCGTACCGTTTAAAAACTGGCATTCAAGTCAAACCTCTCCTGGTTTTTAGCCAGAGCCACACAGTGAAATTCACCTGGAGGACAGAATCCACTCTGACACCTTAGATAAGCTGCTCTAAAAATAGAGCACAAAAGAGAGGAAAGGCAAAGTTGTGACCTTCAAGACTAAGATACAGCTTCAGACCTGAACTGTTCTTTTCACCTTTTTTTCTTTTCTCAGCTGGAGCGTGTCCACTGAACTGAGGAGGAAATTAAATACTGTGTAGGTTTTCAATTGAGAGTACAGCCTAGTTGTAGTGTGTAGTCAAGACTGCCTCCAAGCTCAACATCTCCTGAATACACTATTTATAATGTCGTCCTTTTCATAAGATAAATTGTACAAAATCTATTTTTGTCTGCAGTCACAGAAGTCGTGATGATGAACGGGTCTCGAAAGCGGCTTCAACACCAGCGAAGCTAGCAGAAGAGATTCCTCTGCCCAAACCGAAGGAGCCGGCTATTGCCAGAGAGGAGAAACAACTCCCACCACTCCCAGGTCAGAGATACAACACTCCGTTTTTATTATACTTGTAAGGCAACGAAACATTTCAGCAAGTATTTCCCTGTCTGTCATCAGCATCAGACATTCAGATGACTTCATAATAGTGAAATGAAATCTTGTTTGAACTCGTCATTTTTGCCCTTTTTATAAGCACAAATACAAAAAAAAAGTTAGATCCAGACGCCTGCTGAGCATGGCTGAGTTTGCCTAGAGCCAAGTGACAATAAACCGTATGAGCTGATCGAGTCTGACGTTCCTCCCCGGCCTGCAGCACTCTGCTGCTTTTCTGTTTGACCTCCCTGCTCAGGACGCTGTGTGCCTTGAGTTTGTGTGTGTGCTTGTGTGCACAAGTGTCAATGTGATAATGTTTTGCCTGTGTGGTTTTGAGCAGTTGTGTTTTTCTTCAGTGCAATTATTCTCAATTAAACTTATGTAAATGTAGTGATGTTAATTTGTTACAGTGTTGTGGGTGTTTTCCTTTTTTCAAGCATGCGCATGTTAATCACTTGTCTCGTTACTTCGTGTTTTCAGAGCCCAAGCCGGTGTATGCTCAACCTGGACAGCCGGATGTAGACCTGCCAGTCAGTCCCTCTGATGCCCCTGTGCCAAGCGCTGCTCATGACGATAGCATCCTACGGTAAAAATCAACAGCATCATAAACCATACCATAAAATATACAAGTCTCCTGAGGAACTACAGCCAAAAGTCCATTAGCTCTCAGTACACTTAATCAGATGAGAAGGCGACTGTGAGAGGAAACTTTTAATGTGCAGTTCCATAGCGACCGCACATCTTGACAGTTTTTGAAATGCTCCTGTGCACATCGTGCCCTGAGTTATCTATAGAAAGCAGAGAATTCACTGCCTTAAAAAACGTTGCACGCACTTGTTTGCTGGCAAGTTGAATAAGTGGCTTTGAATATGACTGAATGCACAATGTGTCAGTGCTTGTGCATGAGACAAACACTTGTCTGTGGTTATTTTGGTCCATAGCTAAAACGTTGAAATGAATTCAAATGTTCTCTAGGATTGTATATTTCCTTTTCTAAAGAGCAATTTTACATCCTTGCTTTTGCAAACTCACTAAAAAGTAAACACTCTCTCAACAAAAGAAAAACCTGGCTGGCAGCCAAGATTCACTTATTATTCATAAAGTGTAGTTTGCATTGGAGAAAAGGAAACGCCATCAAATGGTGCCATGTCAAAGAAAAGCAGCCTTAACTATTGTCTTCTTCCCTCATCCTTAGGCCGAGCATGAAACTGGTGAAGTTCAAGAAGGGGGAGAGTGTGGGGCTGCGGCTGGCTGGGGGGAATGATGTGGGCATCTTCGTCGCTGGAGTGCTGGAGGATAGCCCAGCTGCTAAGGAGGGACTGGAGGAGGGCGACCAAATTCTCAGGGTAGATACTTTATTTTTTACACAGTGCAGTGTATGAGCTGGCTGCAGTTTTCAGAGTTGATGTGGTTGTTTTACTTTAGTTGTTGCTGGAAAAAAAGTTATACATCAAAAACTGTGTGTTGCAATTGATCTCTTTGTTTTAACAATGGGTATCTGATAGTGTCTGTAAACAGCCATGTTTTATGGGGTATGCGTCTCAAGCTTTCCCTTTTATTTGCGGTTTTACACGCTGGCAGCTCCAAAATTCCTTTACCTCCAGGCCGGTCTCTTAGCAATATCCCCGAGGGAGCACACACACACAAAAAACTGTGTTTCCTCTCGCTGTGTTTGTTCCATTTCCTCACAGCCATATATCTCACTGCTTGTACCTCCTCCTCTTTTCTCCCAGTATAATGAGGAATGACTTTGGTTCTTGCAGTGCAGTAAAACCTGCAGTTTCCCAGGCAATGCTGAGAACAGGAAGAGAAATTTAAACCTAAATTTAAATAGTGATTTACACTTTCTGTTGTGCACACAATATACAATGAAGGCTTAAATTAAAGTGAAAAGTACTAGATAGCAGGGAAGTTATTATGTAAAAAGTATGACACAGTAATCTCTGTTTTCCCAAATTCCAGGTAAATAATGTAGATTTTGCAAATATAATCCGCGAGGAGGCGGTGCTGTTCCTCCTTGACCTTCCTAAGGGTGAAGAGGTCACAATTCTTGCCCAGAAGAAGAAAGATGGTAAGTGAAGTGAGTAAGGGGAAACAACAAGACCTTGATTTCTATCGGCCTCATTGGTCCAGTGGATCTGACTCTCTGCTCTGTCCTGTTCAGTGTATCGGCGGATCGTGGAGTCTGATGTTGGCGACTCCTTCTACATCCGGACCCACTTTGAATATGAGAAGGAATCTCCGTATGGGTTAAGCTTTAATAAGGGCGAGGTGTTCCGTGTTGTGGACACTCTCTATAATGGAAAACTGGGCTCCTGGCTGGCTATTCGCATCGGCAAGAACCACCAGGAGGTGGAGAGGGGCATCATCCCTAATAAAAACAGGTGACTCTAACACTTTGGCTTTAATTATACATTCTCAAGAGAATGACATGCTAGATAAATGTTTGTCACAACAGTGGACAGTCATTCTCCTTATTTGTATTAAGTTTGTTATTGTTATCATTGCCCTGAAATGTACTTAGTTGCTGGCAGTGTTGAAGTGAGCAGTGCCAAGTTTATGACACATCCATTAGCTTGTGTTACATTATGAACTATCCCTCTTCCTGCTATGTGTCAACAGAGCGGAGCAGCTCTCCAGCGTGCAATACACTCTCCCCAAAACAGCAGGGGGCGACAGGGCGGACTTCTGGAGGTTCCGTGGTCTTCGCAGCTCGAAGAGGAACCTGAGGAAGAGCCGAGAGGACCTTTCCTCCCAGCCAGTTCAGACAAAGTTCCCGGCGTATGAAAGGGTTGTACTGAGAGAAGGTGAGAAATCTGGCCACATCTGCTTGTCCATAAATGTCAATGTGAGACTTATGCTGCATTCTTATTGTAGTGCTAGAACTATATAGTGGGAAAGCACCATTAGTGAGCTCATTTTATTTTCATTCTCTTTTTAAACAGCTGGTTTCTTGAGACCTGTCGTGATATTTGGGCCCATCGCTGATGTTGCTCGAGAAAAACTCTCCAGAGAAGAGCCAGATCTTTTTGAGCTTGCAAGTAAGTTTGTAAATATAAATTGTAAATATAATTGCAACTGACACAAATCATAATAGTATCTTTTTTGTTTGTTTGTTTGACGTAAATCTCTTCTGTCTTGTTTCCCAGAGAGTGAACCGAGAGATGCAGGAACTGACCAGCGTAGTTCAGGAATCATTCGTCTTCATACCATCAAGCAAATCATTGACAGAGTGAGCATGCCTCCTCTTTTTATTTATAATGAATGCATTGTTGATTAACTTTCAGACTATTTAATCACATGTTCTTCATGCTTCCCTTTCTCTGTCTTTATTTCATGAAGGACAAACACGCTGTGCTGGACATCACCCCAAATGCTGTGGATAGGCTGAACTATGCTCAGTGGTATCCGATCGTAGTCTTCCTAAATCCTGATAATAAGCAAGGTGTGAAGAACATGAGGACCAGACTGTGTCCAGAGTCCAGGAAGAGTGCCAGGAAGCTCTATGAGCGAGCCATCAAACTGAGGAAGAATAATCACCACCTGTTCACCAGTGAGTGGGCGCAGAATGTTGAAAGACTGGAAGAAAGTGAATTGTCTGTTTTTTAAATGTATTAACTTGATGAAATTACTCTAAAATGTTTTCTTAGCCACCATCAACTTGAACAACATGAATGATGGTTGGTACGGAGCACTTAAAGAGACCATCCAGCAGCAGCAGAACCAGTTGGTGTGGGTGTCGGAGGGCAAGGTGAGAGAGGGGCCGTTTAGGTTTTGTAAATCCATATCATAGAACAACATTATGAGATCTGCTGGAGCCATGAGGTAATGTTTCTCTGCTCTCCTCAGGCGGATGGTACTACAGAGGATGACTTGGATATCCACGATGACCGTCTTTCCTACCTGTCGGCGCCAGGTAGCGAATACTCGATGTACAGCACAGACAGCCGCCACACTTCAGACTATGAGGACACTGACACAGAGGGTGGAGCGTACACAGACCAGGAGCTAGATGAGACTTTGAATGATGAGGTGGGTCTGCCCACGGAGCCCGCCATCACCCGCTCTTCCGAACCTGTGCGAGAAGACCCACCTGTAATTCAGGACACTCCTGGTTACCCTGGATACCAGCACCCAGTGCAGCCTGACCCAGCCAGTCGTATAGACCCTGCTGGTTTCAAGATGGCCGCTCCGCAGCAGGTAAAGTTCATATCTCACTTTGCAGGCAAGCCACTGCAGGCTGTGCCTGTCAGAGATGGATGTATGGCTTAAAGTATATGACTGCAGAGCAGAGGAGTAGCTCCTTTGTGTTCAGTGTTGTTTCCTGACCTTTGTTAAGATTACATGTGCTTTGTTAAGTAATAAACATGTTTTAGAAGCTACTGGTATGTTATCTAAAACCACATTTTTGCAAGAGCATTCTCTGGCCGGTGTAAAACTGATTCAGTGTAAGGAAGAAGATCATGGTGTCGGGGTGAGGTGTACTTTGTGTGCCCTTGGCAGGCTGTGTTATAAATGTCTTTTAACAATATTTCACAGCAAGATGAGGCTGCTCTGCCCATGCCCTCGTTGCCTCCGACGGTGGTAGCACCCCCTGCTGTTGAGCAACCTGTACAGCTAGAGGGTATGCACCTAGAGGAGCCGTCTGCTGCAGCCGCAGCTCCTCAGGCTGATTCACTTAGCAGTCCCAGCCCTGCCCCTGAGCTTATTCAGCCCCCACCACCACCACATGAACCCCACCCGTCTGGACCACCTGGTCCAGAACCAAAGGTACCCGCTGTTTCACCAGCCACTCGGACCGGGCCTGGGCCCCAGCCTGCTGTTTTAACTGCCTGTCTTCTCGCACATGCTTTCCACTCGCTCTCTGCATGACATGCCCACACTGTGTGACTCACTGAGCCCACTGTGTGCCTCTGGCTCCCAGAGAAAATGTGTGACAGACTAGTCCACATGCACCACAGTGGGCTGGGAGACCAGAAGGACTGGTACATCTGAGTCTTTGACCAGGGTGAAGACATCCACAACCAGCCCTAACTGTTGCCTCTTACTTCCTTTGCATGGCTCCTAATGTTTTTTGGGTTCCTTTCAGCTTTAACTCTCCTCAGTAGATGAACAATAGTAGCACTTACAGTGGCATCGTAATGGTAGATGTGTCGTCTGTTGTAGTGCCAGTAGTTTGACGTTGCATTAGATGCAAACTGAATGTTGGTTGCATGATGAAAGCTAACCTGCAGACAGTACTATTGGTAATGATTTCCATCAAGCAATTCTCCCTATGGAAAGACACACCTACATCAACACACTGCATTATGTCTTCTGTTCCATAGTTTTGTTCTGAGTAGATGCCAACAAACAAACCTTCTTCCATAGGAAGTACTGTAACTAGATTTGCTGTCTACAGGCTACACATCATATGTTTGAAATGAGGCCTTTCAGAAATGTACAAATTGCTTGTTAGTCCACTATTTATAAAACGTGTTAATGTGTAAGATCTACTTGTGAATATCATCATCATTCTTGAAAGGCATCTTGTCAAACAGGCATTCAGAACTGTTTTGAACAATGGACAAATGTTTGCTTGTGTAATTTGCACTTTGACTTGATGTTGAATTAAATTATGAGGGTTTTTAAAAGAAATAGTTTAGTTAATATTTTAAATGTTCATTTCTTTTAAGATTTCACTTTATTTCCCAGTACTGAATTTAATCTTTGAGTTAATTTTAATCTGGTGTTGGGAAACCCTTTTTCCCTGACTCTCTGTCCTTCAATATGGTGGTTGTTAGGAGCTCAAAATGATGATGTGACAGATGTATTCATTCAATGTCGTTTCTTCACAGATGTACAAGAAAGATCTGTACAGTATGGACGAACCCATGCGAGTCAACCATGGCCTGAAGCAGTCTATGAGCTACAGTCACCAGCCGCCGTACCAGGACAAACAGCCATACCGTGAATACGACCACCCGCCTTACGGTTACGATGGAGGCGGCTACACAGAACCAAAGCCTCACAACACTGACTCTCACCTGCACTACGACAACCGTGTGCCTCATTACAACGAACAGTGGCCCCCCTACGACCAGCAGACCTCATCCTCCCAGCCCGCAGGTTACCAGCCGGGCCACCAGCAACCCATGGGCTACAACCCCAGGTCCCCCTACGAGGATGGGCCAGCGAGGGACTACAGCCCTCCTCAGCCACGCTACGATGAGGCCCCACCTGTCGGGTACGATGGCAGACCACGCCACAGTAAACCTGGGCCCATTCGTTATGATGAGCCACCCCCACCCCCACCTCCAACAGGCTATGAAGCCCGCTCTCCTTACGAGTCAGAACCTCACTGCTTCCCCATTAATTCACCTCGATCACCGGAGCCCCCAAAGCAGTATTACGGCGACTCTGGTCTGAGGCCCACCTACATTCCGGGGCCTCCAAGCCGGGGCTACAAGCCAGGGATGCATGAGCCCATGATGAACTCTGAACCACCCATTCCCCCTCCTAAATCAGAGACCCTTTCCTCACCGGGCGAGCAAGCGATCTCTCCGGGCTCCAAACCGCTGCCCCCGCCACCCCGGGAAGACATGGATGAGGACCCGGCCATGAAGCCGCAGTCAGTGCTCAACAGAGTCAAGATGTTTGAGAATAAACGGTCTGTATCTATGGACAGGGCTAAAGAAGGAGAGTCACCTGCAGTCAGGGTAAGAGCTGTCGGCTCATTAGCTCAAACATTTTCTGCAAACTTTCTATGAAACTCGAGTAAGATACAAGAAGCACTAAACACATCCTCTCTTTGCCTTTCAGCCTGCAGATGTTCCCAAACCTGTGAATGCACCTGGCCCAGTCCTCAAAGCTAATTCCCTCAGCAACCTGGAGCAGGAGAAGTCCACCTATAGGTGTGTAGTCCTCATTATAGCACTTCAGGCTGTAGAGTAGGTAGGTGAAGGACAACTCAAAGAACGCTGCAAAAAGCGTCTTTTAATTCATACATTGTTGTTTGAGCTCCACCTAGTGGAGCTGAGTCACTGTGCTGGAAGCTAGACTTACAGTATGTGGTGTGTAAAGATCCAAAAGACTATTAGGAACATCACAAATGATGGAAGAAGTATTGAGGCCCATCTAATTATTATACTATTGGATTATTCTTAGTGATGTATTACTGTCTGTGCAGTATTTTAATGTGTAGCTGGTGGAGGAGGAGCTAATTCTAACTACATTATATGCTGCTGGGTAGTTCATCTAAAACAAAACATCATACTTGATAAACTGATCATACAAAGTTTTGCCTGGAGTAAACAGTAACATTAGGTATGAAATGTTGCTGACTGTTTACACCTATAAACTTACGTTAGGATTGTTTTGACAACAGATTATGCTGTAGGGAGGTGTTTAATCCCTATTTTGTGGAGTTTCTTTCAGCCCCATCAGACCTGTAGCTAACACCATCACTACTGCTGGCACAGTAGGATTTAAGTCAAATCTAGAACCCAAATCAATTAATACATTTTAATCAGTAAATTAGTCCATCCTTTTTATGCAGGTTATCTTGGTCCAGGTCACATCATTATAAATTATTGTTATACTGCTGTTAAGTACTAGGAAAAAAAGATGTAAGAATAAATAACTCCAGGTCATATTGTCCGCTGTCATACTTTCATACTTTGCAGCTGTTTCACTTGTTGTCCTTGGCTTCCTCCGCAGGGCTCCTGAGCCACAGAAGCCTCACACTAAACCTCTGGATGATGTAGTGCGTTCCAACCACTATGACCCAGATGAGGATGAAGAGTACTACAGGAAGCAGTTGTCCTACTTTGATCGCCGTAGCTTCGACAGCAAAGCCATGGGCCAGCCCAGTCCTGGCATCAATCGCTTCCATGACCTGCCCAAACCTGCTCAGCTGTCGTACCCGTACAACAGGTACGACCACACACGGGACTGTCCTGAGCTCTGTACTCACACCTGCTGCAGAATCACACTTGTTTTTTTATTGATTGTGTCGTTTGTGTTGTCCTGCTGCAGAGTTGAGAGTGTAGAGAAAGTGAGTCCAGTAGAGAAAAGATACGAACCCCTGCCTCAGATCAGCCCCTCCTCTCAGTATGGGCCACCTGCCTCCGCCATCCCACCCAACACGCTGCCTAAACTCAGCCCCAGTGACGGTGAGCTCTATAACCTTTCCTGTCTGACTCTCATATATAATGTAATATTTATCTAGAGTTCATAAATATGCAATAATGTGTCACCTCTGCTCTTCAGATCTGTCGTTTTGGGCTTCAACTAAGAATCAATTTAATTATTAATGAATCTGTAGATTCAATCACATCTTCAAATTATTCAAGTTTCATTATAGTCTAAAACACAAAGATATTTAGTTTACTATCACATAGACAGAGCAGTGCTACACATTTGAGCAGCTGGAACTAATATAATCCATTAACTAATAATCCATTAACTAATTGTTTAAGCTCACAACACATGCAGAAAATGTTATTGCTTTATTGTGCCTGTTCTAAATAAAAATAGATCATTATCTAACCTGCTAAAGATATAATCATTTGATCAAGACTGTATTTCAGTGATTGTTTCCTCCCTCAATATTTGCAGGGAGCTCTATACCTGAGCCACTGAGCTCGCCCAATCCTAAACCTGAGCTGGCAGCTCTCAGGCCGGCTAGCAGGGACGAACCCACACCAGGCGGCTACCTGCCTCCGAGGGGCCTCCCTGACAAGTCCCCCGTCAACGGCACTGACACAGCAGCCCCAAAGACCCTTGGTGCTCCCACTACCTACAACCGCTATGTCCCGAAGCCTTACACCAGCTCAGCCCGGCCCTTCGAGCGCAAATTTGAGAGCCCAAAGTTCAACCACAACCTCCTGCCCAACGACACACAGGTGAAGACGGACCTCCTCAGCAAGGCCGGCGTGGTGAGCAACAGCGGTGGAAAGCCTCAACTGTCACCACAGCCCCTGGACCACGACAGCGGCCTGGACACTTTCACGCGCACTATGGACAACAGACCCAAATACCAGCACAATAACATCAACGCCATCCCTAAGGCCATCCCTGTAAGGTACGACGCTCATAAATTTTACTCAAATCAAACAGCACCAGTAAGTTCCTGGAGAGAAGTTACAGAGGCAGAACGAGACGTGTTTGTTCTCGGGGGGGTTTGCTTTTCTGCACTCTGCTGTGCATTACTCTCTGCCTGCGCTGCTTTGACTGATGATACTGACTTCTGTGCCTCTGTTCCTCAGCCCCAGTGCGCTGGACGATGACGACGAGGATGAAGGGCACACTGTGGTGGCCACCGCTCGAGGGATCTTCAACTGTAACGGGGGGGTCCTGAGCTCCATCGAGACGGGCGTCAGCATCATCATCCCCCAGGGTGCCATCCCCGAGAGCGTGGAGCAGGAGATTTACTTCAAGGTGTGCCGGGACAACAGCATCCTGCCCCCCCTCGACAAGGAGAAAGGTGAGTCCCACGGTACCGTTTCTGTCCTGAAAATGTCAGAAAACAAGAAGTTAGAAACAAGAAACTACATCTGAGAAAAGTATTTACAGTAAACAGGAAGTTTTGTTGGGTTTTTTTTTTTGCTGCAGATATGCATATTAATAAATGTTTACATTAAGATAAAGTTTCAGCCGTACCTTCATCAGATAATTAAAGCTATGAGGTCAGGAACAGTTACAGCAAACAATCTAAACATAGAACACTACACATCTTTATTATGAGTTGTATGAATTAAGCCTTAAATAGATGGAATATGTAAAAAAGACATTTAGTTATATGTACAGTTATAAATCTGTTCTCCATACTTAACATTTAACACCAGAGGAGTGTTGTAGTTTAATTAACCCAGCAAGTCAGTCAACATTTAATATTCTTCCACTACGAAGACAACAGAATCCATACTTCCTCTTGTTATAAATAATCCTGCCTTTGTGTTTGTGTGCTGATGAATTCCTGCATGTTTTGATTTCTGGATTAAAAATCTTGCCGTGTGTCTTTGCAGGAGAAACGCTGCTAAGTCCGCTGGTGATGTGCGGCCCTCACGGACTCAAGTTCCTGAAGCCGGTGGAGCTGCGCTTACCTCACTGTGCGTCTATGACCCCTGATGGTTGGTCTTTTGCTCTAAAATCCTCCGACTCCTCGTCGGGTACGCTGTCCTCTCTCTGTCCTTTTGGGGTCTGTGGGCTGCCTTTGGTGATTTATAGCAGAGAATTAATTTGTGTCTGAATAATTTTAATCATCTCTTTTTTTTTCTCCTCACTTCTTCATCATGCATGTGCTGTTTGGAGATTTGAGTTATTTTTATTGTTTTAATACATTTCAAGATTGTATCCAAATCTTGAGCTTCCTAACAATCATATAAATTTAGTAAAAAAAGACACAACACAACGTCACCAGAGCCGCAGCTGTTAGTCGATTAACTGTTAACTGAGTCCATCGACAGAAAATTAATCGGCAACTAAAATGCCAAGAAAACTCCTCAATAGTGAAGCTTTTCTTTGTCTTATCTGACATTAAACTGAATATCTTACAGTTTTGGACTTCAGGTTGAACAAGATAAGCAATTTAAACTCTTTTCTGACATCTCACAGACCAAACACTTAATCAGCTAATTTAGAAAAGAATCTGTAGATGAACAGATAGTGAAAATAATCGTTACAAATGCCACCCTTTTCTTTAATTGCTTTCTTTATTTGCTTTGAACAGAGAAGACGGTGTTACAAAAAGCATGCAGTTTATTTGCTGTCAGTTTTGAGTTCAGTTTTTTGTTATGGATTAACAAAGCTTGACCTTTTTTTTACCTGCAGTTATGTTGCTTGTGCTGTAATCATGACTTTTATGTAAGATGTAAGATCATTCTTTATGATGAAGGTGCAGAAGGTGTGCTTACATAATGCAGCTAACAGATTATATAATTTAATGCATAAATGAATGCAGAATGTATTATGAACTCCTGCTCATCCGCATTAATAAATGACAGAGTTGCTGTGAGTTAATGTGATCAGTGAACGCTCATTAACTCACAGTGACTTCAGACTTTAATGTTTATGTCACCAAATTATCTGGAATCAAGTCACACAGGTCAAACTCATGCATGTAATCCGCCTTTCCAAAAACACAACAGTATTTATGTACTATTACTATTTTGATATCATTTTTGTGAGTTTTAATGTATATTAAGTTGTCATTTGCAATTTAGCGTCATGATATTTACTTTAGAGGAGACAAGTCACCACCAAGCAGTCACTGTATCAGGTGCAGTTCTGTTAGCTTTAACAGGTCTGACTGTTTTCACCCAACCTGCTCCATATTTTTTGGGTTTTCAAGTAAACAAGTAAATATAATGAAATAAAAACAAAAACACTCATATGTGACTGCCGAGTTTCATAAGAACAACTTGATATTTGTATGAGAAGCTGCTGTTGTGTTCTCAGAGAAGCTGAAGCTCTCCTTTTTTTCTATGTAACTTGATCACTGTTAATTTGGTGACATATAAATGAATGTAAGAAGTAACTGAGTTAACATTCATTAAATATAGCATCAACTAATCACATAATAGGAGCTCATTATACATCCTGCGTTAATTGATGCATTAAATTGATTCGTTAATTGATGCATTAAATGATAATATATTATAATATAATTATAAGTGGTATCAGATGAACAATGTTTTTTATTGCTAAAAACTTTTTCTTTTTTTTTTTCTTTTTTTGCTTTGAGCATCTGCCTTGTTTATGTTGTCTATATTTTAAAGAGGAAGGGCGGTTCTCCAGCAGCTGACATCATGTGTCTATTTCCCGCAGGTGATCCTAAAACCTGGCAGAACAAATCTCTCCCTGGAGATCCAAACTACCTGGTGGGTGCAAACTGTGTGTCTGTGCTCATTGACCACTTCTGAAGAGGGCAACAGCTGGCCTGTTACTGAATGTGATAAACAGGGGAGCCTCAGTTTGCCCCTGCTGTGCTCCCTCCGTCATGGCAGGGGTGCAAAATGCTTGATGAAGTACGAACTTGACACTCTCACGTTGTTTACTGTGCCCAAAAGAAAAAAAGGAGGAAAAAAAAGAAAACACACACACAAGGAGAGTCGGAGGAGTCCAGCATCCCCACGGCTGTACTCTTGTTCTTTTCTTTCATTTTTTTCGGTGCTTTCAAGGCTTGCAAAAAATAAAGATTAAAACAAGTTATTTAAACAAAGGAACTGAAGTTGGAATGCATGACCAGTGCCACAGACTGAATAATCTCATTTTGACATTTTTAGCTAATTTTGTAAAAGGTCAAAGAAGTGCAAAGAGAAAAAAAAAAGGAAAATTTTGGAAAACTTGTTTAATATTGCAATGGTATTTTTGCGTACTGTTTAAAAAAAACAAAAAAACAACAGCAAACACTCACAAACAGCAAAGTTGGTATATGCAAAACTTTTGTTTGTGAGTTCTGTGGTCATGCGTTTCACTCATGAAGGATCTCTGAGGACTTGAGAAATGCTGAGCCTGACTGATGAAGGATGACGTAGGCATCGTAAAGATTAAAAAAAAGAAAAAAGAAAAAAAAAAGATAAGAATGAAGGTTAAGTATTAGTATCAGACGCCTGTTTGTTCTGACCGGGCGATCTCTGTTTAAAACTGATGTTTTGTAGCACTGTTTTACCGTAGATAAATATACTGACTTGATTTTACAAACTCCTGCTGTCTAGAGATCTATGCATGTGCTATGACTCAGGTCCACAAGCCTGCTACTACTAAGTTCAACACATGAAAATCCCATCGTACACTGCAAGCAGTGATGCCTTATCTGCATATTAACTTTTCAGTGAAACTTTAAAAACATCGGATCCTTCAGTTATCGCGATCACTACGGAAGAAAAAGTTGTCTCTGCATTTTCTCATAAACAGTGAACTCGGATTTAGCACACGAGAATAATCGAGGCTGACGAAAAGGTATGCTTTCTTTTACTGCTATGCATATGAAGTCTGAGGAAATACAAAAAGCTAGAAGATGTTTAAAATTGTGGCTGTACATATTGCTAGCATATGGCCTTGGTTCTCTGTAAATGAACTTTTGTACATCTTTGTTATTTTGTATAAAAGAGAAAAATGTTTGTTAAAAAAGAGAAAGCGGTTACATTGGTTATGTTTGTATTCTGGTTATACCCCTGAGCCTTGGAACTGACATAAGCAGTAATAAGTCCGACTTTTCTACCAACATATACACACACACTACTTAGGCATTTTTAACAGTCAGAAAACTTTTTATTCTTATTTACAAAATAGAGAAGTGCTTGGTTTAAATGATTTTAAAAGATGTACTTGAGGGGGTCTGCTGTGAAGAGTGGTCCCTTCCTTTATTTGTGATACTGGATGCTGTATTGTGTGCCCTGAAATGTATTTTTGTACTAATAGACAATTTATTATGGCACATCAGTACTATTTTCTTTTGATATGATAACACTGCTTCAACCCCAACACTAGTTTATTTTCCTGTGTGGCTGACATTTTATTTATTTTGATTTCTCTTCGGTTCAAACTGTTTTTGTTTTTTTTTTCCTTTGCGACACATTTCTAAGTATACCACTGTATTAATAAATAAATTCATTTTTAAAGTAACTGCTCCGATGATTCAGGTGTTATGTGTTGCTCCAGACTTCCAGATGTCTCATGTATCGACACACCTTGGACTGTTTTTATTGTTATTGTTTGTTTGTTTGTTTGTTTTCTGGATTGTGAAACTCTTAATTTAAGCTTTCTATGATTCACAGCTGCTTCATGTTCCATCGGGCCTTTTCGGAGTCACTTATGAACTTATTCCTGATTTTTTGCCAGTCTGATTTAGCTTTCTGAAACCTGCAGTTAATCTCTGACTTCCACATTTTTCAAGTGACTAAGCTTGTGAAAAACGTAGAGTACAGCGTTGTGTGTGTGTGTGTGTGTGTGTGTGTCACTCAGGGCCAAAAGTTCCTCTGCCCAAAGAAATGACACAAACACATCAGAGGCCTCTAGATGCAATTTGGGAAAGAACAATTTAAAGATCCAAACATTTCCTTACTTGTTATATATTACATGATAAAGCTGTAGGTTAATCAGTCTGTACTATTAGTACACACACACACACACACACACACACACTGATAAAGCTGCCTGTATATAACCTCAGAGCAGATAAAATGTACAATATGTGTCATGAGTAGGTTTTAAAGGTTTAATACCCAACGTTGTACCAAGTTAATTTACATATGATCAGAATCATTTTACAAGCAAATCTCAACTCTTATGCAAAAATGCTTTAGATGATAAAAAGATTCCAGCTTCAAATTAAAAAAAAAAAATGTACATGCTACAATTTAACTGGACAATCAGATATTATTTAAAAAAACTACTAATTATTATAAAAGTACAACAGTGGATGTGAGACAGACCTGTGTGTTACATACTGTCAGCATTATGGAAATACATTTACAAACACTGCAGAGATGCACAGTAGCTGTTAAAAAAAAAAGAAGAAGAAGAAGTGGTCTCTTCAAACATGGTGAAAAGTCCATCTGTCCCTGAGATTAGTTGTTGATGTTAACGAGGTCCATGAGTGAGCTCTTTCTTACATCGTCATAAACAAAACGGGTAACTTGAGGTTTTATTCTTTTTTTTTCTGTGTTAGAGTTTGATTTGCCGAGCACCTATCGCTTTGTAAATCTCCTCGGTTAGGGGAACGTACGACTTTTTCTCAGGTTCCAGGAAGTATAAAAGGTCTTTGATGAGCGCTGGGTTGAATCCCTCCTCCACCAGCTTCACTTTCTTCATCTTGAACGTTCCTGTCATCTCCAGGCAGGGCTGCAAAACACATTGCAGGGATTTAGGAAAGAGAGACAACACACTATCCATAAAATCAATGTGACGGATGAATGACATTGTAATCTCACTTTTCTTACATAAAAATGGTTCGGATGAGTTTGATGCAGTGTGTAAAATACATGATCATATAATTAAACAGCGTTACCTGAATCCTGATGAATCGGGGTCGTGCGTACGCAGGGAGGTAGTTGGTGACCTTGTTGTAGGCGTCCAAACAGTCAAACTCTTCCCCTTCTTTCAGAGTAACAGCCGCCATGCCGATCCGCCCCTCATGACCTTAACGGAGCATTTTTATTCACATACAGATGATGCTAAAATGAACACTACAGCACTTCACTTCACAATTCATTTTCATTTCTTAGACTATAGAACTTATGTGAAACATGTCTGGAGGTCTGTTTGTGACTTAAGCGGTTTTACCTTCAACTTTAACACCATAGACGTTTGCCTCTAAAATGCACTGAGCCATCGAGAGAGTATCTGCTACCTCCGATGTGGCGACGTTCTCTCCTTTCCATCTGTAATAAAAGACAGAGTTGTTGGTTTTTTTTTAATGAAGTCACAACAAAACAAATACAACTGAAAAGGAAAAGTCTTTATTGAAAGTGAAAACAGAACAAGATGGACTGCCACTTAAAATCTTATGCAGCAATTAGGCATCATCCTTAACAATTTCTTATCCTTAATTTCCTTTCAGTTCTTTTTTGTTCAGAAAACCCCCCAAATGTTTGCATCAGGTTGCAACAGCAGGTTAAATCCCCTGTTCTACACTGTTTTACCATCTGAACTATTTCTATTTACTCACTATTTAGTTGCTCTTATTTACTTTTTTTTTTTTACACAAGCTTAAAATAGTGATGTAGCCAAAATTATATTAATAGAAAAACCCTGTGAGAGAATTTTTTAAAAAACAGCAAAAATAAAAAAAAATCAACACAACTTGCCTGAAAGTGTCACCGACTCGATCCTGGAAGTACACAAAGTTCTCGTGGTCAAACCGAAGCAAGTCGCCAGTGTTGAAGTACAAGTCGCCTTTTTTCATGACGTTGTGGAGCCTCTTCTTCTCAGTCTGCGTCTTGTTGCCAGCGTAGCCAACAAAGGGAGACCTCTTAGTAACCCTTCCCACCAAAAGTCCCGTCTCACCTGACAAAGAGATGAAGAAATGAGTCCATCGGAGTTCCCCAGAGCCCAAAATAACATTCTTAAACGGCTGGTTTTGTCTGAGAATCTAAAACCTTAAATATTTAATTAATAATGATTTGGAATTGCTTTTTTACTCATTTTATTTCAGCTGTCTAAATGATAGTTATAATAGTTTAAGTATAGTAGTTCAAGAAAGAGCAGGTAGGTGCTGTACAATGGCTGTCCACGGCTCCTAGTACTAAGGATGGGTTAAATGCAGAGACTGAATTTCACTGTACAACTGTATGTGTGACAATACAGTACCTTAGATGATAAAACACAGGAATGACAGAGGTACGCATCCACCTGTAATACTGACTCACCTCTGGCTGCCTCGATGCAAAGACCCTCAGAGTTTCTGACGGGTTCCTCCTTCTCAATGTCAAACTTGATCAAAGTGTAGGGGAAGAAAAACTAGGAGGAAGAAATAAAAAGTTTAAAAGTCGTACAGTTTGTGGACACTTTTAACAGAAAATATTTGATTAAATTAGCTTTGCTTGGAAAACTGGACTGACGGTCTACAGCCGTGTTAGAGACTTTGCGACTCTGACCCTTAATTTGGAAAACACTGAAGTTAAAGATTACCAACTTTACAACCTACATCCTTAAAGACATTTCAGGGTTATCTAATAGTAAAGACATCTGACTTAAAACCACATGTGAACCTTATAGTGGCACTAAAGGCAAAGTCAGTGGATCACCAGAGTCAGTAAGATTCATCTTCTGGGGACCATAAATGGAGCCACGATACAGCTGTGTCTAAAAACACCCCAGATGTTCCTCCACCTACCCTGTGGACAGGATTGACTCGTCCAACTGCACCAATCTTGGATGTGTAATTGATGAAGCCGATGTTTCCCTCTGTGGCTGCGTACAGCTCTTTGACTTTAATGTCACCGAACCGATTCAGAAAATCCGACCAAACGTCTGACCGGACTCCGTTGCCAATGGCGATCCTCACTTTGTGGTTCTTCTCATTGTCTTTCTGTAGAGAAGGAGATGAACTCTTGATTCAAAACATCTGAGACTTACATCAGGACAATATAATTAATTTAAACACACGTCGGTCTGGATTACCTTGGGCGTGTTGCAGAGGTAGCGCATTGTTTCACCGATGTACTGCATCACTGTCACATTATATTTCCTGCAGTCGTCCCAGAACTGAGAGGCGGAGAACTTTCTCTTTAAAACCAGGGTCATACCTGCAATTAAAACCACATTACATACATTTCTACATCATCTTCTTCTGTGTAAATGCTTCCACTCTTAAGACTCATGAGAGGTTTTCGGGGATCATTACCTCTCTCGATGCCTCCGGCCAGCCCGATGAGGAAGCCTGCACTGTGATACAGAGGCAGATTGATGTAGAAGATGTCCTCTGATGTGGATCCACAAGCCGCCTGGACGAAGGAGGCAGCCCACACCCTCTCATGTGTGACAATGGCTGCTTTAGGCAAACCTTCCAAGGTCAAAGAAAGCAGGTACAGTTAGTATCCGGTAGAGTCTCTGTGCTTCAACAATATCTCTGGAGACGTTTGGCTTAAAATGATATTCCACCAAAATCTATCTTTTGAGACACACACTTCCTGTTGGCCTGAACGGAGCCTGTTAAGTGAGTTAAGTGATGAGGTACTAAAGGTCCTAAAACGCCCTGAGATCAGCCCAGTCCTGCCACATAATCCTGCCACATAATCCACTTCTCTGTTTTCCATTCACATGCTCTACATGTTCCAACAGGCATATTTTCTGTAAAGCTGCGTTAATCAATAGAGCTGCGATGACGAGTTGACAAGAAACAATTTTTGTAACCTATTACTCGTTGCAGCTGCTTTCAACTTCTCAGACATGATTTAATGCTTTTCTTTGTCATACATGGTAGAAAACTGAATAAGAGTAGAAAACAGGTTGTGGACTGTTTGTCACCTAGGAAACTATTATGTTCATTTTCATAATTTTCTACATTTTATAGGCAAGACGATTAATCGATTAATTGGCAGATTAATCAATAATAAAAATAATTAAAACTGCAAGCAGTGATGAACGGGCCCTCGCGCCCCCACGCATGTCGGGCTGCGGCTCGGTCGCAGAATGTAGCATCACCAAGGTCTTATGTCTCAGCTGAGTTAATTTCAGGTGTAAATACTTAAGATTATGGGAGTAATTAGTCAACGAATGAAGCAAGTGACTTACTGTTGCCAGTAGGTGGCGCTATGACTGTCACTAAATATGAGACTGTACATGTGTTCAGACCAGGACGCTGAACAAGCATATTAAATTTGGAAAAGCACAGACCATGTGGAGTGAAGTTATGAGGGTTTGAAATTTCATGGCGAAGCATCGAAATTCGCCGCTTCACCACTGCAACCAGGAATGACGGGGGAAAAAGCTTTTGATAACTTGTCATCTCCAATGTCTCAAGATGATTCTGTGTGAATTTGAAGTGGATGGGATGGAATCTGTAGGACTAGTGCGTTCAAATATGAGGCCTGGAAATGACCAAAAAAATCACCAAAATATAGCATTTTTCCCAAGATGGCCGACTTCCTGTTGGACTTAGGGTATGGGTCCAAATGGCGTTTTTGTGCGTCTGGAGATGATACATAAACCTACCGAGTTTCATTCTTCTATGTCTATCGGGAAGGCTGAGGTGCAATTTTGAAATATTCAAGGGGGCGCTATTGAGCCGTGTAGCCACGCCCATCCCATTGAAGTATATAGGATGTTAAATGAACCCACTCCAGACGTGTGTGTTGAGTTTCGTTACCGTGGAGGCATCCTTTGCCTCTGAAAACTGTAATCGTATTTTCATGGCGTTGAATGTGTTGTCATGGCAACGGTATTTGATGATGCGTCACGAGTTGCAGAATGTAGCATCACCAAGGTCTTATGTCTCAGCTGAGTCAATTTCAGGAATAAATACTTAAGATTATGGGAGTAATTAATGAACAAATGACGCAAGTGACTTCCTGTTGCCAGTAGGTGGCGCTATGACTGTCACTAAATATGAGACTGTACATGTGTTCAGTCCAGGACGCTGAACAAGCATATTAAATTTGTAAAAGCTCAGACCATGTGGAGTCAAGTTATGAGGGTTTGAAATTTCATGGCGAAGCATCGAAATTCGCCGCGTCACCACGGCAACCAGGAATGACGTGGGAAAAAGCTTTTGATAAATTTTCATCTCCAATGTCTCAAGATGACTCTGTGTGAATTTGAAGTGGATGGGATGAAATCTCTAGGAGTAGTGCGTTCAAATATGATGCCACAATTTGCATTAAAATCAATATTTTGATTCAAAATGGCCGACTTCCTGTTGGTGTTAGGGTATGTGTCCAAGAGACTTTTTGGTGCGTCTTGACATGATGAACATGTGTACCAAGTTTCGTTTCTCTATGTCAATCTGTCACGAGGGGCTCGCTTTTATTGATTTTGTAGGGGGCGCTATTGAGCCATTTTGCCACGCCCATTTGTGCAAACCATAAAATATCAAAATTTTCGCCAGGTCTGGCTTGCGTGCAAACTTTGGTGACTTTTAAAGCACGTTAAGGGGGGCAAAAAGGCCGTCGTTGTGCAAGAAAAAGAAAAATAATAATCCGGACAGATACAATAGGGCTTCGCGCTGGTCAGCGCTCGGGCCCTAATAATGAGTTGCAGCCCTACAAACCAATGATGAAATATATTATATTTGTTTGTTATATTAACAATGATGAAATTACTTTGAAAGGCATCGCTCATAGTGAGAATTATCACCTTTCAGTTTTACAGAGAGAGTTTTTTAAAGCATTTTTCAGATTGTTTCAGTTTTTTTTTTGTTCACACTCATCAACGTCATTTCTAGCAGCAGGCAGCAGTTTTTGGTGAAAACGTGCTCATAAAATACCTGCAAACCTCCTGCACCAGCACAAAAAAGCACACACATCAAAATGCAGCATCAGCTACTTGAGGGACTGTTGTTTTTCTCAGGAGTTGGAGGAGACTAAAATTGAGATAAAAGGAGCAAACAGACTCCCAGAAACATGACTCCTAATGAATGATAATGTTGCTCCATGTCTGCAGGGTGGGTTAACAGTCTCCCCTATCAGCATTATAAAGGTGTTGTGTTTACAGCTTTAGTTCATTAAACTCTGAGCTGAACCACAGTGATCGGTTGTTGTTAAGTTAAAGTTTCATCAGCAGAATCAGACTAACGTGTTTGTCCCTACAGACTCAGATCACATTAGAAGACCTGTAGGGACCCGTAGGTATGACGTGAGTAGAGAACAGGAATGTCCATCTCTAAGGTCAGGTTGTTTGCCTTTTTAACTTTAGTTCACCAGAGACATTTGACCACTTATTTCCTATTATTAAGACTGCAGGACATTTGGACCAAAATCCATTTACAACGACATAATTACTGCAGACTTGATGGATTACTGTAAGAACCCATTTAAATGATTTATTAATATTTATAATTGCAAGTGACTGACAACATTTTGCTGATGGCTTATTGAAAACTGAATCTTAAAACCCTTCATTAATGATTTACTAGTGTACCCCTAAAATATTACAAACACCTTTCAGTATAATGCAGCACACTTCCACAAGCACTACAAACTACAGCCTCCGGAATAATAAAGTTGAATCAACACCTTAACAAAACACTTTAAACTGAACCTGAACAGTTCAACCTTTGTGAAAGAGGGATTTATTGTACTGATATTGGATCAGATTTGTTTTATCTGACTGTTTTATGACACTTTTTCTTTTCATTTATCAGTGGTTGTTATCTAGGCGCCTCCTTCTGTACCTGTAGTGCCTGACGTATAGATGTAGAGGGCAGTGCTCCTGATGTGGATGTTGGCTCTGAGCTGCGGGGACAGAGGTTCATCTGAGGCCCGCGAAATCTTTTCAGATAAAGTGTTGATGCCCTCGATTTTGCAGGTATCTGACAGCAGGTAGACACTGATGCCCTGCTCTTTCAGTGTAGGCAAAATTTCCTCCACAGCGTCCTGCAGCTCTGCAAAAACAAACAACACACAGAGGCTTTCAGCTCTATACAATGTGGGGAGTGTACTGTTGTGCAATGCTGCACATGTCGGCCTGTATCATGTTACCTCACATCCCACCGGGATACGAGCACATGGTGCAGGCACATCAACTCAAATGTATGCCTTTCTCAGGAGTGAGACTAGAGCCATAATAGGAGCTTGGAGACATTTTGAGGGTGCAGTGTTACCTCTCATGAACTGGATCAGGAATGAAAGTGGAGCACATAGACTGCATCCATGAGGGAAAAAAGTGATTAAAACTTTTGTTCCTGATTTAATTTTCTGGGGAAACAGCTGTGAGTCGTCCACTGTCTTTACAAAAGTGTTTGTCTGGTCTGTATTCTCATAAATGTTCACTACTTTAAAAATCACACTGCTGTGGTTGTAAAACAGATTGAAGTTGGAATCGACAGAACAGAAAACAAATTAAATGTTTGAACAAATATATATATATTTAAAAAAAAATCTGGTGTGGTTTATTCGTGAGCAGATTTGCACATGATGAGGTTCTTCATATAATCATACACTAGCAACAACATTCACATATCAGGAAATTATAGTTGATTGTTCTCATGCATAAATAATGAAGTTAAATGTCACCAACATGTGTCACAGCATGAGGTATTACATATTTGAGATTTGGTATTTTGGTTTTCCTAAAAAACTTATTTCAGTGTGATGAACATGAATTTCAGTTTTTACACAGTTTATTTTGCATTTGTCCTGCAGACCAACACATGTTAATCATTAAGAGAGTGGTGATGAAAGCATTTAATGAAGCTTGATTTGCATTATTAGGCTTATTTTCCCCCCAAACCTCCCCTGACTCTCTATGTGTGGTGTGATAATCTATCTGAAAATGTATAGATTTGTTTGTGTTGACATCTCGTGGTGGAAAATCAACTCAGATCTGTCCATTTTAATGCATTTTAATGTCATAGCTGTTTTAGGTGGTGCTAATTAACTACTCAGCAGCTCATAGGTGTTCTTTTAAACTACTGCAGAGTCACTAATAGCCTCTGGTTTACTGTACAAAAAATGAGCTCAAAGTCATTTGCACAGTTGTGCTGTAATATGCACTATTAAAGCAGAATAGAAACTGAGATTATTATGGCCTAAAGGCAGGTTTCTGCAGTTTTACATAATGAGGCCCCTTTATTATTCCACTTTATACTGTGTTAACATGGTGAATATTAATAAATACACTGTTATGATCACACTACAGGGCAGAGTAGAGCAACAGAACAGCTGAACTGGATGACTCCATGTGAAGCTGGTTTTCTCTGCACCCGATGGCAACCTGCTTGTATCCAATGTTGTAAATGAATAGTGTAAAGTTTGTACTGGGCATAGTTTAATTTGTCATCGTTTTATATTTCATCCTAACTTATCTGTTTAATGATCTACGGAGGCTGAAAAAGAGGGCCAAGTAAGATTTTTATGGTACAGTGCGGCTGACCTTTCATTGTGATTGTAACAATGAATATTTGATTTGAAGTTGAGTGAGTAAATAAAACGGGGGTCAACTTGGCCAGCAGCTGGGGCCCTGATAGTGACCCATCATGTTATCAGCTTATCAAATATTTGCATGTCTATCTCAAAGGTAAAACAGTTGTCAAATGAATGTGTTTAAGCAACAAAAATCCATCATGAACATGGTTTTTTTGTTTTTTGCAAGAGTAACATTTCTAGCAGTGGCTCAGTTACATCAATGGCTCAAAGGCCTAACTGTACTTTGGACCTAACAAGCATGCATGTGCAGTAATGGTGGAGAGACAGAGAGCTGGGCCCCTCGTTTCTGCGCCCCTGACTCTTACCTGGAGAAGCGATGAGCACTTTGGCTCCGCAGCAGGAGAAACAGTGCAGGAGAGACTTAGATCTGATGTTGAAGTTGAGGAGAGCAACCGGACAGCCCAGCTTGGCCAGGCCGAGCCAAGTCCAGACGAAGCTGGGCTCGTTGGCCAAAAACAGGGCGACCGTGTCCCCCTCCTTCAGCTGGGCTTCAGCCTGCAGAGCTCTGGCCACCTTGTTGCTCTTTTTATCCACCTCGCCATAAGTGAACTGCTGACCTTCAAAGTGCAGGAGAATCTTGTTGGGATGCCTCTTCACTGCATCCAAGAAGCTGTCCAAGATGCTGTAAAAAGGTTTGATCTTCTTATATTTGACGAGCCTGATGCCAAGTTTAATGCTCCTCAGAATATAAGCGCAATCGTCCTTAAAATATGGGGAATATAATTTCAGGAATGCAAAGGACAGAATAGCCAGTCCGGCTAAAACTGTAAACCAGATCATTTTTGCAGGGTGCACCCGTTCATCCGTCAGTGGGAGTCAGAGGAACTCACAGTTACTTAGCTCAGAGAAATTTGTGACAAAGTTCACTCTTAGTCTACCCCTCCCACATTCCGGGTGTTTTCTGGTTGCCAGATCCTGTTTCCACACCAGCTCTGGACTGATTTTTTACACTTATTTCTATTCACATTTATGTTGCTCTCACGTGAAATTATTTCTCCATTATTCTCTACAACATACTTCTTTGATGAAATGTCTTTAAGAGTGAGTAAAAGTGAGTAAAAGTGAGTAAATATAAATGAGAAGCACTGATTCACAGCTGTGACACTTCCAAGTTTTCAGACTTCACTGCAGGTCATTTCCTCCTTTATTCATTTTCAAATTGACATAAAGTGTCAAAAATAACCAAATGACACAAATTCACTAATGCACAGTTATGATAAAAGTTATTTAAAGGTTTAAGATACTCTGTACATGGCAACTTTCATCAAAAATCCGCAATTTGAGCAGGAGGAATTTGAGCTACTCCTAAAACTGAACCGTATTTGTCTGCAGCTGTAAGGAGGGGGTCACTCAGGGGAGGGGCTAAATTACACACAATACTAAATCACCCAAACATCTGACATAACACTGCTGGCCTGCTGAAGAGTGAATGAAGAGCAATGATGTTCAGTTTGTGTGAGACTGCCATTGATGATTGTATTCAACAGTGCTGTTATGTAATAGTTTACTGTTCTAGTACATGGTGAGGATCTAATGAGACCACTTAGCTTCTCCTAAAATGAGACATGCAACTAATATATCCAACTGATATATTGGTCAGCTGATATTATTGATTATTGGCCCATATTGGCAGTTTTATAGGCAGTGTTTTTTAAGTATATTTGATGTCTATTTTAAATGTAGATTTAAAATATACAGGCACATCATGTTTTTATTTTCTGTTTTTTTTATTTATGGTTATTTATAACAGTTTCAGTGCATTTATGTCATTTTATACAATAAAGTTTATTTTCAAACTGTATAATATCATGCCTCTATTACATATCTTTGTTACAAGTGTTCGATAAATACATTTGAGGAATCATTGCAAGAAATGTGTTTTGATTTGTTTTGTATGTATAAGATTATCGGCCTAATATCAGTGTCGGCCACATATGTTTCCACGGCCGACTACAGTCACCGTGTCACGTGTGTGTCTTTAGTCATAGTCTGATCCCCTGTGGGCTCAAGGGCCACCACAACCAGGGTCACAACGCACCCAAACAGAGACTGAAGAAAGGATTTCTACTCTGGGAGCTGGTGGGTCAAACTGATCTGAACTTTACTGTTTTAAAAAGACACTGATTCATATTTATAGAGGTACAAGAAAAATGTATTATTCATTATGTAATAACAAACCAGTCAGTTAAATGAAATACTTAAATCCAATGTGTTACACGTTTCCAAACCTTAACTGGCTCAGAGTGTGTGACGAGGACTTCAGGTTTAAGTGCAGCTGATTTAAAACAAGCAAAGTTAAGTAATTACAAAAAAAGAAGCATGAAGATGAGCTGCATCAGATGTGCGAGAGGTGGATGGATGAGTGAGAAGGACTGCATGATCTCTGTAAAGTTATTTCGGGGTATGTGTGAAATCACAGCTGAAGTACAAATAAATCAGGTTCACAACGATAAATTACAACACCACATAACAAACCCTCAGATCCAGCAGTGATGTGTTAGCAGAGTGAACAGAGGGGCAACAAAAGCTTCTTTAAACTTTTATTTTCCCTGATGTAACCGCGTTGAATATATCCGCCGTGAGTGGGACGTAGTTCTTTTCCTTTTCATCCAGAAAATAGACAGGGTCCTTTATTTTATTGGGGTCGAAACCCTCCTCAATCAGCTTTGTCTTCAAATGCTTGAACGTGCTCGTAACATCCAAGGAACTCTGTAACCAACCACAGTATTATTAATTATTAGTTGAATTTTCTTTTACATTTAAAAACCAAATAAGGCTCTCAACACCACGGCTGAAACTATTGAGTGAAACTAAGACGACTGCAGTAAACATACCTGAATCCTCATGAAACGTGGCCTTGCGTAGGCTGGCAGGAAGTTTGCAAGATGTTTAAAAACATCTGTAGAGTCAAACATCTGTCCGTCTCTTAAAATGACTGCAGCCATTCCAGCCCTCCCCTCCTGATCTGTTAGAATATATCAGGGAGCACTAATTAACTTAAAACATGACTGATTAAATATTAATTCAGATATGTTGACGACTTCCTCTGCTGTCCAGTTTAATTAGCAGTAATTAGATCTTAAAGGGACAGTACACCGCTTTTACAATTAGTTTACATTTGTTTACTTTGTCAAATCAGATAAAATATCTTTTTTTTCAGAGCTTGATCCGTACTCAGCACACATCTCTCTCCCTCTTGCACAGTTTCTGACCTCTCTTCTATGAATTTGTCTTTTGCAAGTCCTCTTTTTTTAGCTGTCACCTTTCACTCAAAAATGTGTTTTTCCTTCTTGTTCCCTCAGTTGAATGTCTGAGCTTCACAGAGCAGCATGATGTATGAGCAGAGTTTGACACTAGAAGGCTGTTTTCACATTCATCTACTAAGGGGGGGGGGGGTTCTCTTAAATATTTTGTTGTATTTTCCTAAAATAAATTAACTTTGTTTTCTCCTTAAGTTGAGAGACGGTCCCTTGTATGAGCCTGTGGCCTCTTGACCTGTGTGGAGGGGATCTTTAATATTAAAATGCTTGAGTCCCCTTTAAATATAGACCGGGTGGTGGTCCTGGGGAAACGGGTGGTCAGTTTCGGGTTTCAGCCAGACTGAACAGACCAGGTATTGCTTACACCTGCCACAATTGGGTGCTTGAGCTCAGGTTACTTGTTCTGACACCGTGAATGAAGTTTAGCGTCTGCTGTCATTGTTGTAAATTCAGTTTACTTCCCCTCTGAATAGAGTTGTAGGTCATAACATGCCAGGTGCGTTTGATATTCATGCTGCACATTTGTTGTATCCCATCCAGGTCACAGTTCACTTATTTGAACTTCACCCTCTCTGTTGCCCACCCGTCCTTGGCAGCTTTACATAAACTATGACCCAGTTCAGGGGGTGGGATTCACTGAGAGACTCAGTCCACTAGGAGAGCCAGATTGAACCTGCTGATGCACAGACTACTGTCACTGAATAATAGGCCAAAGTTTATGATGAAGACATAGACCTTAACTGACCAGAGAAGTGTACACACCACTGGGAGGCAAGTTGCATTATGGTTGAGTTTATGATACGAGTTATAAACCAGGCGACTGCAAACAGAAGAGTTCATATCTCACACAAGGCCTTTACACTCTAATACCTGGTAAATATGACGCAATCAGAGGATATTTACTGATTTTACAATTTGACAAACATAGCTTGAATACTCCACATCAGTAACTGCACAGGTAATATGGTGTTCAGTGTGGACCTGTGTATTTGCCCTGAGCTTCAGAAGGAAAAGAAATTAAAATCAAGTTTCAGCTGAAGATGGATTTGGATGTTTGTAGACAAGTGTGAGAGGAATAATCTAATATCAACAACTACATCACTTCTAATAACTTTTTAGAGAAAGCTGAGGTTGTGCATGTTTCTGAGGTAAAGTTCCTGTCACTATTTCTGTTAAAACACACAAAAAAAGAAGATAAACTGTGAAAGTTACCTGGCACTTCAACTCCATACACATTGACTTCTTTAATGCAGTCGGCCAGCGTGATGACGTCAGCCACCTCAGTCGTAGAAACGTTCTCTCCTTTCCATCTGTTGACAATAAAAACAAACATGGAGGCTGTGTGCACTCTGGGGTTTTTAAGCTGCACATTACTGAAACAAAAGATGGACTCACCTGAAAGTGTCTCCAACACGATCCTGAAAGTAAATGAAATCATCTTTGTCAATGAGCACCAGGTCTCCGGTGTTGAAGTACAGGTCTCCTTTCTTCAAGACATCATGCAGCCGCTTCTTCTCAGTCTGCTGCAGGTCTCTGGTGTAACCACTGAACGGAGCTCTCACTGATATTTCAGACACCAGAAGTCCAGGTTCACCTGAGTACAGTTAGTACAAGGAAGTTAAATGTAACACCCTGTACTCACTGTGGACGCAGTGTGTTTGAGTATGATTTTGTATTTTCAGTCATGAATCAAAAAAATAAACCAATTCTTCTATTTTAATATATAAGATCTTTACAACACATAAGTGTAACGCAGCAGAAACTTTACTGCATTTTGAAAACCTTCCCTCTGCATGATGATTATAAAACGATGGTGTAGAGCACAGTGACCTGTCTAGATATAAGAGGGTATCATAATTCATTTAAAGCCCTCCAGCACTCACAAATTTGTTTTGCTTATTGTTACTTTACTGGGATGTTTAAGCTTCACTGAGTTTAACACAATTTTACAATTTTAACCCAGTTTAACACAATTTTACAACAACATCACAACTACTTTTTTAGGCCTGTCTTGGTCCAGTATTCAACTTAAGTGAGAGTGATATATCATCTCGATGCCTTCAGTATACAAACAAAAAGAATTGAGCAGTGAAATAGGACATGTTGTGTGTCCAGTGGTTGAACCTTTGAAATAGACAATATTCTAAAAATATTCATAGAGTCTGGGTTTTTCAATGGAGCAGGAGGAGATGATGTGCTTTTAATCATTTATGAGTCGTTTATTGAATTGTTTGTGGGGGAAAACATTAGACAACAATGTTTTAAATGTGTCTTTATGTATTTTAGAATCACTGAATTCTGACTACACTAATCAGGACCAGGGGAAGGATTTTAAACACCACAATTTGATACCTGGAAATTCTGTAAAATCATCAATTACTTTTACATCATTTTTTCAAGTTTAGTTCTTTTTTGTTTGTAAAACTCTTGGAGTTTCTCTAAATCATGATCTAAAAGTTGTTTAACATTTGTGTCTACTCCACTGGGGATTCATTTTATTATATTTTAATCTATTCTATTTTTTATGCATTTCTTCATTTTTCTGGGCCTAAGAAACAGTCAAATATGAGGATGTTGACTCTTAATACTGGCATTCACATTTCAAAAGCACAAGATGTGTAACTTTTAAATGATAAATGATGATAAGTGATGATACGTGATAAGTTCACTTCAGGTGCCCATATACCCATAAATAAGTGTGTCCACAGTGGTATCTACAGCTCTGGTACTAATGTACCTTTGGCAACTTCTATGCAGAAACCAGATGAATCCCTCAGAGGTTCTCCTTTGTCTACGTCATATTTGATCACAGCGTAGGGATAAAACCTCTGTAAGACAACAAAAGAGAAGAAAAAAGAAAAAGACGGTCATTACCAGCTTTTACACATGAGCTCAATTTAAAAAACAGACTTTTACCTTGTTGAAAAAGGTGTCTCGACCGATGGCTCCAATCTTGCCGCTGTAATTCATCAGAGAAAAATTCCCCTCTGTTGCTCCGTAAAACTCTCTGATTTTAATGTTTCCAAACCTGCATAAGAAATCTTTCCAAACATCCGGTCTGATCCCGTTGCCCATTGCGAGTCTCACTTTGTGGTTTCGATCACTGAGTTTCTGTCAGTGAAGAAAATTGTAAGAAACATGAGAAGGTTTTAAGTTGTGGTGACCTTCAGGGAGACTATCAGTTACTATTAGTGCTGTGACATCATGCAGTGTGTACCTTTGGTGTGTTGCAGAGATACCGCATAATTTCTCCAATGTACAGTATGACAGTGATGTTGTATTTTCTGCAGTCGTCCCAGAACTGAGAGGCTGAAAATTTACTCTTCAAAGCAACAGTGATACCTGCACACAGCAATGAGATGACAAATAAAAAAAACCTTATGGAACAAAACTGGAAAACTGTTCCTGGAGTTTGCTTCCATATTCTGAGACTGCTCAGCATCCACTACAGCACTACATCCCATTGAAAGAAACAAGAGAGGTATTGTGTTTTGTCCACAAAATATAACCATATAATTCACTCATTTACAATTTCCTCTCTGGGTGCTACCTGGAGTACTCTGACTGAAACCAGGATATTGTTGCATGGAAACACCTGATCCATGTATCTGAACGTTTGGTGGCTGAGATGGTGAGCAATCGAAACTTCTCAAATACATATGTACATATTTTAGCCAGAAACTAATCCAAAACATGCAAGTGGAAAATATGAACAACTCATGGAAGAACCTCAGAAACAAAGACTTCGGAGAAGACGAACATGTTTTTGGGCACAATCTTACGTCAGTTCGATGAGGAAGTAGAAGCAACAAAAAGGCAAATGAAGCAGGGAGTATTTTTACATACATTCACCTCAAGTTTTGTAACTTTGAGCATGTTTAACGTAGACATCCGACATTATAACAGAATATAAATGATTGGAAAACAAACCATGTATGCTGTACTTTTGTTTAACATCTTATCAAATATAAAGCTAAATGTGTATGTACCCATCTGGATGGCTGCGGTGAATCCAATGAAGCCGGCAGCGTGATAAAGAGGGAGGCTTATATAAACCACATCTTTGGCAGTCACTCCTGATATAGACTGAAGAAAAGACATGGCCCACAGTTTGCTATGAGTGATCACAGCCGCTTTGGGGAGACCTATTGAAGAGAAGTTTAAAAGGTGCATGAAGTGTGGAGACGGCTTCATTTTACTGTGAAATCTTGAACATCGACAGCTGATGGGGTTTACCTGTCGTCCCTGATGTGTACACATAGACAGCCGGACTCTGCAGGGTTAAATGCGATCTTAAATCCTTTGGCAGAGGCTCAGAGGAGACCTGGCTCATCTTGTCTTTGAAGCTCTCCACACCTGCAGCTTTGCATCTGTCAGCCAGGATGAAAACAGTCACCTGCTGCTCCAACAGACTGGGCAGGACCTCCTCCACAGCATCCTGTAACTCTGGAAATAAAACCCAAAGAACAAAGGATTTACAAAGATAAAGAATGACCATTGCCTCCTTTGCCTCCCTCCCTCCCACTCCACCCACCCTGCACCTTCTAGACACAGAAAACACTCATATTAAGGCTTTTACTACAGTAATCACTTCTTTCTGGCATGAAATAATTCTGGTTTTGCCTTGTGCATGCCTGCAGCCCATTGCTCCTCCTCCTCATGCTTGTTATGTCTATGAGGAGCTTTCCATTTCAAACTATTAGTCACTTGGCAGCTATGAGACCAGCTAGCCAGAGATGTCTCTCTCTCTTAACATAGAAGCTGTATATATATATCTGTTTTATATCATGGGACTATTTTAAGATGTTGATGACCATGTTTCCCCAGGATTTGTAATACTGGCTAAACCTTTTGTCTTACTGGCTAATTTTATTTACTTTATTTACATTTTCTAATCATTTTTATCATTCTTATTTTCTCTTGTGTACATTGGTCTCAATTTTTTCTTTTTTTTCCTTTTTAAATGTGCTTTCTTTGCTCTTTTCTTTATGGTCAACACTAATTTCTCACTTATTATCAGCTTGTCAATCAATCTATATAAATAAAGTTTGATTGATTGGCTGGTTGATTGATTGATTAACCAGCCAAGTGGTTCAGAATAGTGATTGGCATTTTGAGTTGTTACATTAAGGTTGCATAAGATAAGTCAGGCCTTGAACTCCTGGAGGATTACACACCATTAGATCTAGAGAACATAATGTACTACTTCAGTGCAAGGTTTGAGGCATTTCATTACTTCCATTACACTTCATGCTTACGCTTCACTGTATTAGAGGAAAATATTACACACCTAACTTTTTTAAAACTTTGCATAAAACACATAACAGCTTATAAAATATTAGATTAAACTAATAGTAGCATTGAATGCATGACTTTCACTTGCAGCAGCAGTGTTATTTGTGTTACTGCTCACTTCCTCCACCTCTGAAAACATGACTCCCACCTTCAGCAGCCACCAGAGTCTTCGCTCCGCTGCAGCTGAAGCAGTGCAGCAGAGACCTGGACCTGATGTTGGAGTTGAGAAACGCTGCGGAACACCCGAGCTTCACCAAACCCAACCAGAGCCACAGGAACATGGGCTGGTTCCCGACCAACAGCGCCACCGTGTCCCCTTCTTTAACGCGTCCGGTCTGCAGGAGGACTCTGGCGGCTCTGTTACTGAGCTCATCCGCGTCTCTGTAGGAAAAAGTCTCATCTTTGAAATGGATGAACGGCTTGTGTGGATGAGTCTGCGCCACGTCTAAAAACCGATCCAGGATGGTGTAATTCGTCTTCATGTAGGCGAGGACGCGGCGCCTTACTTTCAATTTATTTAGGACGTATTGGACATCCTGGAAGAAGTAAGGATAGCGGAAGACAAGGCCAAGCAAAGCAGCTACAGATATCAACCAGAGAAACATGTTTAAATGTCACAAATACTCAGCGTATGATTGTTATATAACTACAGGAAAAGTGTCAGGGGCCAAAAAAACAGATGCTATAAAGAAGAGGAGGAGCACAAACTCCAACATGCTGAAACACAGAGTAGAGAAAGGCAATTAGTTCAATCATTATGTGCACTAGATTAGGAAACAAATTAAACCGAGGTGAAGTTGGTTTGATATTGGATATTCGGATATTCGACAGATATTCAAAATAAGGAACTGTGTCTTTTTTTTTCAATACCCCCTAAGCCATGTGACCTAGTGACTCCAAACCAATGCAGAATAGTTCTCCTATGTAGTACCAACCACACACACCTTTTTTTACACCCATTGTATGCACACTCTATTTTATATGATTTTTTAAAAGGAAAATACATTATTTCCTATAAGGAACTGTCTCTTTTTTTCAATACCTCCCAAGCCATGTGACCTGGTGACTCCAAACCAATGCAGAATAGTTCTCCTATGTAGTACTACTAGTAAAAAAAAAAAAACATTTGAGGCTGGAGCCAGTGAAGTTTGGGCATTTTCACTTAAAGTCTACAGCTCTGAGGTTGTATTTAGCCACAGCAGGTGATCTGAGTTAAACACAATGTGCAGTATGATGAGAATGTGATTAGTTTGGCAGATATTTGGCCATAAACCAAAGTCAGAGGATAAACTTAAATCTGTGACATCACTTAAGACTTAAGTGATTACCACAACGATCCGTCCAACAGCTGTCGAGATGTTTCATTCAACGTCACAAACGTGAACCTCATGGTGCCACAAGAGGAACTGTCATATCTCCAAAGTCAGTAAGACACCTCATCAGGGCAACATGAACGTTACAAAATTGTGCAAATCCATCAAGAAGTTTAAATATTTCACAGAATCAACGAAAACTCTGACCTGCTGTTGGCACAATCCGTCTCATAGATAATTTGGTCTGAATTAAAATGGTGGAGTGGCATTGCTATCCCTGATTTCAGATTAAATTATCATCAACATTGTCCCTGATAAATTTACTGTCGATCAAGAAATCTCTTAACCATTTTTCGTCCGGCTGTATCGGCTTACAAATACAAATGAATTATTGCTTCTGAATGTGTGGAAAGGTCATTAGATTTATTAAAAATGAAATTAAAGCAACATATAATACACATGTATAATGTATGCACAGCATATCTCATTAACTTGATATTAAATATTTTAAAATATAAAAATCACAAACACACTGGAGTCCTTCTGATCCCAGAGAGAGAAAACTGAACAGTGACAGTTTATCTGGTACTCAGAGTGCAGCCGGTATCTAATTCACAGGTTAAAAAATTACAGTGTGAGCAGAACTACGACTTTTGACCAGGAAACATTTTTCACTAAAGTACACTTACAGGTGATATAAGTATCACTTACATCACAGGTAAGTACAGACATTTGCTTTCATGAGTAAACTGTGATATTCAGCAAAAAAGAATGCTGTTTTTTTAAGTGAAATATCTCCATGAACTCACCATTAACACCTTCACAGTGAAAAAACTTATAGGAAAGCTTTGTAGGTTTCTAGTTATCGAAGCCGCATTCATCAGACCTCTCTGGGTAACGGTGAGCTCCTACACTGTTCAAATCCAGTCTGAGCTCTGCAAATATTCACACAGTAAGTTTATGTCTTGGCTTCGTGCTCCTTTAAAAACTTCTAAATCTCAGTGAAGCACAAAGCAAAGACCCACAGCTGCATTTTTAAAAGCTGGACTGAAACTGACACCAAATCTAGACTAGAACAGAGAGGTAAAATGTGAGCAACGTTTCTTAAAGCAGTGGTTCGATGTCTTTGTGAAATACACGTTATTTGCTTTCTGGTTGAGGTAGATGAGCAGATAAATATAAATATCAATCATGTCTGTGTGGTAGATGTGAAGGTGCAGCCAAAAGCCGGTTAGCAAAACAAAAAGTCTAAACAAGAGGAAACATTACATCCAGTTTGTTTCAATCTCATTAAATGTTCATTTAATCTCATTTAAATTCTTCCCCCCCTGGCCAAGAAAATGTAATCAAACATTATATTTCATTTGTTTACTATTTCTTGGCTCGGAGCAGTGACTGGAGTCACATAACAACCCCCCCGTTTTTTGTGCAGACTAAACAAAGCAATAGATTATGCGTTAATTAGGGATTTCGTCATCTTTGGAAAGAGCAATGCTAGCAGTTTCCCTGTTGTCAGTCTTTGTTGAGCTAAGTAAACGGGCTGTAGCTTCATTAGGAGTGTGGACATGAGTTTGGTATTGATCCCTTCATCCAAATCTTGGCAGAAAAGCAAATAAGTGAAAGTGCAAATGAGTTAATTTCCGAAAACGTTGAACTATTACTTAACATTTTACCGCTACGCACAAATACTGCAAACATCTATGAAGGTTCTTTAAAATGTAACCTGTAAACATGAAACTAAAAAGGCACCATTTGGTAAACTTTAAATCTTCACGTAAGTTTTAAACTAATCTCCCTGCTTCACTTTGTCATTTCTGATGGTAGAAAGGACTGTCAAAGCCGCTGTCCTGCTGACACTGTCTCAGCTCGGAGAACACAGGCCTGGAGACGACACCGTGCTGCGTCCCACCCTCAGAACCGGGAGTGGGCTGTCTGTGTGTGCTCATCTTCGCTTTGGGATGGTTCGAGGTTTGGGTGTGAGGTGTCTTTTTAGCGATCTCGTTATAAACTGTCAGGTCAGACTCGTCTGGGGTGAAGCTACCAAACTCTCTGAAGTCAGCAGCCGTCTCAGTAGACACAGAAAACGGCCTCACCGGTTCTACTTTCCTTCCTGAGTAGGACAGTCTGGGGACTTGGAAGCCAGTGTCCGAGTCGCTGCTGGTCATGCTCCAGTCTGTCCGTTTCTCATCTCGGACGGGAGGCTCTCTGCTCTGTCGCTCTGAGTTGAGGCGACTGTCTGCTTTGACACGTTCACTTCCCTGCAGGTACGGCTCCCTGCTCTTACTCCTCGTGGACACACAGACAAAATCCACCTGGGACGGAGGGGCCATCTGTTGAGAAGGTTTGTGAGGGGGGAGTTGCGTGAAGCCTGCCGCCTGGAGGTTAATCCCTGCATCCGCTGAGGCCTCCTCCTTCCTGGATGCAGAAATGTCCTGGTGGCTCAAAGGTTTAGTCCTCGCTGTAGTGGTTACTTTCTGCTCTGGATTAGCAGAAGTCTTTCCCCTGTGGGACCTCTCCTCTGGCCTGATGTCGAGGGGCTCAGTCAGTGTCGACGGGGTAATACTGAAACCTGGAGGGCAGCCAGTGGTGGGCACAGCTGTCGGATGACCTGCCCATACGAAACACACATCAGCACCAAAATCACACTGAGAAAAACAATCCACAGTAAAGCAGATCTGTACATAAGGACTCACTCGGTAAACTGTAGTTCTTTCCAGATTTACTTTTGAAAGGCGTCTCGAGCACTTTAGCCATGGCTGCCAGCTTGCTTGCAGCATTCATTATTTTCTTTTCAGCCCTGCAGCAGACGGGAAGATCGATACAATTAGCCCGAGGAACCACCATGAAACAAGCAAACAAGTTTAGGATAATCATGGCCTCTTACCCTGTCGTCTTTCCTCCGTCCTCCAGTAACTCCTGCAGACAGGTCAGGTAATAGCGCCTCATCTTTCTGGCAGTGTCCTGCCTCTCCCTCTGCACCTCCACGCGGATCATCTCTGCCGCTCTGTCCCGACTCTCCTGGAGGTAACGAAGCATGTCTCCTACCACACAAACACAATCAAGTCTGTGAGTGACATGGTGAGGTTCTCGGCAGATGCTCATGAACATACAAACATGCATCAGTTTCACACATGGGGAGATCCACATGCGTTACAGGACATTTCATCTAGTGTGGAAACAGTTTCTACTTTAATCTGCACCAACTCCTTCTGTTACAGATGTACTCCCCCCCCCCCCCCCCCACCCCCCACCCCCCACCAACCTCTGATCTTTTCTACAGTCGTCATGTATTGCTGCTTCATCTCCTCGAGGCCTTGCTGAAGATTTTGTTGGTCAGAAAGTTGATCAGAAGTCCTGTTAGAGAAGATTACATGTGTTGGCATCATCTATTGAAATTAATGTTATGAATACTTCTAGAGCTACATGTTCATACAATATGTATTATTTCTGTTACAATAATAATAATAATAATAATAATAATAATAATGATAATAATAATAATAATAATAATAACAACAATAATAATAATACTGTGCGTAGCTACATGACTAATTTCAACAAGCCAGGTTTCATGAATCCTGTAACAGTATTTTCTGGCCTACTGCAAATCATCTTTATTCACTCATAGCTAGGAAAAAAGTATAAATCAGGTACAATCAAATACATATAAAAACAGCATTAGGCCAAGCACTGTTCTGTCAAATTTCAAGTCTAAATTGGGGCTCTCATTTCCTCCGTGGTTTGACTTGTTTCTGCATGGAGGTCTGAGCAGGACAAAAATGTCTCGAAGAACTGGGGGATTTGATTAATGAAAATTCAAGAGCAAACATAAATTAAGGTAGACTGGCTTTTTTTATTCAAATCCTGGGAGTCCATTGAGTTGTAATTTAATTTAATTCCCTGTCGTTTAACAATCCAGCCCAAGAAACAACTATTTGACCTTTTGAACTGAAGATAAGAAATGATAAAAGTAATACAAACCCTGAGGTTTCTTTGGCTTTCTTCACTTCCTCCAGCTGCTTGAGATGTTCCTCCTTTGCCTTTTGTAAGCTACGTTCATGTTCATCTATAATCAACATCAAAAGGGATTTATTATTACAGTTGAGTAAATATTTACAGATGACATTTAAACAGACATTTTACATGTAATAAAATACCTTTGAGACGCTGTATAGCAATTTTGTGCTCTCGAACACTGTGCTGGAGTTGACGACATGCTTTCTCTAAGTGTCTCTGGAGCTCCTGGTTCTTCTTCTGCAACTTACTCACAGTCTCAACACACTCCTTCCTGCAACGAGCCTGCTCTCTCCTCTGGGCCAAGGAGCCTGGATACAGTGGGTGATACAGTGGATGATAGTATTATGTAAACTGTTGACGGTCACTCTGCTTCAGTTTAATTCAATTAATTGATACAGCATGTCACATACTTTGCATTTCGTCGATTTCTTTTTCGTGCTGTTCCTGTGTCTCTGTTAATACACGGCTCAACCTCTCCTCACTTATCTACAGGAGGGAAAAAATGAAGCCATGAAAGGAAAAAGCAGCTCAAACATTTATAACATCATAAACACAACACATTCACAAATCTGTTTAATTCAATGCTGCAGTATTTAATCATGGTGGTTCTTGTGGTGCAACGCTCTGACCTTTGTCTTCTGCTGACTCAGTGAATCAATCATTGAGCAGAACAAGTCCTCTTAAATTATTAACAGATTCAATCACTTCTTTTATCTTTTGACAACAGATAATAAAACTCACTCTCTTCCACTCCTTCTTGGCCTGGGATACTGCTCTGTTGACTATGTCTTTGCAGGAACTTTGGATGATGTGTGTTATTGAGCCCTCTGACGTCGCCCCGCTGGTCCTCCTGGTTTCTTCAGCACCCCGCTGATCTGTTTTGGGATCCCTGAGAAGTTGTCCCTGGACTTCGGCCAGCGCAGTCTGAAGCTCTGTGAGTAAATCACCTCTCATCTGCTGCGTCTGGGCCTGCTCCATCTCTGCCTGACTTCTCCACTCCTCCTCCCTGGCCCTCAGAGTCTGTTGTAGCTTGGCCTCCATCTGCAGTAGCAGCTCCTTCTTCTGGAGGTCGGCATCCTCTCGAGCCTCCTGCAGAGCCTGCTCCAGCTTCTTGTGCTGCTCCTGCAGCTTGGTTTGGTACACCTGCTCACTGCGAACTTGGATGCCGGAGATCTCCTGTTGTTTGTCTCGTTTCCAGGCTGCTCTAGCTCCGGCCAGCTCAGCCTTCAGCAGGGCACCTTGCTCTCTCCTCACTTGCTCCAGCTGGCTCTGGAGAGTTGCCACCTCCTCTTGGAGCTCCTCCACTCTCTGCGTTCCAGGGGTCTGCTCCTCCAGCTGGTTCCTCTGCCGCTTAAGCCACTGCTCCTCTGCCTCCCTCAGGGCCCGTGTTACCTGACACATTTAAAAGAAACATGTAATCAGAAAAGAAAAGCCAGATAACAGCAGTGACACTTTTTAAAAAAACCTGTAGTACCCGTTGTTCTGTGTGTTGATCCTGTTGTTCTTCCCATTTTTCCTTCTCTGTTTGGAGACCAGCTTGATATTCTGGTAACGAAGTCAAATCTTCAATCCAGCGATTATAGGCTCTGGTCACTGCACCTTCAACCTGTAACAATGTCATACATGTTTACTACCAAATGTTACCTTTTTATAATAATAATAATAGAGGAATTAATCATTGTGACGGGTTAAAATCTAAAAAACACCTATACACTTCATCAAGTGGTAAGCATCCACAGTCTAATTCAAACTGGTACCACACATATAAAAATATGGAGTAGAACATTTTGGCTAACTAGTGTCAATATAACGGAAAGCCCACTGACCTGTCTGGCCATGTCCTCCAGGTGTTTCTCGTGAAGTTCTCTCTGGGCTTGTTTCCTGGCTTCCTCCACAGCTTTATGTTTGACTTTGTCAGCTTCCAGTTGCAGCTGCAGTTTCTGGGCGCTGAGCCTGGAGTCCAACTCCTCAACAGTAATTGTCACACTGATGGCCTCAGTCTCATCTGCCTGACAGCTTCCCTCAGCAGCCTGTCTGTGTTTCTCCCTTCTAGCCTCCTCCAGCCTCTGGGCCCAGGTCCTCTCCATCTGCACGGAAACAGAACAAAACTTCAGTCTGATGTGTCATTGCCATCAGGGATGTGAGGGAGATGGACAGTAATTTGTGGAAATCATACCTCCTGCAGTTCCTCCTTCCAAGTGGCCATGGCTGAGGCTACATGAGAGTTCACCTGCTGCTGGATCTCAGTCTCTTTCTCTTTGGACCACAGAGCTTTCAGCTGGTTTATTGAGGCCTTATGCTGAGCCTCAAGCTCATCTCTCAGTTTCTCCACACTTGTACCGCTCTCCTCTCTCATCTTTTGCTGAAATTTAGAACCGATTAATCATAAATAATTCATTTCAGACAATCTAGGAGGCAAATGCCCAGTAAACATTTTGTGAAATACAGTTTATATCAAGTATTATGATGGGAATAAAGTTTTAAAAAATTGATTGATATAGCTTCCAGTCCAAGCTGAATCTTCATCTGTATATATACTAACATATAATCTATTAAAAATGGGGTAAATTTGGACATACTGAACAGTCCAAAACCCAACATAATGAACTTACAGTGATAAATATAAAACAAACCAATTAGCCATTTGATATATGACTTTAATGTTTGGTTGATTGACAAAACTAAAATCGCCAACAATTCTGATAATTGAATAATGACTAAGCGTTTCACAGCAACCATCAGTAATATTGTATATACGTCTGAATCTTGTATACCTCATTTTCTCTCATCAAAGCCTCCTCCTTTTCCCCGTCTCGTATTCTTTCTTCCAGCAGGTCCTTTTCCTTGCAGATAGATATGTAACACTCTTGAACTGCCAACATTTTATCATTGGCCTCAGACAGCTGGGTCCTGTGCAGGAAACAGCATGTAATGTAAATGAGCTGCAAATGTATCAGGAGTACCAGACCACTCAAATTCTCAGTCAAATAATACAGATACAGATACTGTAGACTTACTGCAGTTGTTGGAGCTGCTGCTGGTGTTGTTCGGTCAGATGTTCAACCTGAGTAGCATTCTCCAGCATAAGCTCTGTTCTGACTCTGTTCACCACGTCGTCCCTATACTGCCGATTGATCCGCTCAGATCTCCATGAAGAAACAGAAATCATACATATAAATACACAGACAAACACTCATGAGGAAGTTAAAAAGAAAACATTAACTGTAATCTCATTTCTGACTCTGTGTCTTACCGCTCCGCAGCCTCCTGCTTCTCTTGGTCCATGTCCTGGATCATCTCCCTCATCTTGGTGCACAGCTCAAGGTTGGCAGATCTCACCTTCTCCTCACTCAGCTTCAGTTCCTTAATCTTATTTTCTAGCACCTAGAGGTAGAACAACCAAGTTTTTCTATTGAATCAAAACACAAATAAAACATTAACACATTATTCATTTGGTGATGACCAACCTCCACTTGTTCCTGCAAGTGTCGTTTGTCTTCCTGTAGTCTCATTAACTCTTTCTTAGGCTCTCCAGTCATGTCTAGATGTTTATTCGGGCTGGTGTCTCTGACCTGTGGGCAAAGATTTTTTGTGATCACTGTTTGTATCAGAGCCATTCACTGTATTATGATACTTGTGCATCTACCATTAGGACAGCTAGGGAAAAACTTTGACTCAGGTTTTTTAAAGTTCATGTTTTTGAAAAGTTCATTTTCTTGCCTAAACATGCACTTTTTTAGCATGTTTTTCCCTTTTTTAGCATCATGTCTGGTCATCTAGAGTCCTCACCAAAGAGCTGAGCTTGGCTTCATCTAACTGGGTCTGCTGCTCGTTTACTCTGGCTTGACAGTGCTGGAGCTCCTCCTGCAGATGGCTGATCTTCTGCCGCTTCCCCTTCAAACTGCCCAGGCAGCGCTGCATCTCCACTCGCAGCAGCCGCAAAGCCTCATCCTTGGGCAGCTTAGAGTCTGACAGGTTAGCCAGGACAGTACTGACCATGGGGTAGAAAAAAGGATTTTCATTATTAGTGAGAGTGGTAGAAATATTCTCCAAGTCACAAAGTTTCACAGTATAAACTTTGTACTCACAGAACATAAAAGAAAAAGACAAAGATATGGCTCTACTGTCATGTTGTACCTGTGAAGAGTGCCATTTTTCCAGTTGGTTTTCTTTAATCCTAAATCCATACAGGATTCAGACAGTTGGTTCTCCCAGTCACCATTCAGGTCTAATGCAATAACACCATGTTTAACAGCAGACTCATACAGAGTAATCTGCTCCTTCAAATCGGTCAGATCCTCCTTCAGGATAAAAAGGTCAAATAAAAGACTTTAGTCAACAAAGTTTAAGGACCTCTTTTTGAGTAATGAGATTTTGAGGGTGATTCCATTCTGACACAGAAAATAGGAGCACAAACCTGTAACGCTTTGTTCATGTTTTCACTCAGAGCCTTGGCTGATTGAGCATGCTGTAGTTTGATTTGTAATTGACTCGTCTCCTGCACTGAACCTACAGAAAGCAGAACAACAACAGAGAACAATAAGAACATCAAAGTTGCTCAGTCATGTTAAAAATGTGATTACTGTCCACATGCCGACATGTTTGCTCACTTGTCTGCAGCAGCTGGGCACACTGTTTCTGACTCTCCTCCAGACGTTGAGTGAGGGCATTAACCACTCTGGCTCTCTCCAGTTGCTCTTCTTCTCTTTGGCGCTCCAGCTGCTTCACCTGCTCTCGTAACCTCTGACTCAGAGCAACCTGAAAGCAACAAACAAATATTAATATATGTTTACAACTATATTTCTTGAGTGACATGACTATGAAAATATCTGGACATTTATCTGGATTTAAAATGATGGATAACCAGTTGATTCATCAATCTTATGTTGCTGCATTCTGTAACAACTGTAAAACTACAGACCTGTTCACTCAGAGCGTGAGAGGTAGAGTCAAGCTTCTGCTCTATGGTCAACAGTGCAACCTCATGTTGCTCCTTAATAACAGAGAGGTCTCGATCATGCTGCTCCCGAGCTCTGGACAGGGTGTCGGAGCGACAAAGCTCCAACATCTGCTGCTTCATGCTGTCTACTGCAGCCTCTGCCACCCTCTGCTTCTTCGTGTTCTGCAATCAAAGTAAAACTACTGTCTCAACAACTAAAAAACAAACCAACACCTGCTATCAAAGTTTTCTATAAAGATGTTCATACTGTCTGTGTCAGTGAATTTTAATGGGTTAAAATAGTCCTGTTGTGTGTATTTCAACGTAGCATTATAAAGTGGATGGATTTAAAATGCAATAAATAAACTTAAATGACTGATTTCTTAATCATAATTCATAATTTTGCTTTTTATAGGTTTCTCCAATTACAGATGATGTAAAGTACTGCAGTTGACTGTCAGTTATCTGTACTGTAATACTATGGAAACTGTAATTTGTTATTGTGACAGGATTACACATTTAAACATTAAAGAAGACTAATAAAAGTGGGTTTATCAGAAGAGAATTTACCTCCTGGTCTCTCTCATTCAGTGCCTTTACTTGCTGCTCCATTGTCTTAAATTTATTGTGCATCTGAACCTCTCGCTCTTTGGCCTCTTCAAGCAGTCGACTTGATTCCTTAAGACTCACCGCTAGACCGTCCTTTTCATCTATTGATAATAAAAATATTACATTAAGAGTCAAGCAATAATATAGAGACACAGAAAACCAACATAGGATGATGTCCCACTGTGTCTGTGAAGAGTGTAATGCTTCCTTACAGCCACAAGAGGACAGACAGTATGGAGAGATATTTTATGCCTCTATGCCTCAACCAGACACATTGGGAAAGTAGAAGTGCCAAACACAGAAGGAGACATAGAGAGATTTATTAATTAAAAACTGAGGTGAATTCTTTAATTTTCACAACATACAACTTAACTTTTAAATGCACACAGGGAAAAATAAACACAATTATATTTTCATAGGTTACATACTGTAATAAGGGGGATGTACATTTTGCCCCTTATCCTGAAAATTATAACTTTGTGAAACATACCTTTGACGATGGCAAACTGATGCTCGAGATATCTCATATTACGCCTTGAATCCTCTAGTTTTTGCTCCAAGTCTACAATTTGCCTTTGATGAGCATTGTTTAAAATCTGCAGCTGGGCGAGCTGCTCCCTGTCAGCAGTTTCTGAAACGCAACACAAGATTGATATTCAACACACCAATAATTGACCTCTTAAAGTGATAACTCCATCTTTCCATATCCATACATCCATTGACTAATTAAGGCTATTTAAGCAGCTTACCGAATGCATGAGAAAATACACTCATGCACTCAGCTGAATAACCTGATACATCTTCGGCCATCATGATACAAAAGGCATAGTTTTCAAGCAGACTTATAATTTAAACCATTTTTATAAAAACTAATTACTGAACCCCATGTTTTATATTATCGTAGATCTCCAGGCTGTTTCAGCTACAGTAGGTAAATTGAAGTCTCTCTACTCCTGTGTTATTAAACAAGGCACTTAATCAAGGTTGTTGGACTTACGTTGTGTCGAGTCAAGGAACTCTCTCTGAAGATGGTCAAATTGATGTTCTTGGTGTGTGGCCTGTGAATTAAACATCTTTGGCTGATGGGCAGGATGGTGAGGATTGTAGGTGGCCTTGTGCTGATCTGCACCTCTGTCCGCTGCTCCAGACTTCAAATTATGATGCTAAAAACACAAGAAACACAATAATTAAAATATTGTCTTCAGTAACTCAAGAATGAACCAATTCAAAGAAGCACAATTAAACTACAATATCACTTTTAATTCACAATGAAATTGGACAACATGCAAGCTGCCACATTCAAAATTTCTCGTTGACAATTATTTAATGAAAAGGAAAGACACACATATATATTTAACATACAAGGAAACAAGGGCGTTTAAAATAAAGCATATGATATACATGAAGGGAAAAATTACTGAAATCAGACAGCATGCCCGTTTTATAAACTCTAAAAAGACTTTACATGCAACAATAATTATGACTATCAATGCCTGTGCTGTTATTTTATTCTGCAGTGATAAAAAAACAAATATTAAATTCTACTGACTTGAAAATGATTTCTGGCGTTGTTGTGTTCCCCGTAAATGTGGTTGTCCCTGCGCCCTCCTTCTCCGTTATATTCCATGGGGTCATTAGTACCTCGAGGGTTAGATGTTTCATCTGTGGAGAAATCATTGCTTTCTGTGGAGTTTTCTGTTCCTGTGCTGTGTGTATAACCTTGGGTGAACTGGTGATCCTGTGACTGCGGGTTCCAGGGGTGAGGAAGAGGTTGAGCTTGAGGATGACACTGATGTCCATTGAGTTGAACTTCACCATCCTCATAAGCGTATTCATGGGAGCCTTGATTATAGTCAACTTCATAGTTCTTTAGAGAGACATTGACAGTAACAGTGATTATTTTTTAAATTAAAAGTTAAGAAAACAAAAATCTGTGAGAGCAAACTAACATCTCACCTGGTCATGAGAGTTTGGACTTGGATGGTCAGACCATTGCTGAGTCCATTTGGACTGTGGGCTGAGTAGAGAGTTATATTACAATGAATGTATTTGTGGTATGTCTCACTTAATCATTATTAATGTCTCAACAATCACATATAGTATGTGTTACCTGTTGCCAGTGTTTTTATTGCTGCAGTGAGAGTACTCCACCTCCGGGGAGGAGCAGTCTATGCTATCCTCCAGCATGTCATCAGGCAGGTCTGTGAGCAGCTTGTGCAGCTGCAGGAAAAAACACAACACATGGAAATGAGTCATCGAGGTTGCTCTGCAACCGAGTTATAAAATAACACAGAAAAAAAAGCAGAGAGGAGCAGCAATCACTGCCAAGCAGAAAAAATATGTCAAGGGGTTTTTCTCGAAAGTGATTTAAAAACGTTTGTGACACAATTTTAAGTTTTTACATTAAAAATTCAGAATGCAATATTTTGAAAATAGGTTTAACCAAAACGTATATTGCCTGATGATGAGTAAGGCTCAATATAGACATTTAAACATTTTCCTTAAGTTTTAGTACTCACAAATATGTGAGTATTTTATGTGTCATTTAGCATATATGTAGCTCTCACAGTGAAACAAAGTTATAGTGTAAAATACAGTTAGTTTGCTTTTGGTCGAGACAAACACAAACATAAATCGGACAATGTCTTGACATTGAAACAGCACTTCATGTCACAAAAACAACAAGGCAAATTCTTCTCTATGTCAGTAACAGATTGAGCAGTCTTGCTTTGCAGCCAGTCATGAGTGATGGAACAAGTAGAGCCAGCTGGACTTACTTCCCACAAGGACTGTTGAATATTCCTCAAATCCTCCACTGTGTCCACCACTGAAGGACCCATTTTATCCCACTTACACATTTAACAAAGTTAAGAGGGACTTCTGCTTCAGCTGTGAAACCACATGATAACCACCTGGTCTAATCTTTCTGCAGGGAAGTCCTTCAGTGTGAAACACCCAAAAATGTGCCTGGCATGTGGTCGACTCCCTGCAGTATTGCCGTGTTCGGCTCAGAAAGACCTCCATTGTTTGACAAAACATATAGCAAAGTTAACTGGAGCAGAAACATTCCAATTACCGGTGGCAAATATTTTCAACTCCACCAGCTTGTGTGTAATACATAGGCTACTCCTCAAAAAAAGGAAATAAATAAATAACTCCAAGATCAATATTCTCCCAAAGTCCAATTCCTCTGATTGTTGTAGCCCACGACAATCTTCCTTCTCACTCTATTCAAGTACAAGTGGTGTGAAGCACAGAGACAAGGTAACCTAAATAGAGAAATAAAGTGGGGGAAACAACAGGGCAGTGCAAGTATCGGTGTGACACACCTGGAAGGACGCCTTTTCCTTAAGCCAAAAATAGCACAGTTTTATGGTGTCACAGATTGTAGGCGTGAGTAACAACACAGCATGCCTTTCTGACTGTGAAGCTGCCGGTGCATGTCAAATTTCACACCTGAAAATGTTTCCCCAACACAACAACACTATGAACTCAGACCTAAGTCAGAAAAACCTGACAAATTTAATGTTCACAGCAGCTCAAAAAGGGACTGTTATAATAAGGCTAACATACCAACATGACCAAAAAACATTATGCATTATCAGTGAGCAAAGGCGTGTAGGTAAACTATGTGTGTGTGTGTCACCTCTTGCTCTCTTGCATAGTCCTCTTGGTCGTATTCATCCTCATCCTGTTGAGTTTGAAGAGCAGCGCTGTCAAAATCAATAGACATAATGCACAGCCTGCTGGTGTAGGGTGAGCTGGGAGGAAAAAGAGGTGGAAAAACAAACAAACGTAAAAAGGGAAAGTTACAATGAAGCAGGAGACGTTTGTTACGATTAAAGGTGAGATGCTCAAAGTTAAACTACCTAGATGACATTATAAAGTAGCTAGAAGTATAGAGAGTATAACCAGTCAAACAGACCCATTGCTTACCTCTTAAAAATGTGACAGTCCTTTGGTGAGATTCCTATTTACCTTATTGTTTATTAGCTGCCAGCCACATTACTGTTTACAGTACAAAGAGGCGACGCTAAGCTAGCTGACTAGCATCACCATGGCCACACGGACTTCTCTCTGCAACAACGAACCCGACAAACATGAAAATAAACACCTGGCCATGCTACGAAAAACATGGGCTAGTTACGTATGATCAAGATGCGAATGATCAATATGTGTGAGTCCGTTTGGAGGTTAAAGGCCACTTTGGTTACTATTAGTCCAAGCAGTAAACTTCGTTAGCTACACGGCTAACACATGCTAATGTTGCTGCAGCAGTTTCGCCCACTTTGAAAAGTCGCGCGCAGCAGCAGCGCCAAACCGCGGCGGATCTTATTGGTGAAGCAGGTTAAACACTGACTGAACCGAGCTTCTTGTAACATCATGACTGGTGTTATTTCACGAACAGACTCGTACACCTATCTAATATTCATTCTCATTAACAAAGAATGCATGATAGTGGTTATTTTATAAACTCTATTCATCTTTATAAGCAAGCCCGGAACTGCGAAGCTAACTACGTCTCCATGGTAACAGCTTTTTTAGAATTCTGGGTAGTGTAGTCATGGATGTAGTCGCCGTGTTTCCTTGGAAACGAAGCTGAAGCGATGTCTAAACTTCAAGCGATATAAAATGATTATACTTTACACAACTGAGATGAAAACTAAACTTTTATACACTGAATAATAGGAAAAGCGCAAAAATAATATTGGGAATTGAAATTACGAGTTAACATATACGGTGGACTTGAGGGTCAAAATACATTTTTGAAAAAAATTAAAAATTGGGACAAGCTATAATAAATAAATAATATGAAAAGGGATACTCTGACGTCATCGCCACTAGTTTACGCAAAGTCCTTCTAAGGATAATAATCTTATTATAATGTCTCTGGTTTACGTTTCTCTGAGTAAATTGGCCCCGCCCCTTCTGCTGCAGTCACTTCCGCGTTTGTGCCGCAGCTGCTCTTCTAGCTGTTTCAGGGTCAGCTCTTTTGTCATTTACACGAATTTAGCAGCACAAAACTAATCCGAGCTCATATTTGACAGCTGATCCCAGTTCAGCGGTTCTGGCATCTTCCTGTGATCCTCTTGTGACAGTCAGCTGATCGCGTCCACCAGGATCTGTGAGTGCTTCAGTCTGACAGCCACAAGAGTTGACAAGTTGGTGTAAAAAGGGCAGAAAATGGACATTAATCCACCCAAGTTAAAAACTGCGATTACTGCCAATGAAAGGTGAGTAGATGTTAAGATGTGCCGATTGAAAGAGAGATAGACAAGTGAAGAAAACAAATGATTTGTCTGTCTGATGCTTCCTCACTTCACTTCACTGCTTATTTCTGATTCTTTACAGGCTGCAAAAGTTGAAAGAAGCTTTTGAAACAAAGTATGGAAAATCTCCTCTTTTCTATGCTTGTGCACCAGGAAGGGTAAATCTCATAGGTAATCTTATTTCTGTTTTATTTATCACTCAAATGCTTTGAAGTATTGTTAGATTAAATTGTTTATTCAGAAAGAAGGAATTTCTTTCCCTGAAGGAATTTAATTCATAGTTTCAATGGAGGATCTTCAAATTAACACAGCAGTATACAGTTGGGGGAAAAACAAGCAGTGTAAGGGTGAAAGTGATCAAATAAAATACTATATACAGTAAACAATATCTGTGTAAATAAATCTGCAATATATAAATGTACATTAAGCAGCATAAAATGTCATTTTGAGAGAATATATTAGAGGATTATGGCAAACAAAGTACAGCAGTAAAACAAAGTAGTAACATAGAAGTATAACCATAAAAAACTTTGTACCAAATAATTAAACTTGCTTAAAAATGCTAAATTCTCAAGAAAACACCATATAAACTAGTTTGGCATGATCTTAGATTATAACTTTTTATTGATAAAATAAAGGTAATGGAATGCAATTGTTCTAAGTATTAAATTTAATCTGGGGGATAATATAATTCAGGAACATTTCCAAAAAAATTTTTTAAATGAAGTAATTATTTGTTGTACATTTAAATACACTGTAGATGGATTTAATATTTATCATTATTATTAAGTCTGACCATTTTCAGTCTTACTTCTGGTAAAAATGGTGAAAATGTAAAGACCTGATGCTGTTTTGTTTTAAGATAATTGTTTAAGATATTTTTGAATTGCTTATCTTGCCAACCCTTATTTGTCACTGACCCATATACATGTGTGCAATGTTCCTGGGATTAACATAGTAAGGGCACCATCAGTCTATTTTAGTGGGAGTGGAAGGTACTAGGAGCTGTGGTGTTGTGTAGTCTGATGGCTGAAGGTGTGAAGGAGCACCCCAAGCGCTTTGAGGCACATGGCTGGATGAGTTTGTGGCTGAACGTGCTCCTCAGCTGCTTCAGCTCGACATATCTCACATCTCTTTTTCACATTCAACAGGAGAGCACATTGATTACTGCGGCTATTCTGTGCTCCCGATGGCTATTGAACAGAATATCCTCGCAGCCGTCTCAGTGAACAATTCAGGGACAATCGAGCTTGCCAACACAAATCCTCAGTACAAGTAAGATGTGAACACCCACGATCATTGTTGAACTTTTACATGTGATTGTGTCATTAATTCAGGAGTAAAAATGCATGCAGCAGCAGCAGCAGTATCCTCATCTGTACTCAGGAACTTGTTGTTTGTCTCTTTGCAGTGTTTTCACTGTATCATGTTCAGAGGACATCGCCATTGACAGAGACAATCCAAAATGGCATTATTATTTCCTCTGTGGCGTTAAAGGTATTCAGGTAAGATTACTTTGCTCTCATGCTGCTTCATTAGAAACCAGCTTGTAATACTGTATACATAATGGTAAAAAAGTTGTGTTTTTATTACAGGAGAAGTGTGGGATTGCTCCTTTATCAGGGATGTCGTGTGTCGTTGATGGGACCATTCCTCCGAGCTCTGGCCTGTCCAGTTCTAGTGCCTTAGTTTGTTGTGCCGGGCTCGTAACAATGGAGGCAAATCAGAAGTCCCTCCCCAAGGTAAAAAAACTTTAAAATTGGGATGTTTTATATAAACACTACAGTAGATATAAAATCAAAAGGTGCTCAACGATGTAGTTTAGTTTAAGGGTGAAATCAGTCTCTAATAAATTAGGAATTAAAACTTATTACAGACAGTGATGATTAAAATAGGTAAGATGGACTTCAACATTTTCAAACTTAGATTGAAATAAATGATAAAGTAAAAATAAATAATGGTCATAAAATATAGACTAAGGAGGTAGATGAACTCTTTTACAAGCAACTCCCTAACTTGAAAATGAAACCATAATGTGCTTCACTTTCATGCTGTCACTCAGTTTAAGAGAGTGTTTGTCCTTCTCGAATGATCTGTTTAGTCCTTCCCTTGTTCTGCTCTGTCTTCCTCCAGGTGGCTCTGGCTGAGATATGTGCCAAATGTGAGCGCTACATTGGCACAGAGGGAGGGGGCATGGACCAGTCCATCTCCTTCCTGGCAGAGAAAGGAACTGTATGTTCTGCTCATGGAATATCTCCAATACACTATAGAACATAAATACACTATATAATTATCTAAAAAGATGCAAAGTCTCAACCATATAACATATAATGACCTGTTTTAAACTTTGTAGTTGTTTAATATTTTCTATCTAGTCACCGGTTTATACCCTTTTAAATTTTCTGCCCACCGTCAGGCAAAGCTGATAGAGTTTCAGCCTCTGCGGGCCACTGATGTCAAACTCCCAGACGGGGCCGTGTTTGTGATTTCTAACTGCTGCGTGGAGATGAACAAAGCTGCTTCTTCTCACTTCAACATCCGTGTCGTGGAGTGTCGGATCGCCACAAAGGTACGGTCGCCCTGATCTGTGGTTCTCCAACTAATCCTGTTCTCCAACTGGAAAATGTGAAGAAAAAAAAAAGGTTTTATTCACTCACTTTACATTTGCAGCTTTTAATGTGAATTTTGAACACTTCTTTTTAAGAGGGCACCGCTCAAAAAAGGTTCTATAGGGCCCGGTACTGTTAGTCCTCTTACTATCACCCATGAGCATGAAGATATCCATAAAAATAATAAAGAAATCTCCAGTCACCAGACTTTTTAATGCATATTGCAGGATTTCCTCTTTAATGATA